>NC_090961.1:7113494-7422958 GCF_040807025.1 Struthio camelus | reverse complement strand
ATAAGAGCTGCGTCTTGTAAGCATGTAACGTAATGGAGTGTGGCCATGTGTTCTCCTGCCTAGGTTCTTGTAAGAAGCAGGGAAGTTCTTTTCTGTTTTAATATATTTCCTTAATTTTCCTGCTCAAATGCTAAAAGAAAAGCGAGCAGGCAGGTATCAGCAGAGAGGAAAAGCTTTGGAATAGCAGGTTAAGGTGGGTTTGGGAGAGGGTCGTTTATTTTGAGGGATGAGAAGGGGAAGGGAATTAACACTCCTTAGTACTCAAGCCTCTCTCCATGAGAGTTGGGTTCTGTATCCCTTCTGAAAAGATTGTACTGCCAGTACCCCGACATTTTGGGTATAAATAAACAAAGGCACTGCTATTATCTGCAAGGGAGGCACAGCACGCAGGCATGCCGGCCATAGCAGGCCCATCTTGGCACTCCCTGCTTCTCTGACTGGTACAGGAAAGGACAGACAAGGCTGTATTGCCATCTAGCGGAAAGGGCCTGTTCCAAAGCTCTTCACGCCATCTGTAGGTGCTGCACCTCTCCCAGAACTGTCGCTGTTATGCTTGAGCAGTGGGAGAGGAGGAGGGAGGGAATGAAGATTTCTGGAGGCATTGATTTGAGGACTCTCCAACATATGTTAATGACTATGAGTCAGGACTCCTGGGTCCTCTTATCTTCCCTGTTAACAATTCACTGTGTGATTTCAGACAAGTTTCTTCACCTCTCTTTCTCATCTGTAGATTAGAGATTAATGGCTAGCTTTGGGGAGAATATTCCAGGATTACTTTGATGTTCAGATATTACCTTGATCATGTAAAACGTTAAAAATGATAAGTATTATGTGATCAGGGACCATTGTGAATTATGGATTCTGTGAATTAGCAAGAAAGTGAATATATTCCATTAAAGCTAAGTTGAATGCATCTGAGCATTTGCTTTGTTAATCTGTTTGCCAAAGCTAATTTCATTTTAATTACATTAATATTTAGTAGGGTATTAATCAAAGTCCTGTTATATACATTGAAAAAAGAATCACGTCTGAGGAATGACAGTTCTCACTGCAGCAATCCTGCTACTGGGAGAATCCTTTCCTAAGCAGCAGTTAGAGACTGCCAGATTTGCTGTATGTGTTATAGCTGGTATTTAATTAGAATAGATCCTTCCTTGGCTCTTTATGAAGTGTTTCAGTTTACTTACTATGATGGAGCTCTGAAAAAGATGGTTTACTGTTCTTGTATTGCCCTTCATAGATGAGAATAGGTCTCCTCCATCCACATCACGTATTTTTCTTTCTTGCTTCATCCTGTCATTTCACTTTGGCCAGGAATACCAGGTCCCTTCTTCATTTCAGGTTTTTCCCACTCCTGCCTTTTCTCCTATCTGCCATCTGTATGGCTGGAACAACATCCTCATTCCTGGGCAGAAAGCGCTCATCATCTTCAAATCCACCTTGAACACTCAGTTCTAGCATGGCCTGACAAGTATCCATATAATACCATTTCCTCCTTAGCTCCTGCTTGAGACGGGTTTTGCTCTCCTAGATCTGAGTTCTAGACTTCAGAATCTTGCCCTGGAGTGCTGTCACCATCTGTGTGTGGTATGGTGTTGAGCCTGCTGGCAGCACTTGACAAATTAACGTTAATGCCAGCCACTCTTGTTTTCTTCATGTTTGCACTGTCCAAACCCTGCTGCATATTTATAGCTGTGTAACCCAGTTACATTATCGCTTATCAATCTAATAAATTATGCGGTGCGTGTGGATCATTGGATTCAGTACCTGCACAGTCTGCCTTCTTTCCTGTGCAGAATGTGCTGCTCCCTCTTGGCAGAATACCACCAGCTGTTGGGATAGAGGGCTGGCCTGAGAGAAGACGTTCAGGCCGTGGTGAACAGTGCTAGTCCCGATGGAGAAATGGGGGATGGAGAAAGGTACTTCCACAGGGCAACCATTTATTCTTACCAGTCCCCTCAGGATCTTTTTTCTTCTTAGATCAGATCAGCAGTAACAAAGAAAACAAAGGAAACTCCTTTAATATATATCTTGTCCAGCCAAACTTCCCGCAGAAGCAAGACTGTGAGGGCTCTGGAATGAAACATGACTGATTCAAATACAGCAGCATGATTACAATGAAATCCCTGTAAGACATAACTAGGAACCTGTTTGGTTCTGACAGGTCTCTGTTCCTTTCTTCCAGCTATCCCTCATGCACGGAGCAGCCTGGAGTGATGTCCAGGTACTGCAATTTCCCTGCAGGTCACCAAGACAGGAATGAGCTCTCAGAGGTCTTACTGAGAATATTTCCTGTATGAGCTATTCCCCTTCATCTCTCATGCAGGAGAGGGCAGTGATCCAAAGAATGAGTTCTAACCACCTTGGCCAGATTATTTGGCTGCTGTTTCTGAATCTGTTCTAGAATGCCCACTCTTCATTAATTTTGTTTGTTTATTTCTGCTGAATCCTTGCCTGAAATACCATTTCCAATAGTTCACTGATTTGGGGGGTTTAGTGGAGAGCATGGTAGCTTAAACCCCAGCCTGTGTATTGGTGTGTCTTTGAACCTTTTGGTCTGTGACATGGCAAATAAGGTTATTCTCTTGATATCCTTGAAGTGTGACAGAAGAGTCTGCATTAGAGGATGCAGCAGGCAGCAAGGAAGCAGGAGAGTCAAGCACACCAGTCCAAGCTGATGGTGAGTTGTTGGGCACCATGGCAGTAGATGTTTGTGCTTTTAGGGCACTCCTTTCTGAAATTGCACTTAATACTCATCATCTGTAGATTCCACGATTCTCTCCAGAAACGTTCTCCTCTCCAACCCTACAGCATGAAAGAAGGGGGAGAAAAGCTAGAACACGTACAAGCATAGTGCCCTAAAAGCTGTTGCTGTAGCGTACCAAATGCAAGTGATGAGAAGAGTTTCCCTCTTTGATAAGGATTCTTTGGAAAAGGCTTATAGGCTGGGCTTATGGCCAAACAGCACTGTGAGCAACAGTCCCTGACTTCATTCACCTGCTGCTTTGTTTTTTCTGTTACTGTGTTTTAAGGCACTTAAAAGGACTCTTTTTTTTTTTTTTTTTTTTTTTTTTAAGGTACAGACCGTGTGAAGGAGTACACAGCTGAAGACCTCTCTAAAGAGAGGAAATTTTCTGAGGAACCAAAGGTCCCTGAGGTGAGCAGGCACCACTCCATGCGGGCTTCGTGGGGACCAAACGAACAACCTCCCCTTCCATTGCAGAGATCCCTGTTGACACTGGGAGTCAGATAGCACCCACATCTGAAGCTGTGTCTCCTGCTGTGAGCTGTTGTCTATGCGTTAATAGCAGACACGCTATGCCCTATTGCCACGGTCTGCTCTGACTTACTGCTTTTGTACCTCTGTTAGCCTGTACCTTACCTGCCTCTGTCTGTTTACGGAAACCAGTGTTGGCCAAGACTTAAGAACTCATCTGGAAAGACAGAGCCACTGAAAAAGGGTCATTGGCTCTTCAGTGAGAGAGATGTATTTAGCTAATGTAAAAAATTCAAGTGATGGTAAAGATGCAGCTGCTATGGGACTTGCCATCACAGCAGGCATGAGCAGACAGTGAGACTCCTTGCTTCTGAAAGGCTTTTGGGAAGAATGAGACAGGTTAAGTCAGTGATCTGAGAGCCTTTCACACCAAATACTTTTCTCATGCGGTAGATATTACCCTGGGTCCTTAAACTGTGTAAATTATGAAAGCAGACAAAGATTTAATGAATCAGACTTGATAGTCTTCCATAATTGGATATATTTGTGGCTTAGTGATGTGTTCTTTCAAATCTGTCCTCCTACCCTTGTTTGATCGATTGCATCTTCCATTGGGTGTGGTGCTGAATTGCCTTTAGTTCCGCAATGGAGAAGCTGATAGCGTCTCTTACCAAGATACTGTTGCTCCAGTCCCCAGAGATGGGATCACGCAGTGCCTGCAGAGGCTATTGGAACAACTGTCTGTACTAGCAAGTCTGGTACCACTGACACGGGCATTGCTGATCTAGCAGTGCTGGGAGGAGGAGCGTGCGTGAGAGTCTTCTTGATCAACCTCCTGTGCCTTCAAGCATAAATCCATTTTTCTTAAGGGGTAGGGAGCATAGGCTGCATTTAAAAAGCAGATATAATCTTTAGGTTTTTCCTACAGAGGGATTGGACTCAGTCTTGACTTCTTCTTTTGGCAGGTGTTGAGCTCTGGAGGTTCACTGAAAGTGACTATCCAGCAGAGCAGTGAGAGCAGAGCTATCAGTACCACAGCCCTGAAACCAGGGCACTGGACCTGTGAAGTGGGCACAGCTGATCCTAGCCCTGAATCAGTCCTTAAATTCTACTGTTACATCTGCAAGACCAACTGCTGCAGTCAGCAGGTATAAATCAATGGATCTGATGGGGATGGGATGGGCAAGGGAAAGAACTGGATGGCCAGCTGCCATAGGGAAGAGATGCACCAGGAGATTTGTTAGCAAAGGCTCGTGCTTTAGGAGCAAGGAGCATAAAAAATCTTGATGAGCAGGCAGATAAAAATCTGTTCTAAGGAGCTGGCAAGCAACCTGCTAGAGAACCAGTGTGGGTGGATCCACAGGCAGCCATGCTGCCAAGCTTTTATACCATTTCATTGTTATATATCAGTCAAAAGAATGGAAAGTATAGCTCATACCTGTTGTTTTCTGTATTTTGAAATCATCTAAATGACTTTCTCCTAACTTACCTCTCAGAATTTCCAGTCCCACATGGCTGGGATTCAGCACCAGCAGCGACTTGGGGAGATTCAGCACATGAGCAATGTTTGTTTTGTCTCACTACTGCCCATGGTGAAGGAGCGGAAGACACTGGCAGAGAAAGATGGGTAGGTGTCAGTGTTTTCTAGAAAACAAAATCTGAACGTGGACTCGCATAGGTTGCAAAATTCCTCACTGGACCACTGTTCTGGGCAGTAAAGTGCAAAATCCCTCTGATTTCTGAGGCCTTAATCTCTTTCAGGCAGCTTTCTTACTGCTGAAGAACATCAGCATTGACTTTGACCTGCTGTGTAGTTTTTTTATACAGTAGATCAGCTTGGAGATTTGTTTTTAACTGGCGCCTTTCTGTCAACATGAGTTACACCAATCGATATGAGGGACAGGGAAGGGGAGAAGATAAGTACCAGTCTGTGAAGATAGGAATGTTGGGGAGAATAATGCTGAGACCAGACTGCAGGCTGCAGTATTCCTTGGAGAATGTAAAAAGGTGTGACTTGGATATATCTGCTCTCACTTCAGAGAGACCCAGCAGCGATGGTGTAACACTTGTCAGATACACTTCACAGGGGATCTAATCAAACATCGCAGGACCCAGGAACACAAGGTAACAAACATAGCATGGATTTCTTCTTTGCCCTGACCTTTCATGGAGATTGAGTGGAAGTCTCTAGCATCTCCTGCTCCACAAGCAGCAAGTGAAAGATGATCGGAGAGGAGAGATGCACAGAAAGTTCTGCCTGTAATATCCTCACTGCCTGAGGGCACTGCCCACTGCCCCTGAACACGGGCGTCGATTGAACTGCTAGTTGTCATACTAAATTAACGTGGCCTGAAGCACTTCTGGGTTATGGTTTTATTTTGATTTTTCTGAATAAATACGGCCTGTCATCTTGTATGCACAGATACTTACCTAGTCAGTTTTAATTGAACGGAGGAATATTTGGTGGGCAACCTGTAAATATTCAACCCCAAATTTGGGCAGGACACTGTAGTTACTGGCTCCTAGGGGACGAGTGCAAAGACACCTTTTATAAACCACATTGGTTTTGCTCTGCCCATACATTCTCCATCTAGTTGGCAGATAGGAGCTAGGGATCCCTTTATGCTGTCAAGAAGACTCATTTTTGTGGTCTCCCTGTTCTAGGAAGGGCTGTGACTTTGTTTCAGTGAAGATTTATCTGTGTTTCTTCCAAAGCGGTGCCTCTTGTGACTTAATGGACCTTCTCGTCCTTCTTTCCTCAGCTGGCCAAACGCTCACTCCGTCCTTTCTGCACTGTCTGCAGCCGGCACTTCAAGACCCCTCGCAAGTTTGTAGAGCATATGAAGTCCCCTGAGCACAAACAGAAAGCCAAAGAGGTAATACTACCTGAGGGGAGAGCTGTGCAGCATTGGAGGCAGCTATGCTGCACAGCATGTTAACTTTCCGCTTCCCTGACTGTAGCGCAGATGATGAGGAAGGCATGCAGTTCTTCCAGCCCTGTTTTTCTTCTCATCTTTGACTGGACTTCCATTGGCAAAACTTTAAAAAAAAAAAAAAAAAAAAAAGGAAAAAAGGAAAAAAGGGCAAGGTGTGAACCTATCTAGAAGAAAGATAGCTTTGTCACTCTCTGCATTTGATGACTAGATGGGACTGCAAGTTTGTTCAGAGTCTGATGTCTTCCCTGGTCAGGTGGAGCGTGCAAAGATGGTTTGATCTTTCTTTTCTGTACCTGACAGGTGAGGCTGGGAGAGAAGGAGCTGGGCAGCCCAGAAGATTCGGAGGAGTTGATCACAGTGGATGCTGTTGGCTGTTTTGAAGATGATGATGAGGAGGAGGAGGAGGAGGAGGAGGAAGGAGCTGGTGAAGAGGAAGACCTTGATGTAGTACAGATAGAGAATGAGGATTCTGCTGCCAAGCAGGTATGCCATGACAAAGGAGAAGGTCTGATCTGAGAATGTGCTGCGGGTTCTTGTGACTTATTTGGTCTTGGCTGGCTGAGCTCAGGATTTCGAGAGTCCAGTCAGCTGCACCCTGCAGCAGGAGGATGAGGACTCTGGGAGTTCTTCCAGAGCTCAGGACAGCGCAAAAGAGAACCATACCTACTCGTGGGATGGAAGAGGGGTTTTCCACTATGCTGTACAGTTTCTACTGGTGTTTTCAAACATTACCTTGTGGCTGAAGAGCAGAAGCAACTTGTTTTTTTGAGAGGGTGGGTTTCTGAAAAAGACATTGACATAGTCTCTTGGAGTAGCCCAGCAGCAGCTTAGTCCCATAGCATACATATGTGCGGAGATTCATCTTGACAAGTACCGTTTTCCCAGTAGAGAGCAGTTATCAAGAGGAGGTACATGGCGAAGGTGCTTCACGGCTGGAGCGCTGGGGGCATTTTTAACCCTTGTAATGAAGTGGTCTCCTGACATTGAATTTTTTTATTTGGCCCTAACCAGATGCTGTGCAACTCCTTCTCTGGTACATGAATCCTCTCTTTTGCTCCCAGGCTTACCAGTAAAAAAAATAAAGGCCCAGGAAGGGAATTGGTAATAGATGCGCTAGGCACTAACATTATTTTGCTTTCCAGACTGGGCTGAAGGAAGTGACTTTGGAGGATTATGAAGGAAGTGAGAAGTACTGTCCAGATACAGCCTATGGTAAGCAAGCACAGTTAAGCGCTAAGGCCCACAGAGCCTTCTCTGGTCGTGTACCACAGTTAGAAGATGGTATCTACCTACTGCTGAAACGAGTTCTTGAGCCATACTGCTCCAGCATCTGCATCAGACTTGTGCAGGTCACTGCTGCCTGGAGAAAGGGCCAAACATTGCTCTCTTACTCAGTGATAAACATAAGGAAGTGACTGATGTTTGTCAGCTACCTTTTGCCTTTTGGGAAGACAGGGTGAGAGCTAGATATTTTAGCAAGATAGGGAACAGACCAAGTAGGGCAGGAGAAGTACTGAAGAGAGTAGGTAGCAAATGAAGGATGCTCTGGAAAGAGGATGGAGCCTTGAGAGCATGTTGATCAGAACATTTTCCAGCAGAAATGCAGCATGTATAGAGATACTGAGCAGTACTGACAGTATCGAGCTCTCTGCCAGAGCCCAAACTGTGCATGTTTCCTCTGCTTCAGAACCCCCACGCTCTACCTAGTGGCTGTTCAGACACGTTTCTGGACTGGTGGGCAGTGTTGCCTCCAGATGGCTGTCTCCAGTCCCCACCATGTAAGCAGCTCTGACTTCAAACCTCTAATGGCCACTTGTGTTGTGAGGAGGGCAGCTCTGCAGAGGCTGTTTGGTGCCCAAGGAGAGCTCTGTTTAACACCAGTTTTCCACATCACTGTAACCTTCCACTATCATGTGGCAGATGGAATAATGATTCATGCTGTGAATGTTCTCTGCGTGTTCCTCTTGCGCGCCTGCTGTCTTCTGCTTGGTTTGATCCCATTACATTAGATCACATGTTCTCTGTAGTTTTCCATTGTATTCTTTTTTTTTTTTTTTTCATTTTCTTTTTTTCTTAAAGCTCTGTGTAGTTTCTGTGCTCTGGCAGCCAGATTTCTCTCTGAATATCAACCACACAGCCATTCTGTGGTAAGATGAGATATTCAGCAAGTCATCTTGCAAAACCCTGAATAACAGAAGCAAAGCTTTCCATTTTTATTCCCCCCTCCACCTTCAATTTCCCTTTTAACATGCTTTCATTATTTTTGAGTTCCATTCAATGTGATCTGTGATTTCCCTTCCCCTCCCGTTTCGCAGGCCTGGATTTTCTGGTCCCCGTCGCAGGTTACCTCTGCAGGCTGTGTCACAAATTCTACCATAGCGACTCTGCTGCCCGGCTCGCACACTGCAAGTCCCTGATGCATTTTGAGAACTTTCAGGTTAGACCCTTTGGCAATTGCATGGCCTGGCATTTGTTACCCCTGTGCGTGTCTCTTCAGTGACTCCTCCACGTTAGCTGTCTTGTCTTCAGTTCATTTCCATCATCCTTGATGTCCATTACACTACAGCTTTCCCCTGATGTGCTCTGTGCTTGTCTCCATCACCCCCGTAGATTGAAAACCAGTCCAATCCTGCTTCCCAGCTACTGCTACTGTCATCTTGTTGCCCATTTCTAGCTGGAAATCTTTCTCAGAGTGTCTGCTCTGTTTGCTGAACCTGTGAAGTCTCTCATTCAAGTCTAGGCATCTTCTTTTCTCTGTGACACAGGTTACAGGTGGGTCAAAAGGGGGAAAGAACTAGACAGAAAGAGGCTGTTCCTTGTAAAGAAAGTTGTTACATGCACATCTTTTTCATGTGATGCTACAGTGACTGCAGGAATGGCTCCTTTAACCAGAATTGCAGGTGTGATTCATCCATTAAGGGGCCAGGTAATATCGGATATACATCTTAAAAATCTGGAAATTAACATTACAGCACTATTTAGATGATGGAAACTGTAAGCCAAGTGCTGGTGAGAGTGTGTTTGGGCCCCAAGGTTGAGCCTGCAGCAGGAAGTCAGTCTGCTAGCTTTCCTAGAAACTCCTTAGCACAAATCTTGGCCAACTGATGCTGTTGCTTTGCTTTACTGGCTCCACCTGAAGAAGCAGTAATGCCCCTATTGCCCCTTGCTGCTTTCCTATCTAGGAACTTTTCCCTACTGGGCTGGCCTGGAATCTGCCTCCATCATTCTGTCCTTGCTGACTTGCAGTGGGTGAGCGGCTGGATTAGTGCCTCGTGGTGGGTATGCAGGACGTGTACTGTCTCTGCTCTCTTCCTTTGGTGACCACTGCCTGGGCCCTGCCTGTGTAGGAGAGTAGTATTCTCTGACCCTGGTAAGGACGGAGGTTCCCACTGTCACCTTGTCTTCTGCCTGCACCCAAAACCTGCCTCCGCAGAAGTTGTTGTGCTTCCCTAGATACGCAGATACAGTCAGTCTTTGTTGTATCATACGGTGTATTTCTGCTAGTCTTCAGACAGGTTAACTGTTCCCAATCTGCTGTTGCTGCCTCTACAGCAAAGGCTGGGGTAGGGGGTGCTGCAGAAACCAGCACTTAGAGCTGTGGATTTGGAATGGCAACTAGCTGGAGAAGACTACAGCTGTTCCTTCGGGGTTGCTCATCCTCTCCCACTCCTGCTAGTCGCTTCTGGAAAAAAACTTTCCTGCCCTATTTTAGATCAGCTTGGGCTGAAACTGCAGCAGCGATGTGTATGCCTCCCTTATGGACCATTTAGAACTGAAATCAGACGCTCTTCAAATGGATGCTGTAGTGCCCTGGAAGGACAAGAGTCCAACCCTAAATATCTCCAGACAGATAACTATTCCTCTTGACTGCCTAGAGGCCTTGGGGTTGTCACAGTCTGAGATAAATCCTTTCCAGTTTCTGAGGTTGAAAGAAACTTTTTCTCATCAGAATAGCTCAGCAAAGGGTTTTGAAGCAGGGAACTGCCTGTTGGTGAGGCAGTACACAGCATCGCTCTGCAGACAAACCAGCACGCTTGCACCTAGCTAAGGTTGGGTTCAAAGTTATGGCTCAACTGGTCTAGCTCCAGTGTGTAATGGTACCCAGCCACTTATTCTACCCCAAGCACTGGGGGAACAGAAACTGTGCGTTACTCTCCTCCCCCTTCTGAAACCAACCTATAGCAGTTCGGGGAAAACTTTCAAAAGTGAAACTGATTGAATTTTGCAAACAAATCGTAGTCATGGCCCTGTGTCCATCCTTTTGTTACGCATGATACTTCTGGGTAGTTAGAAGTGAGGAATATAATACCCTGCCCATGAAAAGCATTCTATTACTTGAGGACAGGGAAAGAAAAGCTTGCAGTGATAAACGGAATTAAAATGTAAAGCTGACTGTCTGAAGCACCTTAATTCCACACTGCAGACTGCAGTAACACTGCTTAGACTGTGATGAAAGCCAATACACTCAAAATAGTTTCTTTAAATTGTTGGGTCTCATGCCAGCGCCAATTCAAGGGGCCTTTTAACAGAAAGCTGAAAGCGAGCTGATGGTGAAGGGAACTGCTGTGGAAGAGAAAAAGCCGTGTTTCGTTCCCTTAGTTCAAAATCTGTCTGGGACTTGAAGACCAGCTGCTTGCTGCATGTCAGATACTTTACAGAGCTACTGCTTTTCTGAAATCCAGTCCAGAGTGACTGGCCATGTTTGTCTCTTTACAGACCTCTGCTGGTTCACCATGACAGCTAGTGTAAATGAGTCATTTTATTCATAATTTGCTTACCTGCATTCTAGAGAGAACCTCAGTACCTTGTAGCAAGAAGATATTCTTGACATCCTAGTATTCCTGTCAACAGCTCCACTGAAGGGCTCTCTGATCCTGGTGCAAAGGGCAGTGTGACTGCACAAATTATATCAGCAGAATGAAAAATCTTAAGCTTTCAACTTAAATCTTGCTGTGGCTGTTAAATGTTAAGTCATTCCTCTCTAGCTAAGGACAGACCATGCCCTCATGTGTCCAGGGTACATGTCCAGAGCTGAATCCTGGCGGTAGCTGGAGCAAGAGCTCTCCTTTTTACTGTTATATCTACAACGCCCCTGGTTGAGATGCCTCCCTTAGTTGCCAAAAGATGATTTTGTCTCAGGAGCCACATCATGCACTTGTTCAACATTAACTAATGCAAGAGGGAGTTAAATTTTTAATATCACCACTTTTCCTCACAGGAGCTAACCTTTCTCTGCTTGAAAGGCTCAGCAGCCAGGCCAGGAGAGCTGCCGAGACAGTATGCGCCCTTGCAGATTCTAGCTGTCACTCACTGCTGTCTTCATACAGGTTTTCCAGGACCAGCTGCTACTTGCTGCAGTGACAGTAACTGGGCTGAGCCCATCTCTCACAGTGGTTTATTTATGTTTGCAGAGATACAAGGCAGCAAGGCATCGTGCCACAGCTGCCTACCCCGAGGCGCCTTTGCATTCCCAGGGCTCCAGCTCCCAGGTGCTGGGTGATCAGAAACAGCCTCCTACTGCAGCTGTTGATACCAGCAAGAAGATGAATGCTGATCATGAGATAGGCAAGGAAGGTACAGAGCTGTCAGCAGTGCAAGAAGCTTCACGGTCTTCAGAGGGCAAGGATGGGCTGGCCACCTCTGTAGCAGAGGACAAAAGCCTAGCCAGCAAGACTGACGACACGTGTGGAGTCATGGTCGTAGAAGAAGGAAATCTACAGGAGGAGGAGAAGTCCACTACCACTAGTGCCGATTGCTTGCTCCCTGAAGAGAGCAGCACCGTAGGGGAGTTGTTGGGACACACTGCGTGTAAGGAGGAAGGCGGCAACGGAGCCAGGCAAAGTAAAGGCACAGACAACTGCCAGAATCCAGGGAGCGAAGGGGGTTTAGAATGGAGTGAGGCAGCAAACACGGGCCAGGAGGAAGCAGCTGAGCCTTCTTCCCTCACCAAAGGTGAGGCAGCCAGTCTTACCTCTGCTGGGTGCAGGCGCTCTACTAGGCGCAAACCCAGATAGAATGGCCTTAAGGGGAAAGCCCTTTACACATGATACTTGCTGGAAATGTTTATTTTCGGAGTCTTTTAATAGAGCGAAAACCTTCAACTTTACTGCTGTTTTTATTTTAAGAATAAAATAAGCCTGGCTTTAGCGTGTCTAATACAGGATGGTGTTGATTATTACTTGTACAGTTGGAATACAGTAGTTCTGTGGAAAGACTGAGACTTGGGTTGCTGAACCCGAAAGAAGGTGATCTGATCTTCATAGAGACAAGGTTCAGGAATTAGGTGGATGTAATCTGATTTTTCCCTAAGAATCCTCTGTAGCTCCTCTCTGTTTCCTTTCCAGGAAGGAGGGCAGCTCTTTTGCAGATTTTATGTCCAATTCTGTTCCTCAGACCAGTTCTCGCTCAAGGATGCACGCTCCTGGACCAGGACTGTGTCCTGAGCTAGGCAAGGATGTGTATCTTTGTCATCTGTTAACAGTACAAGACTTAAGACAGTCTATTTTCATATCGGAGACTTCAGGAACAGATTTTGTTTCAAACTTTTTAATGAAACAGATTTTTTTTTTTAAATAAATAACTTCCTTAACTTCCCCGAAAACTCCTTTAACTGTACAAAAGTAGGACAGTGAAATAAGACTCGCTTCACCATGTTGGCCCCCGGCCATCCTGACACGTTCACAAGGTTTCAGACCACAAAGCTCATGCATACTCTTGTCAAAATGTACAGGGAGGACTCTGTTCACAGCCCAGGGCGGGCAGGCCCCATCGCCTTTCTCTATACAGCTGGCGTTGTGCTGGGAGCTAACCAGTCTGCTATGCCTCTCTCTAAGGCCTGAGACCTTAATGACAGCTCAAAGAGGCAGGCAACTGCCAATTATGACAGTCAAAAACATCACAGTGGTGGCTTGTCTCATCTGCCTGGAAGGGGATAGAAGAGGCCTGGTCTAAGATGTCTGCCACTATTTCTTACATCACAGCTAACGTGAACATTGCCGAACACGGAGGTGAATGGCAGGACACAACCACAGGAAGGGACACATAACAGGCAGGAGGTACTCCTCTATTCAAGTTTTATGTTAAACCAGCAACCGGTAAATGTCCCCTTAGTGATACTAACTGACAGTGTGTGGCTCGTAAACTAGATGGCAGGCTCTGATCCCTGCACATCGTCTTCCATGTCCTGCTGCTCGCGCTGCTGCTGCTGAAACTCCAGGCGGGTCTGGCGGTTGGACTCCAGCAGTTCTTTCAAACAGGCGTGTAGATAATCGTTCTTCTCCTCCAGGTGATCCAAGCAGGAGTTGATCTGGTCCAGCATAGAGTTTATTGCTGCGTATTCTAAAGGGAAGGGAAATGAGAGACTGAACAACGTAAGTACTATTACTGCAGTCAGTTAAGGCAGCAAGAGCTCTTGCCAAACATGCCTACAGCATTCTGCCCATGTCTTACCTGTCACAGGGTGGGTGAGGTAAAACGCAACTGAATCCTGCCTGTGTTGTGTTCACTGATCAAACAAGACCAATGGGAAACTGGAGGACGAGGACTGGTAGCAAGATCTAAGGCAAATAACCTGTGCAGAGTGAAACACGTTCTGGGCACGTCTGCTGACAGCCTTTGATCTCTTACATAAATAGCTGACCCCAGGCTGACAGCTAGTGTGCAGGGATCCACCCTGCCACAGAACTAAATAAATCCCAAGGACAAGTTAGCCTTTTTAGCGGCCTTAGGGATCATCTTTCCTGATGAGGATGCAAGCATTCTGGCAGCATGTCAGAGAGTTTACATTCTGTAAATTACTTGTTTAAGGCTTCCAGGCTGGGATGTGGCTCACAAGGGCCTGGTTTGGATCGGGCTGCCAAAACAGAAGAGCCGTTACTGTGGCAGAAGCTGGGATGAGACCTAAAGATGCCACGCAGCCGCATCAGTTTCCAAAGTGAAATAACTGTGGAACACCAAATCCAACCAGAGCGTTTTCATACAGTTTTCGTAAGACTTTGGCTAGTTCAGGTTAAAACCAGAGGAAGTTATTCCTTCAAAATGATGCTGTTAGATCTATGCAACCTAAAAGACAAATCCAATAGTGAAACTGAAGTTGGTTCCCTAGTTGCAGTTTTTTATTTAAAGCGCTTGTTTCAAGAACAGAACTGTTAGCCTCAATACAATGGCAATTCGCAGCAACGTGTATTAGTACTGTTAATCAGATGAAGATAGCTGTGCTGTTGGGATAAAACACTTGCTTTTGGATGGCTCCAAACAACATTCATGCAATCTTAAGAGAAAAGCAAAAAGCCACACTGCAAAACCAGACAAGATAAACCTCTGCTGACAAGTTCCTTAGGAACTGGAAATCTGGCATGAGCTGAAACCCCAGGGGTTACAGGAGACCTCAGGCGGAACCAGTCCCATAGTCCCTTCCGAAGACGCACAGGCTGAGCAAGCACAGGAGGCAGGCATCAAGCAGTCTGATCGATGGGCTGAAGTCTGTGGGGATTGTGGGCTGCAGGAGAGGAAGAGGCCTGAGTGAGTGGGATAAGCCCACACCTGGCCAGCGGGGGCTGGCTGTTCTCCACCAGGCTGCTCTGAGCAGCTGGGAGAGCATTAGAGCCAAGTATAAAGCGCGCACAGCACCTGGCTGGAATGGTGCTCTGAGCTAAGAGGGAAATTAGGAGGAGGCAGAACTGCTCTGAGCACCCTTCTAGTGAGCTGCAGGGGATGAGGGTTGAGCCATGCTGAAAATTCACCAGCCCAGCTTCGTTCCTCTCGGCTGCTGAGCCCCGACGCCCTTGTGGGCAAAGCGCTCAGAGCCCCCAGCGCACACCAGACCCTTATGAATAAAGTCAGTTCCTTTTAAGTTATCATTTTCTAACTGGTCTCACACCAAGCGCACACACACACTGACATTAGTTCTCAAGAGGCCAGATCTTGAGATAGGTAAGGGGACCTGGCAGGATTTTACTGGGCGTGATTTGCCTCTAGTGAATAATCAGCAGTCTGTGCTGCTTTCAAAAAGCATCTTCCCAAGGCCGAATGACCCTGGGAACAGGTCAAGGAGAGCAGAGGTCAGTGGTAGAGCTGGATGCTCTTTGAGAGAAGTTATTTCCACAGTTTACAGTACAACTATTTTAAAAATAACTGTGAATACTGAAGTATTACAGTTATTTGCATTACTAATAGTGGAGGATGAGTTTCATTGTAAGAGAATTGTCCTCCTTTTCTTATGCTACTTTGATGGAGCCATTCAGAGCAGTGCTGCAGCCTTTAATTGCTTGGAGAAGTGCATATGTGGCACTTAAGCATGTTTATAAGAGAAAATTTTGGCCTTGCAGGTATATGCAGAGGTGGTATTACGAGCAAGAGCACAGCTGATGTCCTTCCATTTAAAAACGAATTTCACAAACACAAATTCTTTCCAAAAAAGGGGCAGTCATCAATATTTTGTAAACTCTGCTTCACAGTATATGATACCAGAATGTCCAGGAGTTACAGCGCTCCTTTAGCATAGTATTTGTTCTATGTGTGATGCAGCATGTTCCAGTTAAACGGTGAGAAGATCTCAAGCAGATACGATGACTACTTCTGACAAGAAAATAACATTATTCATCAACTAGGTCAAGAACTCTAATCACAGAAGCCTAATTGTTCTGGTGCCCAATGCTCAAAAAAAAAAAAAAAAAAAAGCTATAAAAACCGTGCAGCTTTGGGAAGCGGAAAAATTTTAACTATTTTAAAATAAGCTGTAAAAACAGTTAATTTGATTGTCTTCTGCTAGTTGCAAGCTTCGTGTATTTTTGCAGACACTTAACTACTTCTCCCAATGGAGATGTTCACCAGGAGCGGGGCAATCACATTTTTTGCTTCTCTGCATTCTTATGGTAACAGTTGCCATGAAATAAGGTCTCCTGCTTGAGATCAAAGAAGCGATCCACAGTTTCACCTCAACTAAACCAGGAAATATCTACAGATCATTACAACTAGAGAGCGCGCACAAACCCTCTGCTAATTACAAATAGACCAGCCTAATGCGGAGACTTGATTTAGCGACTTTCTCCATCGCCTCCACTGCATCTCTTAGCTCTTCAAAAAGTAGGAAGCGCAAATCACCGTTGGATAACGCAGTGCCGTGACTGCTCCTGGGGTACTGCAGCAACAGAAACGATCCTTCTGTCACTGGGACGATCAGCCAGAAAGACGAGATTCACCTACACAGGTCAGGTCTGTGCTTGCTGGAAACTCAGTGGTCTTTTGAGAAAGGGAAAGCAAAGCTCCGCTCTTCCCCACTTTCAAGAGGAGAGTAGCTATGTGCTTACGCTTCAAAAGATTTCCAATGTTAAGAATGACCCATACATACCCCTTTGAGCTCTGCTATTTTCTCATTTCCTCCAAAAGTTTTTTTTTTTTTGGTCTAACCGGCCACGGCAGTATCAAAAATTTCATACCTAGGCATTGCAGAAATGACTGAAAGTGGAATTTGCCAAGCTGATTGCATTAAACACAGTTTTTCCATCCTTGACTATTTCATCCAGCTCTGCCCAAGCGGTCTCTCCTGCGGGTTCAAAAGCTGAACACGGTCATCACAGCCTGTACGCTAGCAAAAGCACTGAATAATCTTCTTTTCACACGGGGGGAAAAAAAAAAGCAATCTATAGGAGCTGCCGTGCCACACTGAGGGGAAGGAACCATCTCCTCCGCCTTTGCGCGTGCAGCTGCTGAGGTCACAGGACGAGTCCTGAGAAGCGCTAGGTCTGGCTTCCAAAAACTAAGAAACAGAGCTGACAGACAAGCGCTAATCCCCAAGGCAGCGACGCGCAGCCATAAATCTGGAAAAACACCACCGCGAGGAGCGCCACGGGGCCGGGCGCTGCGGAGGAGACGCGGCCTCCTCAGGCGCAAAGCCAGGCAGGGCGGCCCAGCCCCGGTCCCGGCCCGGCCGGGCAGCGAGGCAGGACACCGCGGCCCTCACGCACCTTCCTCCCCGAAGCTGTCCCCGTCCTCGTCGTCCTGCCCGGCGGCGCCCGCCGCCACGTGCGGCTCCCCGTTAGGCCCCGACATGGTGCTGCAACGCCGAGAAGGCGCGTCGGAACCCCCGGGCACCGCGTTGGAACGCGCGGGAGCGCGCCACTACCGCGTTGGAACGCGCTGGAACGCGCTGGAACGTCGGGACCGCGCGTTGGAACGCGTTGGAACGCGCTGGAACGTCGGGACCGCGCGTTGGAACGCGCTGGAACGCCGGGGGCGGAGCGCCCGCTGAGCTCGGCGGGGCGCCGGAGCGCTGGCCAATGGGAGAGCTCCGCGCCGCCGCTCGTCACGCAGCCCGGCCGCCCGGCGCTGGGCTAAAGCTTGTGGTTAGCGGCAGGGCGCGCGGCGGGCGGTCCGCGGGCGGGCGGGGAGAGGCGCGCCGCGGCGCAGCCCCGCAGCCGCCCTTTCCGGGGTGCTTTCCCCAAAAGCGAAGCTGTGTGCTGACTCGGCCCGCCCCGCCGCGGCGGATACCCGGCACAGCGGGGGCACCGTCCGCGCTCGTCCTCCGGGATGGCTTTTAGTGCCGCGGGCGCAGGCCTGCGCGGGGGCGGCCCCCCTGCCCTGTGAGGAGCCGCCCCTCGCTGAAACCTTCTCTTCCCCGAGAGAATAAGCGCAATTTTCGTTGCCTTTCCTTATCGTTAGCCCCACCCGAGGGTATCTGATCGCTGCGTGATTTTTTCGTCCTCGGGGAGCTGTCTCCGGGATGAAAATAACTTGCAATTAGAGCACTCAGTCGAGCAGTGCGCCTGAGGCAAAGCTGGTTTGAGGGCCCCGTAACGCAGTGGGTATTTGGGGCGCAGCAGAAAGGAAAGGTCACGTCCTGATTTAACGGTGCAGCCGCCTCGCGTCCCGTCTTCAGCGTAACGCAGCTACGTGCTGCTGAGCTGGACCCCGCGTTACGCCCTGCCCTAAGCGGGGGAAGCGAGCGCGACCGTCAGGAAGATTGGGCGCGTAGAGCCGTTGGCCCTGTCGCCGCAGAAGCTCCCTAGGACAGCGCCCCGCGCGTGGGTTTTACAGCACTCCACGAGGGAGGGATGTTGCTGTATTCATTCCCTCAGCGCGAAGCCCCGTCCGCCATTTTGGAGGGCCGGAGCGGGGGGGGGTGAGGGGGGTGCGGCCGTCCCCTCCCCGCGGCGGCGCGGTCCCTTTAAGGCCCCCCCCCCCCCCCCACTGCGCCCGCCCGCGCCGGGAACATGGCCGCCGCTGCCGGCAGGGCTTTGCGGGTCGCGGCGCTGCTGCCGCCGCCCCCCTGGCGGCTGCGGGCTCCGCGCCGCGCTTACGGCGCCGCGGGGGGCGGCGGCGGGCCGGGCGGCCGCGGCCGCCTGCTGCTGGGCGCTGCCTTCGCGCTGGGCGGCGGCGCCGGCCTCTACCAGGTGGCGCGGCAGGGCCTGCGGGAGCACTCGGCCGCTGAGGTAACGCGCCGCCGCCGGGCCCCGTTTTGTCGCCCCCGGCGCCCGCCCTTCCCTGGCCCCGGGCTGGCTGCGAGGCCCCAGGCGGGGGGGGTCCCCTCCGGAGACGGGCTCGGGGGAGGCGCGAGGCAGCTCCCGCTGGCTCTGCCGCCCCAGCGCCCCGCTGCCGCTCTAGCGTCTGCGAGGAGAGGGCTTAAAATAAGGAAAGAGCGGCCTTATCCTCAGTGAGGAGCTGTAGGGAGCCCTTGTTAGAAAGGGAGAGCTTGGGGGGAGGTGGAGTGTTGCCTCTTAGCTGGTGTTTTTTTTTTTTTTTTGTCCGGCACCCATGGAGGGTTGTGTAACCAAACCAATTACACACGAGAAGCAAGGTGAGATGGCTGCGTGTGCTCCGTAACGCATGCCGCAGTGAGCGCAGGCGGTCAGACCGCTGGAGTACCGCGGTGTTGCTGCGAAGCATCCCTGGCCTGATGCTTTGCTGTTTGTCCTACCCCCGGTTCTCCCTGTCCCCACCTAAGCACAGGTTGGTTATTCCCAGGAATCTGAGCTTCGGCAGTTGCACGCCTGAAGTCATTATTTTCTGGCAGGTTTTTAGCACCGTGTTTCTGTAATCAACTGTGCTGTGGGGTACCGCTGCGGCTCTCTGTAGCGTGATGAACAGAGCGTCTCTTTCCATTCTCCCCCACTCGGTAGGCTTCAGAGAGAGTGGTGGGTAAAACTGCTATTTTAGAGAAGTGTTTTGGTTTGGTTTAAATGCTGTTAAAATACTGTTGTGTTTTTCTTTAGTTTCAGAACTGTTTGTAAAGGGTTCAAAGCGTCAGATTTTTAACTGCCTTTTTGCTATGACTGGGAGTTTCAGCAGGCTAAATAAATATTTTGAAAAACAGGTATTTGGTCCCAATAGGAGGTGAATGTTTGTAATGCTATTTGAAGAAAGCATCCGTTAGCCAGGATATTTTGATGATCAGATGTTGAAACTGAACGTCAACAGCTACAATTTTAATATAAAGGTGGAAAGAAGATAGCATATTCAGATTTTTAGTAGGAAATACAAACTTCTGCTCTCTTCCTTCCCTAGCTGCCTGAAGGGAGCCTGCAGCTCACCCTCTACCAGTATAAAACATGTCCTTTCTGCAGCAAAGTCCGAGCTTTTCTTGATTATCATGGGTTGCCCTATGAAATTGTGGAAGTGAACCCAATAATGAGGAAAGAGATCAAATTCTCTTCCTACAGAAAGGTGCCCATCCTGCTAGCCAATGCTGGAAGCCCTCTGGTAAGTTGGGAAATGGTTTCAACTGTTTTGAAAGCTTGCTTCGTTTTCCCCACTAGCAACGGTTTGGAGATTTATGCTTCTCATTTGTCGCATACAGTATCATCTTTTATTCTCTCAGGAGCCTAAGATTTGTTCCTTGCTTCGTGATCTCTTGTTGCTTGGCCTTATTAGAGTTTTTTGTCTCTCTTTTTCCAAGACCTGTTGTTTTGTGTAATGACTCTATAATCCAGTGATTATGTAGCTCCCGATAGCCCTTATGCAGGACCCACTTTCTTTTTTTTTTTTTTTTTTGGTACCAGAGGGTAATGGGAGCTGCTTAGATCCTGTGGGAAAAGGATGAGGTCTAAAGAAAACTGAAGACTTAAGTGTGTGTATGTGTGTCCGTGTGCCCCCAGCGTTGCTTTCCCTCCTTTGCTGCCAAGAGCTAAAACCCCAAACCTGCTAGTGTTGCCTGGATACCTGCCCTCAGGTCCCCTGTTGTCAGAATGAAAGACAGACTCAGAAGTGATAATCGCAGAAGGGAGCGCAATGGTAGGACTACC
Source organism: Struthio camelus (assembly GCF_040807025.1). NCBI lineage: Eukaryota > Metazoa > Chordata > Aves > Struthioniformes > Struthionidae > Struthio > Struthio camelus. The sequence continues at coordinate 7,402,568 of NC_090961.1, read as the reverse complement.
TGTGGAAATGCTTGGGGACGAAGGGACTACAGTATTAACTTGGAGCCTCAGAATGCTGGGGTAAAGACTCCGAAGAACTTTCCTTTTCAATTTCACCAAGAATTATTTTTAAAATTTGTCTTAATTCTGTTTTTCAGCAATTGAACGATTCTTCAGTGATCATCAGTGCAATAAAGACCTATCTTATTTCCAAGTAAGAAAACAGGTTGATGGGAGAAGAGTTGAATCTGAATGGCCCTAGCAAACTGGAGATTTAGAACACGCTCAGCAATTAGCTCATTAGTATCCTACTGATCTTAGCGTTTGAAGCTTTGGGTGTTTGGATCAGTTGACCTGATCCCCAGCCTATGACGGTGCGGACAACCCACGTATATGTTGGTGTGTGTGTTAAAGCTCAGCTTTTACCTTTCAGAACTCTCTTTCATCTGTGAGATTCTCTTTGCAGAAAGATTACTTAAGCCTTGGCTAGGGTTAGTCCCAGAGCTAAACTTGCCTTTGGCTAGTTATAACATCTAGAATGCCATCAAATTGCTGTGCTTGCGCGCTGTCCTTGCACCCCAGTTGCAAAACATTAGAGAATCGTAGGAGGCTTTATGCCTGCAGAAACTTCCACTTGTGTCCCATCTGACAAAGAGAAATGTAATGTACGCTAATAATAATGTTATTTGCCAGTAAGTATTCCAGAGTCCTTTTCAAACGCATTTCAAATAGAATTTGGTACTTCGTGCTTCTTTTTAGAATAATGCATTTTAAAGTGTATCTCTCTTGATATGTCTTTGCTCTTGCACATTTGTGTAGCAGCCAGAGCAGGTACTATGCTTCTGTCCTCAGGAGGAAGAGCTTAGAAGAGATTGTGTCCTTTTATCCTCCTATGAAAACTGTGACTGAGCAAGGCAAGGAGACATTCGAGTATGGGAATAAGTACTGGCTCATGTTGGATGAAACGGAGACAAAGCAAGTCTATCCCATGAAAGAAGTGAGAGTGTAAGTGCTCTTAAGTTTCTGGGTCTCCCAAGTAGGGTCACAGCCTCCTCCAGATATCCTCAGGGAGGGTACGTACGTATAATCCTGCTGGAGCTGCTACTGACAGCTCCTGCCACACCCCCTCTCCCCTGCTTGGTAGCTAGTGGAGATGTGTTTTTTACGCAAATTGAAACAATAGTGTTAGCATGACCGTGATGGTGGGACCTGGACTGTCTAGCTCCTAAGATTCCTCCAGTTTCTTTCTTTGGCTTTTCTGTCTGCTGCAGAGGAATGCTAGCTTCCCATGAATGGGTTTGCTGCTCTACTTTCCATAATGGGAAGAGAAGCTAGTGCTCTATCTTAGTCTTAGTTTCAGTTTGAGATTGGAGTAGCTTTGCCAAAGAGTGCTCCTGAGTACGTTTCAGAGAGGTCACCGGAGCAGAAGACGAGGCGGGAGCTTGTGATACACTCGTGCTTGGCTCAATCTCCTGTGAATGCCGCTGTGATTTGTAGCTGCCTCCTGTAGCCCCAGGTCTGCACCTCGTTCACTGAAAAATCTCTCTTGAATACCTGCAGGGAAGAAATGAAGTGGAGAAAATGGGCAGACGATTGGCTTGTTCACCTCATCTCCCCCAATGTTTACCGTACACCTAGGGAAGCCTTGGCATCTTTTGATTACATTGTCCGTGAGGGGAAGTTTGGCACTGTGGAAGGTTTCTTTGCCAAGTACCTGGGGGCCATTGCCATGTTCTTCATTAGCAAGAGGTTGAAGAAAAGGTTAGTAGCACTGGGCACCACGTACATGAGAGGAATAGCTCCTCATCGTGTTGCTTTAAAGCTCCTTAGCTGTGAGCTCCAAATGTCAAAGTGCAGAACCTCAGTGTTTTAATCCAAACCGTTTAATTGTATGTGAGTAACAGCTGCACTTCTTTGAAGGTACTGAACCTCTCTACTCTTTGTGTTAAGATGTGCTTATTATACGCATGCAGTACTACCTATTACTCATTAGTTATCCCCTTCACTTGCTGAAATACCTTCTGAATTCCCAGGCAGGGACCAGTCCTTCATTAGAGATGTTGAAAGGTTAAAGTAAGAAATAAACTAGTTAGAAAACGCTATTTTTCTCTCTTTGCCTAGACATCACCTTCAAGATAATGTCCGAGAAGACTTATATGAAGCGGTTAATGAGTGGGTAAAAGCTGTTGGCAAACATAGACTGTTCATGGGTGGCAGCCAGCCGAACCTTGCTGATTTGGTAAGAGGTTAATTTTTGTATCTGTAGTTAGGTAGATGACAAGATTGTCCAGTTGTTCATCCATGTGAAATCGTAAATATGTATCTATATAAAAAAGGTAAGTTAAGTGAGATACTGTCAGTGTCCTTTTCTTATAAGTAACATAATTCCCCACATGAAGAGAACTTGGAAATACTCGTCTTGCACAGGGCAGCGTTTGTGGTTTTTTTTTTTTTTTTTTACTCTGGGGGAAATGTTCCCTAAGTGTGTGCTTTACAAATGAGGTGAGCATCTGGAGGTGGATGTTACTGATCATTTGGGAGCATGATGAAAGCTGTTTACAAACAGAGACGCTGATCTGGCTAGTGGATGTTGGTGAATAAATTCAGGCCTGCACAGGACTTAGGAGATTCAGTGCTTTTGGAATTTCCTTTGCAGGCAGAAGTGCAGAACAGAAAATGATTTCTCCTCCCCCTGCAGTCCTCCATGGAATGCAAGTGAAGCATTTCATAACAGGGACTGATGCAGAGATAGGATTAGCTTTTTCCCCCATAACTGCAGATAGTTCCTGACCTTTGCCTATTATTTCATCATACAAAAACATGTTTATTCTTACCACCTGTTTGCCCATTCACAGTCTTCCTTGCTTATCAGACTGGCGGAATAGATGATATGACAAGGAGAGAGTCTTATTGGCTAGGATGTTGAGATAGTTGCTTCAGTACCCTGAGGCATTTTCTACTGTTGACTATTTTGAGTGTTTTCAATCTTTATCCTCTGGCACAGGCAGTATATGGGGTCCTCAGAGTCATGGAAGGACTGGAAGCCTTTGATGACATGATGGTTAACACCAAGATTCAACCTTGGTACCAGCGCATGGAGGAAGTCGTTCAGAAAGCTGACTTTGTAATCTGATGTCAACTACAGCTGCCTTCCTGAAATACTTGCATGGAAAACGCTTCAGAAGGAAAGGCAATTCATTTCTCAACAGAGTTTAAAATGGGCTGGTCGCCTCCTGGGTGGACGTGCAGACACAGACTGTTCCATTTAGAGCAGTAAGTCTCAGTGAGCAGAAGGGGTCCAGCTGTGAATAAGCTTGAATATGGTATTTAGAAGGACAGGGACAGGTAAAAGGGATCTTGGACATTGATGTGAAGGAGAGGCTTGGATTGAACTGTGGATTATGGCAAACGGGCTGCTTCTAGGTAAGAGCCATGCTCAGAGCAAGTCACTGTAAAAGCAAGCCCCTCTCTGGACTAGTAGATGTTACAGCCATATCAAATATGATACATCTGAGCAGCTTTTGCTTCAGGCTGTCTTCCTCCGCTCATCCATATCACTTTGAAGTGTTTTCCTGACTGAGGCACTGGATACCAGGTTTTTAACTGACAATTTTTCTCCTGCAATAGCATCCTGCAAGCCTAGTGCTGTGGGAACCGCAGGAGTCCGCGGTACTGGGAGAGGCGTCCTTCCCGTGACAGAAAAGATGCTGCGCTCCACAGATTGTACGCTTTCGCTCTTCCATGTAAACGGTTCTTTCATACCTGATTCTGTATGGTCTGTGAGGATAAAGGCCTGCTTCTCTTCATGTGCCCTATGCCATACCTGTGAATTCTTACCTTACTCTCTCACCCAGAGAGCACACCCTACCCAGAAGAATCGCTAATGCACAGGAATTATTTAAAATATTTGTCTTGCACAATCTGACTTTCAGGGGTATTTCCAGGGAGATTTTGTTCCTGTTCTGGAAAGAACAGGATTAAGAGGAACCTGCGTGCCTGGGGGCTTTCTAGATGTTTTGTGACGCAAGACTAACAGCTTCGCTGCTGGGGCAGTCGGCCTAGGAGCCGTCCCTAGGCGCCGCTGTGCGATACGAACGCTACGGCGCTGCACTAGCTGGAAAGGCCCGCTGTCTTCACGAGAGACAGCGTAGGTTTGAAAGCGGGTGATCCTCTCTGCAGCCCCAGGCTTAAACTTCCTTAATTCTCAGCCTGGAGCGGTTCTAATTTCCCCTCCCCAAAACAGGGGATGTCTTTTAAATAAACTGGTTCTTGGAGAAATGATGGATGCTGTTGAAATCTGTCTGCAAAAGAGGTGTTTACACTGTGGGGTTTTCTTGGAGGATGGGGGGAAACCTCTGTTGGGTCTAAGAATGGGTGTTGAGTTTTATTTTTCCAACACTACAGAGTGAATAGAAGTAGCAGCAGGAAAATTAACTCTGGCTTCAGTTACAGAGGGAAGAAAGACGGTGTGTGCAGTCAAACCGGCTCTTGGCTGCCTTGGGACGCGCGGGACTTCTTTATTAAAGCTGCCCTGCGCTGAAGGTCGTTTCCCTCAGTATCAAAAAAGCGAAGTCCGAGGGTGGAAAAGGGCGGGGCGGGGCCGGCGCGCGTTGCCATGGCGCCGGGGCGGCGCCCTTGTGAGGCGGCGCCGCGCGTCACGAGGCGGTTTGAATCGCCCAATGGCGGAGCGGCGGGCGGCGGCGGCGCGGCGGCGCCTCCGGAAGTGCAGCGGCGGCGGCCGCTGCTGCCCCTGGTGCTGCCTCCCGCCGCCCGCCTCGCCCCGGCTGCCGCGGGGGCTCCACGCCGCCGGCGCCGAGGACCTGCTGAGGCGGCGGCCGCGGGCCTCGCTCGGCCCTGCACGGTGAGGGGGCTGGGGAGAGCAGGGTTCCCCCCCCCCACCCACCCGCGGTCGCCTGGCCGCCACCCCTCGCGGCCGTTGAGGCGACGCCGGGCTGAGGGGAGGGGCGGGAGCCGCCGGCTCTCGAGCGGGCCGGGCCGGGCCCCTGGCGGCCTCGGGCGGCGGACGGGGCGGGCGGCTGCTGCTGCTGCGAACTCGGAGGTGAGCCGTGTCTGCCTCTCGGTAATCTTCACCGATCTCGCATGACACACGGATGTTCGTTCTCCTCCTCCCAACGCCGTGGGATTTGAAACGCGAGGTCTGATAAGGAACGAGCTCCTGGTTTGCTCCTCGCTCTGCCCTCGGTCCGTCAGATGTTTGACTGATAGCTTGGCAACGAGCAGCAGAACAAGTCCCTGCGGTGTTGATTATACTGTTTTGTTGCTAAACGGAATAGAGCTTGCCTAATTGTGACTTCTTTTTTTTTTTTTTTTTTTAACCACTGCAGTCATCCTCATGTAATTCCCCAGTACGGACAATCTCGTTCTAGGCTAACGTTTTTTGTTACTATTTCTAATTCTGAAGTACCATAGCAATCTAAGCTCCTATATCCTTTTCCCACCAGCGTGTGGAATAGGATGCTTCCAACTGCTTTTCTGGCGTTCGTTGTCCTGGTGTTCGTTGTTGCTTTTATATCGATTAATTGCAGGAATGAGCCTATAAGGACAGCAGTAGTATGTGTTTTTCTCTGTTGCACTAATGATTCATTTAAGTGAAATGAAGCTCTTAATAACTTTGATTTTGCTGAGGGTTCCTCATTTGATGTCTATTGCTGCTGTACTACTTAAGTTAGTAATCAAAACTTAAAATGTTAACAAAAAACAGATGCAATATTATTAGTTTTATTTGGAGCAGGGTATTACAGGAACCTTGGCAAGCTGAAAAATTAATCAATGAATGATATAACGAACAATCTGATCTAGCAAAAGTATTGTACAAGAACCTGCTTTACCAACATGTTGTGCTTTACTTGTAACACTGTTCTTCTTATGTAGCAAATTGTGAAGGAGTGGTTCCCTAACACTAGCTAACTAAGCCTGGTTTCCTATGGATTGTGTGTCCTACATCCAATATGTATTCCCACTCTAATAACTCTGCTTTGTCACCCCCACATACAAACTAGTCCTTTTGAGCTTCCTCTTCCATCGCTATCGTGTCTTCAAGTCCCCCAGGTACTAGCAGGAAAGAAGCTACTTATGTGGTAGCTGACCCTAGTTTGCTGTATGCTGATAAACCGTATGGAACACGTTATTTGCGGGCCATAGAGCCCTGAGCACTCGTATTGCAGGCTTTCCTTCAGCAGGAGCATTGACTTGGATCCATCTCCTCAGCCTGCAAAACTGTATAAAACTAGACTGAATGCAAGGCCCCTATGTTTCTCTCAAGTTTTGCAGAATTGGTTGATGATGCCAGAGGTTACCCAGGGTGTGTGGTTTGGGAGGGAAGGGGGATGGACAGGTGCCTAGAACTGTTCAAACCTTGCTTCCTTATGAAACTAGTTAAGAACTGCACTTATAATTTGAAAGTCTTTAATTGTTGGAGTAAGGTTACCTTCTGTCATTGTACAAAACACTTTCCATTGTTTAAACTGACTTTCATCAGCAAAACGTAAGGAACGATAATCTCAACTCTTCCCTCATCCCGTGCACGTCGGACAGAGGATGCACTGACACGCCAGCTCTTGTTGTTTGGGCTTATAGGTTTGATGTGTTTGAGCCTGCACGTTGCCTCCTAGTGAAAGGAATAGGGATGCTCAGAAATTGGCACCCTTTTCTATTAGTGGTCATTTTACTATTTCTGTATCAGGTTTCCCTCACCCATCAAGAATGAAGTGACTTCAATCTCTGCGCAGAGAACAGTGTCAAGAGGAGCTGAAAGCGTGACAATAACTGTAAGTAATTATACCCAGGCTGACGAGAACCTTTTTGCCAGAATTAGGTTAGTGCTGCTAGTGGATTTTTATAAGGTTTGCAATGCTTTATGTTAAAGAACAATAACCTCAAACAAACCAAAGGATCATGCTCAAAACTGATTACTTTAACTTTATGTTTCCAGGGGTTTCTATTTTGTGTTAGGCTCTGATTAAAGTAATATACGCAATTGATGTGTGAATTTATAAATACATGCATCACTAAAAAGTGATATGAACATCAAAAAAAAAACTACCCCATCTGCTGTGATCCAAAAGCTTTTAAGCATTTGTTTAACTTCAAAAAGATTGCTTGAAATTAAGCACACATGAAAGAGTTTACTGGATCAGGGCTGTAGGATGCAAAGGCCTGACGGTTTCCTGTTAATTTTTCTCAACTACACCGTGAAATTAATTTCTCCCTGCCCCATAACACTTCTGTTCAGGAATCAGGTGGTGCTGGTTACCAGAGTTCTTGATTTGCTTGTTTGCTTTTAAAACTTTGAACTCCGATGACTCTTGGAGACGCCCTCTTTCAATCTAACTGTAGCTGATCTTTGATAGCTGTGTTAAAAGCCGAAAGTACCAGAAGCTGAGAAATAATTTGTATTATTCCGAGTTTTACAGCAGAACTGCATGCAGTTCAAAATGGCAGACGCTGCTGAAAGGAAGCTCAAGCTTTAGCCGAGGCTGGCCATTGTTGCTCTCTGCCCCACAGGGGAATGTTGTTATTTCCAGTTTCCTTATTCACAGGTTTCCTTTCACTGTATTGCCCTTTCCCATTTGTGGGAGAAGAGCCATGAAGAACCGTTCCTCATCTCCCCCTTTGCACGTCCATGTGGATGAAAACACCCCTGTCCATGTCCATATTAAAAAGGGTCAGAAAACAACACCTGCAAAATGCCAGGTAGGAGTGTGTAGCTGGGTGTTTGTCCTTTGCAACTGAGGAAAGTGAAGGGTCCTTGAAACACCACATACTCTTCAAGGTCTGTTTTAGCTTTTATATTAGAACCATAAGACTCATTGCCTTGTTAACTATGTTCATATTCAATGGTGAACTTTCGGTAGCGTTTTCTATGGCTAAGATTATTTCTGTACGATACGGAACATGAAGTTAGTTTTCATGGCTTGTTTTAGAACATTTAAATGTATGATTGTGAGAAGTGTTGTTTCTGATGTTTTTTAGATAATATTTTTAAAGAATCTTACAAATATTTAAACTTTGCCTTGCGCAATCCTCTGCATCGTGATTTAGGTGAGTCAAATAAATGACTTTGAGTAGCTCCTCAGCCATGACAAAGCTTGAAATAAAATTAATATTTTAGTCTTGAATCCTATCAAACAGAGGCTTTTGTACATCTGTTAATAGAACATCTCACTGTCCTTTTGGCTGAAGCATGGGCAAGTCCTGCTGCAATGCTATGTGGGTTTGGGTATTTTTTTAGCTCCTCTTATTTTCCTGGATTTGTGCCCTGATAATCAAACGTTTGGGGTTTTTTGGCTTCATCCCCAAACCCTTCCTTTAAAAAAAAAAAAAAGGGGGGGGGAGGGGGAGAATAATAGCTAGGCATTTCAAGTTCCCTCTGGATTGTATTCAGTTAAGTTTGTATTTAGAAAAAAAAAGAGAGTCTGGTTTTAAACCAACTTTTAGCATTCACCACCTTCTCGTTTTGCTGAGCTATGTGGCAAAGAAGATTTCTTGGCAGCCTTCTCCACAATAGACTAGAAGGTGATAGTGAAGTTGATTTGCTAGCTAGGTAATATCCTCTTTTGTAGTTGGATATTGTTTATGCAAACGTGTTCTCAAAAGGTAATGGAAGTTGCTAGTTCTTCCTTGTCTCTGCAGATGTTCTGTTCTGAATCCTCTATTAATTGTGTGCTTATTGCCAGTGGCAAAAAGCTGAATGGGATAGGGACTGACAGTGAAATCAATGCCGCCTTCTAGTGAATTCCTTGTGGGCTGCTGTAGACTATCTGATTTTTCTCGTCTAAGATTATAGCTGTGTGAAAACACTTTACTTTTATTTTAGTTAGAGCACCTCAGATTCAATTAAAATAAACACGGGTTTATTAGTTGACCAGAAAGCTGGTAAAACACTTCAAGGGCTTTTTATAACCAATTAGACTGCGCAATTCTTTCTTCTCTGATAGAGCTGCTGTCAAATGTTATAGCTGCTGTTTTATGAGATGAATCTGGAATGGAGAAGAGATCTCCTGGGTCATTCCTTCTGCACATAAATGGCTTGTATTACAGTACTTTTTGTGTATCTCCATACGCTTGGTGGATTTTGTTTGTTTTGGCCCCCCCAACAACCTGGCCTGCCAGGTGACTACGATTCTCATTGCATCACAGACACAGAGCTCCCAGTGACGTCACAGAGTTGCTATGTGATAAATAGCAAGCATGAGCTCCGTCTAGCCGTGCTGTCAACTGAATATGCAATAACCTTTCCCTCCGTCAACTGAATATGCAATAACCTTTCCTTCTGACTGGTGTTACTCTGCTATGGCAGCTGCTTGCTCATCTGAGCTGAGCTGCCTGATCTGATGCATCATGTGAAACGCTAGGTGATGTTTTTGCATGCCTGAGCTTTCATTTGTTTTTATAGCACTGAAGGTTTTAAATGGTGCCTATAAAGTCTGTGATTAATCTCATTTTCTCTTTCCCCTTCTTTAGCAAAAGCACAAACAGAAAACAAAAGGGGATACTGTGAGCATGCGCCGAAATGTCCGGGTGAAAACCAAGGCCCCCTGGGTGCCCCCAGGCAAAACATCTGTCCGGGAGTCCACCTACAAATGGGAGGTATGGCTGGTTCTGCTTCCTCTTTAAAGCAAATTCTCAGATTTATTTGAGGTTGAAGAAAGCAGTTGGGTAACGTCAGGCTGGAGGAAGCTGCGCTTGTCTGAAAGAAGGGCACTGTCACCTTGCATCCATTTTAGGTGTCTCATATTCATCCTTTTCACTTTCTGATAAATAAAAATTGGGAATTAATCAGCTGCCTATATGGCCATCTCATACATTTCTGTCTCAAAAGGCCAGATAAATCCCTTTTTGTTTATTGTAGTTCAACTCCTCTCTCTTCAAAATCTCATATGGGGCACAGAGAGGAACTGCTGTTGTTTGTCTCTTCTGAAACGTGGAGCATTTGTGTAGGAATGTAGAATATTTTCTTTCTGATGGGTCAATAGTATTGTCTCTTGCACTACTGGCTCGTGCTAGGTGAGAATTTGAATTTTCATTATTTCTTCTTTTTCCTGTTGAATGTTAAGCCAGCCTGTGTGTGTGCTGGATTTAGCCTTCCTGTTTTCTTGACCTTTCCCTGATGGACATGAAAGAGCTCTGTTTGCAAAATTTTTTTTTTCCTCTTCCTAACGTTATTGCTAGTGATGTGAACTGGCCTCTGTTTTTGGAGGAGCTAAGGTTAGAACATTGTTTATAACTTTATATTAAAAAACATGCTGCCCTTTATTGCTTTTCTGCCAGGGACCAACTCACCGCCTAGAAATTACACCTTCAGATTCAGAAAAACTGTTGTCAGTATTGCGCCTGAGTGACCTCTCTACAGATGAGGAGGATGCTGTTTACAGCAAAATGAATGAATATGAAAAGAAGATAGATAGCTTGATGAATGTGGTGGGAACGCTGAAGAATGAGGTGAGGAGTCTATGTAAAGACCTGGAGGCTCAGGCTTTGTAGCTGATTGTTTGCCAAGAGGCTGGTCTTAGTGGAATGGAAGGCTACCGAGGCCCTTCGGTAGCTGGCTAAAAGAGATCACTCTGAATTGTTAGGAAGAGCTGATCTACATAGTGAGAAATTCACTAATGCCTACTATGAAACTTCTAATGCCTTATCCGTTTAAAAAGGTATTGCTGTGCTTCAGTTCCCAAATAATCTTGCTCCTGGTCAAGCCTAAAATCTGAAAACTGGTCATTTCAGAAAGTGAAAAATAATTGTATGATGATGTTTTATTGTCAGAGAATATACTTATTCAACAAGACTGTTTGTTCTGATTCTCTTTCCAAGTGTGTAACCCAGTGATGTTGTTTTCTCCAGCTAAACAGCCTCTTAAGTACTTGACAGCGTTTAAGAAATGGATAGAAGAGGTTCCCAGACTCCATAAGATGCTCTATGCTGGGAGCAAACTGCAGTTTTTTTTCCTCTTAGTTTAAACTGAGAGTAGCAGATCTTGTATTCTTGTTGCAGTACTCAGAAACACATGAAGGTCAAGTCAATAAACAAAAATAGGATTTGAGTCAAGGATTCTTATCGTAAGCTTTTCTATTTTATTTATGCTACAAAATCTAATGGAATTATTTGCATGATTATGAAACAAAAATCCATTTCAGTGCACTTAATGCATGAATTGAATCTAAAAGTTTCATGGTGTTACTTGAACAAATCCATGATGCAATATCACATTCATTTTCTTAGCTTTACTTCTGTACAAGCCAGCGAATCTCCAGCGACCTTTTCCACTGCATAAAGAAAGAAGCCTGGTACACTGGTTAACACCCCCTCTATGTTCTCTCCTTCTGCACATCTTCAACTGTTTGTAGTGCCCTTAACTGCCAAATGGGATGTGCATGTCATTTATGAGGAGTAGCAGTCAACTTCTCAGCCCCCTTCAGCTCTTTAGCAGTCTGTGTGCAGCTCCCACCACACTACCACTACTACGGAGTAACCCAAGCCCGGGGTGTTGGAAATGAGATGCCAGGGGCTGTTTTGGAGCCTGGAGTGGGACTGGGTGAAATCAACCATCTCCTAAAGCAGCAGTGGAGCAATGAGAGCTCTGGCCGTCTTCAGCCTATGAACTGCTACCTGAACTCCTTCCCTGTTAGGTCTGAGGTCTGTCATATGTCTCATGGCTGATTACAATTTTTGGTATGTAACTTAAAGCCACAAAGCTTGGGTCTCCCTGTGCTCGTGGGACGCAAGGTATTTCCAGGCAGTAAGTGAAGTATGCCCCTTGTGCACGTGGCCTGTCTGGAAGTATCTAGGCAAAAGAAAAATACGTGATCCTTTGCTGCTAGGTGCATTTGAATAGCTGGTTCAATGGTTTGAGATGTGGACTCTGTGTACCACTCTAAAAGCAGCTGTTTTGTCTCAAACTCTATTTAAATGTATTCCTATTAGGCCAAGAAGCAGAAACAGGAGGAACAACAGCAACTGACAAAGCGTCTCCTTGAAGAGCAGAAAGAAGAACTGAATGAGGTCACTCAAGAACTGGTGGAAACAGAACATGAGAACACGCTGCTCAGACGCAATATTGAGCGCATGAAAGAGGAGAAAGATCTGACTGCGTAAGCTCCAGTTCTCCATTGTTACTGCAAACAGTGATATTTACAGGGCCCTTAACCTCCTTCATTACTAACATCACTTAAGGCTGTGGTTTGTACCCTAGATCTGGGTGGCAGTATTGCTGAAGAACTGATGTTCTTGGCTTTTTTGTCATGCTTGAGAAGGGTGACTTCAGGTGGCAACAGCTGCAGCGAAGAGCTCTAGCATGACTATTGGAATCGAGAAAAACACTTTGAGAGGAACTTGAAAGAGGCTGGCTTGAATGGCCTACTAGAGGGAGGCCATTAAGGTCAAGAGGTGTTGTTTGGGTTGTGACAATATTGGTACAACAACAAATGAATAAATGCGGAGCCGGAAATTAGAGGAGGATTTTTGGCCTTTGCGGAAATCATACTGAGACAAGAGTGGCAGCCCCTGCGAGGACTGAATGATGTCTTTCTCTTGGTGACCTTAAAGGTCCCTTTCAGTCTGAGGTACTTTTATATCTGCCTCATGTCCGAAGAATTAGGGAACCTGGTGTTTCCAGGGAGACACTAGTGTTCTAAGAGGATCTTATTTTTCCCTTAAGAAAGATTACTTGGAAGTTAATACTGTGTGTATTCCTTTCCTGAGAACTCTGTGAATGCTTCCGAGACTGACGAGTACCTGCTAAAAACTTTGAGCTATATATATTGATGTGCTTTCCTGTTCCCGTGTTCAGCCATTGCTCGTTTGGAGGCTTATTGCTGGTAATGGCTTAAGTGCCCAGGAAAAACTGCATTGCGTTTGGGGTTAATAGTGTGCACGCTTTAGAATAAGCCCTCTATATTGTTCCCTCTATATTCCTTTCATAGTGAAGTTCCTAGCAAGCTCCCGGAGTCTACTGGCTTCTATCAGAACAACTTCCGCGCTGAAAGAGGGTGAATCTTAGGTGGTGCTGCTTTAAAGCTTTTGTACTCCTGTTAAAGGGACGTTAGCCGTTTTAACCCTGGAAACAGTATATCCGTAGTGGCTGGTGGAGCTGTCGCAGCTACTTGTTGCTCTGATGGCTGAATTCTCATTACAGGCTACAGAAAAGGTGCTTGCAGCGTGAGAAGGAGTGTCTGATGTCCAAGCTGAGTGAAGCAGAGAGGGATGGAGCAGCTGCAGCCAAACAAATCCACGCTCTGAAAGATGCAATTGGGAAACTCAGCATTGTAGGTGTTGGCCTTTTTTGTTCTTGCCTTTAATATGTTGTCCTGTTACACGGCTGATGCAAAACTGTAACGCTCGAGTTGCTGATCCACAGAAACGTAAGCAAACGTAGAGGAATTTAACATGTTGAAGGCGTTTGCCAAACCCGTTTGGAAACGGGCATCCCAACGCCCTTCTGCACATATGGTGATGACTATTGCACTGCTTATGCTCGTGTCAGCTTCATAGTTTAATTCCAGTCTTTGAGATGACGTGTGTGAGCACATCTCCCTTTTTTAGGAGAAACACATGAGCAGCTCAGATATTAACACGCTGACAAGACAAAAAGAGCTGCTGCTACAGAAACTGAGCACCTTTGAAGAAACCAACCGGACACTCCGAGAACTTCTTAAAGAGCAGCAAAACCGGGAGGTGAGCAGTGCTGTATGCTCGAACTTGGATGCCTACAGGAGGCAAATACTGTCTCGTGGCCTGAAAATGGAACTTGAGTTTGGGAGCTTTTAACTGTTGTTCCCAACCCTGCTGGCGATCTGATGTGATAGAGGATGGATTGTTTCATTATCTCTGCCTACTTCAATAAAGTAAGACTGACTGCTGTGGGGATATTGTAGCATCTAAGCCTTTTATTGGGCTAAAAGGTATAGGCTCTACTGTGTAGCCAACTCTTTCTCGTTTGCCTATAGCTATTTTTGCAGATCTTAGGTTTGTATCTGTACAGTATCCCCCTTGATTATGTCTTCTGCATCTCCACCAACGTTTCTGCTGATCATGCTAGTCTGAAATACTACTGCTATAGTTTTGTTGGCAGAAGTCTGCGGATCAGATGCTGGCCTTAGCTAATGGTAGCATAAGGATGTTCAGAACTTTATTTTCACAAGCTGGACTGTAAGAACAACATACAGAAATGGAATTGCTATTATTCCTGTAGCTTATATCCCGTTTGCGTAAAAGCAGGCCAATGGTAACAGTTTTATCAGCTGCTAGTGAGCGTGGAGAAAAGAACTGAGTGCTTCCTTGGGAATTTCCTTCAATAGTGAGAGTGTTGAAAGACGTTAAATTGCCGTTGTGCTTTTTAATATCATCCTTGATGGGTAAAAAGGAAAAAAGCTTTCTGGGATTAGCGATACTATGTAAAACATGTAGCCAAACTAACGCTTCTTGGTATCTTCTGAGAACTGCTGCTGCAACAGGAGGGAGGTGGTCGATTTTCCCAGTTCTGTCTAAAGAATCTCTATAAAATCCTGACTTGCTTTGGAAGCCTGGTTCTTTGGGAATAAAAAGTGAATGTGGCTTTTGGTTAACAATTTTTCTTGCATATTTCTCTTGTAGAAGGATGCTCAGAAGATATTGGAGCAGCAGGGAACGCTGTTGAAAAGGCTGGCTGACTCAGATGCAGAGAAAGTGGTAAGCAAACCAAAATCATTTTTTCTGTGGAATGATAAAACAGAGATATCTAAAATGGCAAGCTCTTATTTGTCTTGTGTTCAGCCACCGAGTCTTACACCAATGCCCTTTAGACCAGTACAAAAAAATTTTGACATTTGTTCTAGTCAGAGGCGCTGCTTTGCCCCTCTGGTTAACAACCTACTGTGCTTCAGAATGGATAGATTTTCATAGCCGTAAGAGTACTGCTCTGATTTACAGCGTATTCAGCTGTAAAGGAGAAGAGGTGCCGATACCTTTCAGTACAAACATAAACGATTCTACTTACCTTTCCTTATGGTACTGAATGTACGAAGCAAGAATTGTGCTATATGTGTTTTTAAAAAGAAATCTCTGGGGGTGGGGGGAAAAAAAATCCACCATCAAAACAGCCCTGACAGCTAGGATAGAATTCTTCGGTTTTCATTATGGAAATCGTCTTATTCTTAGAGACATTAAAGCACAAAGAGGGCACGTTTTCTGTTCCTGCTTCTGACACTGAATGAGTGAGTGACCTGGTGCCAGTTCTCAGTTTGCAGATAAGGCAACAAATGAAAAGATAGTTCTCTCGCTGCCAGAAGTTTTAAAACTCTGCAAGATGTGAGCAGTGCCCTTTTTTGACTGTGGAGTATATTGTGCCATTAGGTTCTGGTGCTTCCCTTTTACTTTCTGCTCGAGAAGAATCAAGACTTTTTCCTAGGCTGAGGATGCTGTTGCTGTGGATACCAGGTTGAGAGTGCTGTGCATCAGAGGGTCTTGGGAGGGAAGCAATTACACCTCTTTCCCTCCCCCTGCCAGCCTGTATGTTTTTTACTTAAAATCTGAGTGGTGTTTGTTTTCCAGCAACTCCAGGTGATGCTTCAGGAGAAAGAAAAAGAGGTGGATGACCTTACCGTTCAGATACAGACAGAGAAGGTAGTTTCCTTCTTCTGTTCTCCCCTCCCTGCTCTACCTTCCAGTTCTGCAGAGGCACAGATAGCCCAAAACATGGGTCTGGACTTGTAGACAATTATTCTCGAAGGGATCAGATGACTGGCTTCCTTAAGACCAGAGAGAGAGCCACCTGTTTCCCACACAGTTGTGGATGTATTATTTTATTAACAGAATATCCATCACAGAGATGAACAGGTAGTATTCTCTTTTTGCTTGGGCTTGTGAGTGAATTGCCTTTCTGCCTTTCTGCCGGTATCTATTGTCAAATTCCAGTCTGTTCCTCTATTTAGGAAGTAGAGGGGAAACGTAGTGGAAGAGACCAGATATAAAGGACATTTTGTCCTAGAACAAATCTTTCAGGCCGGTCATTCACATCCAATGTAAAAGAAATGGTTGCTCATTTGTTGCCCGTTTGGGTAGGGAAAAGGAGCTGGTGAGCGTCCATCTGAGGAAAGTGGAGGCGGCTGGAGATAATATCGGACTTCTTCGCTGAATGGTCACATATTAGAAAGCAATCCTTCTACTTCTTTGCCTAGAAAGAAAGTGTGTTTTGTTTGTTTCATGTTTAGGACCAGGCAAAGACAGCATGTGAACTCTCCAAATCTATGGAGGCTGTGAGAGGCCATTTACAAGCACAGCTGCGAAATAAAGAAGCTGAAAACAACCGTCTGACTATCCAGATCCGGGTACATTTTTAGTGGTCTCTGGGGGTTGTCTTTTCATTTACACTCATGAGCCAAATCCAGTAACAAGGAAAACAGAATTCACCAACTATGTTTCTGCTGTGTCTGGTAGACTGAAAGAGTCTGGTGTGCTCATGCCGTGTTAATGTACGCTTTGCTTCTCAGCTGAAGAAACAAAAATCTCTTTACTTCTGGTGAAATGAGGCAAAAATCTTAAGCTTAAGGGCAACGCATTTATTAATTTTTTTTCCAAGTTAATTAACATGTAATTATTTAAAAGATGGTTTTGGTCAAATCGGGCATCAAGACACATTGTAAACTAATTTGCTTTCTTGGAAGAATGCTGTGCCATGAGTTCCTGTGTTCGACTGCACTCACTGTTACTGAGGAGGAGAGTTTTCCCCTGGTTTATCTTGATTAAAGCCTTACGCTTAACATATCCACTGATGCAAAGAACACAACTGTGTTAATGGTTTGGAAGAGCTTTATTTCTGTTAAGCAATATAGCTGAATATAGCAACATTGGTATATACAAACATTTCAGTTAAAACAAGAATGTTCTCAGGTAGCTCACAAGGCTGGCAGACCATTGTCCGTTTTGGTCAGGAGAAGTCGTCAGTATTCTGGATAGGAGCTCATGAAACAAGAAATGAAGGCTCTTTCAGAAACCCTACAACTAGCAAGAAATATGGAGATAAATTTAGTTCAGAAGTACTGAGAGGTCAATAGAGTTGCACTCCTTTAAATTAGGTTGCTGTTTGCCTCATTTCATTCTAATTTGACCGGCATTTGAGAGAGTCTACTTTTTGATTCTGAAATGTGATATCTTTTCTATCAAGGTGGAAATATTGGATATAACTTCTGTGTTTTAAACCTTCCTAGAAACCAGCTGAGTTACAAAAGCTCTCTCTCCTAAAGGATTTATTAGTTTTGGCACCGTCAAACTTTAATTTTTTCCTATATTATTACTTTGTAAATTGCAGTGAAGGGAGTTGTTTCTGCATGTCTAGAATAGGCTGTGCCTTTTTGTTAAAAGCAAACAGCATTAGGATTGAGCATATAGCTTTTTCAGTCTTTTAGAGGTCATGCTGATGTGTCTGTCAGCGTTTGGACAGGACTGTGTAAGTGAAATGGGATTACAAGTACCTTCAGACCGAAGGTTTGGAGCTTATGTCCGTGTCTCCCCACTATTGCTAAGAAATTAGTTGACTATTTGGGGATTTGGGTATGAGGCGGTTATCCCCTGTGGTGTGTTTCCTCCCCGCTGCAGAATCTGGAGCGCAATGGAGCTCAGCATAAGGTAGAGGTGGAACATATCATGGAGCAACTGAAAGAGGTAAGGCAGAAGGCAGACCGTGATAAGGAGGCCCTGAAGAAAGCTATCCGTGCACAGAAAGACCGGGCAGAGCGGAGTGAGGAGTACGCAGAGCAATTGAATGTCCAGCTAGCAGAAAAGGTACTTGATAATAGGGGAGGAGAGACATCACTTCAGCTCATGCCTCTAAATCCTTGACTTCTGGTAGCAGCCTTGGGGAGAGAATCTGCTTTCAACTAATGAGATTTATTTTTGTCCTGATGCTTTGGCCCATTTATGCTAAGTTTAGAACAAATCCAGTTTTCTGAGCTGTCGCTATTCACTGCAGTAACTTAGGACGTGGAATAACTTGGGTCAGACTAAACTAACAGATCTGATTTTTTCACCTGGTTGTTCTCTAGTACCATCTGAGGGTTGGCAAAAGCCAATAAAGCCTTGTGGTTTTGGCTGACAATTCTGAATGGGATAGGCTGCTAATCAAAAAGCTATCCAGAGCAGAAAAGTATAAACAGTTAGAGATGCGCTGAAACTTCCTGTTGAAAAAATGGCCAAAGGACATCAAACAAAAGCAGAAAAGCAGGACTAAGACAAATCAGAAAGGAACATAGATCTGATGCTACCTGATTCTTCCCTGTTTTCAGAATTCCAGGAACCAGAGTCTCTAGTGTAATCTTAGCCCTGCTTTGCATTTCTGATAATTGATTTGCTGCCTTCAAAGAGGATTCTCCTTTCCCTGCTAATATGTCTGCTGGCTGACATTAATGTTGGAGAATAGCTTTCTGTAAAGGGTCAGTTACCAAAGACGTTATTTTAACTCTTCCTAAAAGTCTCAATGAAATCTCTACGTGTATCAGTATCTCGGCATATTGTCTGTATATCCCATGTTCAGTGACGTTTTTGTCACTCCGGCTCTTGTCCTCACGTATTGTATTTCCTTGTTTTGACAGGACAGTTATGTTGCTGAGGCGCTGTCTACTCTAGAGTCCTGGAGGAGTCGCTACAACAAAGTAGTGAAGGACAAGAGTGACCTTGAACTGGAAATTATTATGCTGAACAGGTTAAAAAAAAAAAAAATTAGTGTAGAGAAACTGGCAGAAATGGGGATAGGTTCCTAGTTCAAGAATGAGACAAGGGAACTTCCAAAATTGTCTGTAAATATCCAGGCAAAACCATTACTGTCTGAGGGTTAGAACAGAGGTTGCAGAGAGAGAGAGAGCGCGCTACCTGGTTTCTGCTGTTGGCTTGCCACAGCAAAGGCTTGATTTAAGGGCTTTCTGGCCCTCAAATCTCTCAATTCCTTTGCCTTTTTGTGATGTTTTAAAATAAATTAGGTTAAGGATTAACTTTAATTAACAATCTCCTTTTGAGATGTTTGAGAACCTTGAATGGAAGGGGTTAGAAGTTACAGGCAGTATAGTTCTTGCCAATTTTCTTGGGAAAGTAAATCAATCTGTCAGTATCACTGCAATACAGTTGTCGCTGTAGGGGGGAAAAAAAAAAAAAAAGTAAGTGTGTGGCAGGACAGAAGTTCCTCTTTATCCTGCACATGTTGGGCCAATGCATCTGAGCTCCAGATGACAATTTCAGTGAATTTCTAGTAGGCCAAGGAGATCAAGGGAGTATAGCAACATAAAGTATAGGTGTGCATACGTGCATAGAGGGGAAGATGAAAGGGCAGGGAATAGCCATATTTCTGAAGCTAAACTTCAAGGACTAGGAGTCTTGTTCTTTCTTGTCATTTAAGAGTTATTTTTCTTTGTATGGCAGCCGTATTACAGACTTGCTGGAAGAGCAGAAAACCCTGGAGGACAAGATGCGAGAGGAGAGAGATGTTTTGGTGGATAAATTGCATCGACAGACCACAGAGACCACTTCTTTCAAAATGGAGAATGAAAGGCTAAAGGTCAGTGATTCCAGTTTCCGGAGCTGAAATGCTCCAGGGAGAAATTATAATAAGTTGCTCTGTGTCTGAGGACAGAGGTGAATTGCACCCACTGCTGCCAATTAATTTTGAATCCGTTTCACCATAACCTGAATATGACAGGGCAAGTAAGCTGGGAAGAGACACAAGAAAGAAAAAGTGAACGGTCTGGAAAGACTGGATTTCTTCAGCCTTTTGGGTAGGAGTATCTCCAGTCCCAAGTACTGTATATTCCAATTGAGATCTTGCATCTTGTAATGATACTGCTGAACTACAGTTTAATCTCTGTCTACCTAGAGAGAATGGCAGTCTCCATGACATCTCTCTTGCCTTTGATGATCCTGTAGGTGAACGACATAATTTTCCTCTTGGAAAGCTAGGCATCGCTCCAAATAGAGTGGCCCTAATCCAAGTAGTGCAGCTCGTTCTATCCTGATTCCACATTTGACTGAAAGATTGTACGTTCCTTTCAAAGCCACGTGCTTTGGTGTAAATTTGGCAATCCATTGGAATCTGGAAAGCTTTGCTACCTTAGACCAACAAGAGTTTATTCTCCTTAGTCTAAACCATCTCAGACATCTAGTGTGGTAGTTACTTTCCAAGCACTGACTGGAAGATGTTTTCTTTTTTCCAGGCTAGTGTGGTCCCAATGGAAGAAAAGCTGAACCAAGCACACATGGAAGTGCAGCAGCTCAAGAGCTCGCTCAGGAATTATGAAGGGTTGATTGAAACCTACAAGTCACAGGTAGGTATCTTAGCCAGTCCTTCAGCCCTTGCACAAATGTGTTTTCTCTCCTTCCTGTTGTGTGGCTTTTTTGCTGTCGTGCCTTAACCCTTTGTCTGTTCTTGGAGGATGTGGAGTTTCATATGTTTTTGGTTCTTTGTGTCTCTATTTGCCTGTTTTTTTTTTCTTTTTCATTTGTTTGTTTTCAAATAGCAGCATTCAGATTGTCATGTGCCATATGTCAAAGTGTGGAAGAGACCTGCCTTCCTCAGTGTGTGCTGATAATTAAGTCATTAGGAAGAGCTGACTCTACCAGTAGAGATCTTGATTAATGCCAAAAAAAAAAAAAATTATTCCATCTTCCCTGCTCCTTTTCTTAAAAGGTAAAGGAAAGTAATCGTAGTCAGATGCTCTCTGTTGCCCTTCAGTGTGGCAAGTACTGTTCCTTGTCTGCTTCT
Organism: Struthio camelus; assembly: GCF_040807025.1. NCBI lineage: Eukaryota > Metazoa > Chordata > Aves > Struthioniformes > Struthionidae > Struthio > Struthio camelus. The sequence continues at coordinate 7,381,855 of NC_090961.1, read as the reverse complement.
TTTGGGATTTGCAAATTGTGATGCTAGGAAGATGAGGCAAAAGGAAGAGAAGGTTTGGTGGAAGCCCAAGTGATCCAGGCGGGAGAAGCATAAGTCAACTTCCAAACTTAGTCTGGGGTGGTGGTTAGTACTGCAAATAGGTAAATTATTTAATTTATGTGCGGGTTTTTTTTTTTTTTTGGCATGCCCAGGTGTTGAAGAACCGAATGGAAGCAGATGATGTGACAGCAAAACTGGAGATCTGTGATAAAGAAAACAAGACACTAAAGAATGAAATGAACAAAGAGATTGAACTGGTAACTATTTATCTAACAGACTGATACGTTGCAGATGGTCATGGATCTACCCTGTTCTTAATGTAGTGAAAAATGGCTGCAAATAGGGAATAAAGGGCTTATTTTCCATCTGAGTTTGCATTTTTCATTAGCAGGGCTCAGGGAATTGTTCGTTCTGCAAAATTAATTGAACATTTAGCAAGCGCTTTTGACTATATGTCGTCCTTCAGAGGTATTCAAATTGCTTAGTATGTCCTTTGCTGCAGAAAAGGCAGTTTAGAGCAGTGGACTCTGTAGGTTGCACTATTGTCTGTTGTGGAACAACTGTGCTCACAAAAGAGCTTGTCTATCTAGTAAAATTGAAGCGCACGATCCTAAATGCTTAGTCATTCTATCTCCATTGGGCATGCCAAATCTTCAAGAGAAAGCCTACTGGAGCAGGATGAGACGCTAGGCTTTGAACTCCAGTACTTGCCAAATAGCCATACAGCGTCATTGTTGCAGACAAAAAAAAGCTCCACTGAAGTCAGTAACTTGTCTAGGCCTTATAAACGTTTCAAAGTGTCTCATGTTCTCTCCTTTGCCTGTCCTGTAGGCTCGTCAGCAGTTCCAGAGCCAGCTTGCTGAGCTAGAAAAGCTCCCCGAGATCCTGAAGATCACAGAGACACGGCTGGCAGAATGTCAGGACCAGCTTCAGAGTTACGAGAAGAAGAATGCGGACCTGTCTGTAATGATTACAGATCTACGTCAGAGGGTAAGAGACTGGCAGAAAGTACCTGCAGCACAGCAGTCTTCAAGTCTGAGATCAAGATGAATTTCTAATCACAGGAAGGTTCAGACTTCGTCTCTGTTCATGTCTCTTGTTGAAATAATTAAACGTGCACTGCAAAATAAAGAAGTGTGCCTGTCTTTGTGCAAAATAGCAGCATAGTTGGTAGCGTTCCTTGCTATGTAAAAGGCTTCTAATCACTTGGTGCAGAATGTCATTGGAACTTGGATAGCAGTAACGGCAACGCTTGCAAATACCAACGCTCAGTTCTGTTACTTCATCATCTTGTCAGCTTTGCCTCAGGCAGTTTTCTGCGGAAAGTGCTGTCCTAAGCTCGTTTTTTCACCGTGATTTCAGGTTGTTTTTCCAGTCCCGCCCCCCCCCCCCCCTTCTTTGTCCCTAGGAGGTGTGTGGGTGTTGCAGCACAGTTAAAAACAGGCATGGCTTCCACAGCTAAGCCTCAAGACACAGTGAATGATCCTGCAGCCTGCGTGCTTTACTTTGATTTGCTTGGAGTTACTAACTTTCCTAGTATTTCAGGCTCTGGTATCTTTGTGGGTTGCTGTCATGCGTATGGCTGCTTTTAACCTGTGTGCTTTACTATTATGCTTACAGGGGACTGCTCTCTATGCAAGCGCTTACAGACCTGGCTGTTCATTTGCGATGTTGAAGAATTGGTCCAGAAAGTAACTGGAAGCACCTACAAACTGGACATTTAGTGCTTTGCACTGCTCCTTTTCTAGGACTCTCCAGAAATCATGAATTGGGCATGTTTCTTTCTGGAGAGCAGTATACGTTTTAGGTGGTTGGCAATGTGCATGAACTGACTATTCTCTAAAGTAATTAACTACTGTAATTTTTAGATTGAGCTCCAGGGGGACAAAATGGAGATGACAAGAGAGAGGTATCAATCTGCCCAGGAGGAGAATAAGCAGCTCACCTTGAAGGTGGAGGAGCTGGAAAGGTTAGAAGTAATAGACACTCTTGTTCTCTTAACTTTCCTTCTCCATCCTCTTCCCATTGTTTTTTCAGGGGATTGAAACAGCTTCTGATCGATCTTGTCCCCCACTTGCCTCCAGGATTCTTGTACGTTCACCTATCCCACAAGGATCTCTAATCAGTAACTATCCACTAGAGAGTGAGTTACAGGTTTCTGAAGCGCTTTTTACTAACCTCGTCAGAAAAGATCATCACTTAAAGCAGACAAACCAGCTCCTAGTTCAATCTAGGCCTGGCAGTTCTGAGGTTACTAAATATTACAGTGTTTCTACCCGTGCTTATAAATACCTTTTTTTAGTGATGATATCTGGGAAAAGGCAAGTCTGTGAATACTCTGTATGTCCCTCAACCTTTGAAATTCTAATCTGAGAAATGGAGAAGCGTTTCTTGGGGCTATGACCTTTTGAGAGGAATAGAATCTATTCACAGACTACTCAGTGACCCGACAAAAAGGCAAACTGAAACACACTTTGTTTAAAATGAATGGGTTTCCTTCCCTTGTTGTCTTAATCTAGAAAACTACAGACAACGAGTGCCCAGAACATAGAATTCCTTCAGGTCATAGCAAAACGTGAGGAGTCGATCCACCAGTGTCAGCTTCGGTTAGAGGAGAAGACCCGTGAATGTAGCTCCTTGGCACGTCAGCTGGAGATGGCCATTGAGGATGCCAAAAGACAAGTAAGTAATTCCTTGTGTTTGTGAATCTCCTCAAAATTATTCAGACTGTAAAAGGGGAATAGCGATAGCACTGGAAATACCTCCTCAGTCTATCACTAAATTCATGAAAATCACCGTATGCAGTAAAATGCAAACCAGAAAATATCAGCACTTAGGCCTTCCAGAAACAGAACCCTGCTCTGCAGTTTGCAACAGGACAGCGGAAAGCACTAGACCAAGCTTCTGCTTATGTATGAGACTGTGTCCCGTTAAACTTTATAGGGCTATTGTGGGCAACGGTAGGGAAAAATTCTTCCATAGACAACCCTTTAACAAAGTCATTATTTCTGCTATGTGTAGGTGGAACAAACACGAGAACGAGCAGCATCTAGAGAGAAGGCAGCCCAGTCCAAGATGTTGGATTTGGAGACCCAGCTGAGTAAGACTAAAACAGAGCTGAACCAGTTGCGTCGGAGCAAAGATGATGTGAGTGATTTGCAAGAGATGTTCCTGCTGTGCTGCCAGTGTCCTGGCAACAAGGAGTTCATAAACCAAGGCCCTGTGGGCGTGCTGCAGAAGACGCGCAGAGCTCTTTGCTGTGTCCAAATGTGACATGCCGTCGTGCGTCCATGACGGACACGCTAACTCAGGAATGTGGAGCCTCATTCTCTTTATTACTTACAGCAGTGGTTTGAATTAAATTGCTGTACATTTGTTTGCATAAGAAAAGAACCAGACTCCTCTCATGTTCAAACAAGATTTGTACCAGATGATATGGAGAGATGTCACAATTCAAACTTTGTTCACTGCGCTGGGTTATCTGAGAGAAAATGGGGAGCTATTCCTCCTCTGGAGGAAAGAATTTCTTATGACTGAAGAGGGATGGAGCTTTCATAATCTCCCACTTACCCTGCTTCTTTACTTGAGTTTTACTTGGGATTGGGCTGACACAAGGATCAGCTCCAGTTCCTCTTTACAGAAAAGTGTGTTTTATTCACCAAAACTAGAGTTAATCAGTTTAAAAGGCCCAACAGATTAGCTGTGTTGTCTCCTATTTTTATCAGCAGGTTGACGAATGGAGTTGGGAATGAGCAGAACAAACTGTAAATGTCATAATATGATGTATGCCATCCACTACTGTGTTAATTCTTGCTGTCCTCAGCCCTTTTGGGGAACAGCTCAAGGTTAACGTGACTAGGATGAATGCTGCTATCTTTCAGCCTGTTTTGTGCTTCTTTTTGTAGGCAGAGCGTCGGTATGAAAGCCGCCTGCAGGATTTAAAGGATCGGCTGGAGCAGTCAGAGAGCACCAACCGCAGCATGCAAAACTATGTCCAGTTCCTCAAGTCTTCCTATGCCAATGTTTTTGGAGAAAGTGCCTTGCTGAGCTCCTCCACCCGCTCTCGTTCCTCTCCATGAGGACAATGCTCTCCCTGCCTCGCTGCTATTAAGTACAAACGGAGCCCTATTTATTTCAAAGCCATATCTTATCCGGAAAATTGGATGGCGTTTCAGGGTCATTGTAGGGAGAAATTTCCATCTTTTCCTTGCACCCTGAGAGGGTAAAATGGTGGTGGCATATGCCTTAAGTGTAGGGTATCAGCAATACTGGTTTGGTATTGGACGTTGGCCTCACGCCATAAACTACGCCCCAAAACCAGATGGTTTTGGATATGTAGGAAACGGTCATTTTCATCGCCTAAGGGCCTTTGGTTTCCGCTCTTAAAACCTGGCGGTTGTTGTAGTTGAACATGTTAATGTTTTTTAGAGGTCTTTTTCTTTTCATGCATCTTTCTTCATTCTCTTTGTGTATTGGGGAGATCATGTTTCTGTGTTTTGGGTTTTTTTTTTTTGTAATTTGTAACTTTTTTTACTGTTGCACATTGCATTGATACAAGGGATGGTGGGAGAGGGTCCACCCACTGGAAGTGTGAGGCCGAAAATAACTTAAGTGCCTGGGCTTTACACTTCTAAAATATTATCCCCTGCACAAGCACCGTGTTTGTAGACGGTTTTATACCAGAGGCAATGAACGTTATTTGCACTTGATTTTGTATGCTCTAATCCTCAACTTTTGTCCCGAGTGTGATCTTAATGCATAGTCAAGCTTCTAACTTGCTTTATTCCCTCCAAGCCAATTTCCTGATGCCGAATATCCCCAGGACAGATAGCCAAAGCTCTCTGAATTCAAAGGAAAGGTAAAGGTTTTGGTTTAATCTCAGCAGGACTTGAACTGGGGTCTCAGCGTGATACCATGGGACTTGGGAGCGTGTGGGAGACGCTGGCTTGGTCTTAAGCCAGTTTAAGCACACCTTTATTTCTGCTTGACTCCTTCATTGCACCAGGCTGCACCTTCTCCAGGGAAATCAGGTCTTTAGCGTGTCGCGTCCCTAAAACTCGGGGGCTCCCCAGCGCCCTGTTCCTTATGGTAAATGGTTCCTAGAGGGAGAAAAATAAATGTAATTGTTTCTATTTTCATATCTGTCGTATTCTATTTATGTGTGATGCAGTCACTGAGCAGTATTTGCCAGAAGGGTTTTCTAAGTTAATCATTATTTGAGAGTTCTGTTATTTTGTGGGCGTGTGTGTGTAATACTAAAAACAAAATTAAAGGTGCTATGGTCAAACGAACAGTAAGCTACCTGTCGGTGGTGTTACGTGGAGGATTTCTTCCTCGTTTGCCAAGGCTTTGGTGAATTTGCCGTTTCTTGGCGCTTCTGGGACTGTTTTGGGCGAACAAATAGATCACAGGGGCGCTTGGCGGGGAACACCTAGACGCCTTTTGGGTGGCTTCTCCCCCCTCAAGGCAGCGAAGCCGCTTCGGCCCCGGATCGGCCCCGGGGGAGCCTCGAACCCGCGGCCCCCCGCTCGCAACGGCGTCGGGGGGGGGGGGGGGCCGGGCACGGCCGCAAAGGGCGGGAAGCGGCCGGCGGCGCCCCGGAAGCGGAAGGGCGGGGCGAGGTGCTGGCGGCGGCCGCGGCCGTTGGCGTTGCCGGGGGAGCGGGGCGCCATGCAGCCGCGGCGGCTCCGCTGGGAGACCCTGGCGGCCCTGCGCACCTCCAGCAAGGGCCGGCTGAGCTACTGCCGCCGCTGGCTCCACGACGAGGTGAGGGCTCGCTCCCCGGCTCTTCGGCACCGCTGAAATAGCGCAGGGTTTGGCCGGGCTGTTGCAGGAGCAGAGAGGGTTTTCTTCTGCCCGCGCTCCGGAGTCTTGTAAGGGTCTAGATGTGCTGTAGCCCTTTACCCGCCGTTTCCTGGCGCTTGGCGTGTTCACGGAGGACGTTGTCTCCCGCAGGATGTTTTGGAAGGATGCATGGCTCCCCTGATGCTGTCCTCCTACTCCGGCTGGGTCCTGGACAGAGTGGTTGGGCACTCAGCCCAAGAAACGGCTCCCTCCAGAAGTTCAACACCCAAAGAATCCACTCCCCGTACGGACCGGTCTTCTCTTGAGAAGGCCCTTTCTCCTGCCAGCCAGCAAGGCCTTTCACCGCTTTCCTCTGCAGTGCCAAGTGCCATAAAGGTAGCTGTCTAACTAGCCCCTATGTGAGCCGCTGTGGGAAAAATTACGCCAGCTCGTTGCTGCGAAGCGCCTGATAAAGACTGTGTGGTGGTCTGTTAATTTGCTTGTGGGAAAAACGTGCTCGGCTTTAGCTTTTTTTTTTAGTTTAACCAGGAGCTGATAAAATTGGAAATATTAAGATCTTGATATAGTGATGTTTCACAGTAGGCTAAAAGCAAACTCTTTCACGGTTAACTAAGGAAAACTTGGAACAGTATAGCTACATGGCTTATTAGCGCGGGCTCCATCTGTATGGAAGAATAAGGCCCCAAAGTAGGATCAGAGTGTTGAGGAAGTCGGTGAGTGCTCCTTGGGTTCTCTTCTGCCTATTCCTGGAGTCTTTTAATGGTCTAGATGTGTTAGAGCGTTCTTTCCTAAGGCAAAGTGGAAGGAAACTGGACAGTGAGCAGCTCAATTGTAACTGTATTGAGGTCTGTGAAGCACCTGAAGAGGCAACGAACGTATTTTGCTATATATTGAAAGATGATTTAACTACGTAAGAGCAGTATTGAGTTAAACAGCAAAGGTTTTGTATCCTTTTGGTCCCATTTAGTCTTGTGAAATATCCTGTGAGGAAAACATCTTAATGAGGCAGCGAGACATGAGAAAAGTTATGAAGGAGAGGCTGAAGACTCTTTGTAAACAGTAAATTCAAAGCAGAAGCCTCAGTGAGCTTCCTTCAGCATCACACCCTCATTGACGTTAGAGGGAACCCGAGGAGTCCAGCCTGTCTAGGTTACAGTTGCCTTTGTAAATGCCCTATAGGCTCTTGGTGTCTCTTTTCCCAGTCTTACTGATTTGGAAGAGCAGTTATCCCAAACTCAGGTGCTAGAGGATGCTCAAAATCTGGAGACTACACTAATGGGGTATATAACTACTCTAAAGAGCTGCATGGTGGTTGACTCCTTTGTATGTTCCTCTACAAATAACGTGCAGTTTCAGACACTTGATTTACCTGGCTTCCTTCATAAGTTTCTGATATTATAATCAGTCACTGATTTTTGCACATACACTGACTGTGCAGGGAAACGAAGATCTCGGTCTGCTGGAAATGGATCAAGAAGTCTTTCCAACCATTCTGCCATCTAAAGTTACAGAAGTCGAAGGCTATATTCGGATATATGAAGAGATGCACAGGTTGAAAGGAAAGGTAAAAAGAATGGGTGAGGGAGTATGCGAATCATAGAGGAGCTATATAACAAAACGTAACAATGCTCTCGTAGAAGTAGTGGGACAGTTGTTTTCTCCCTGTGGTTTAGGATAACCACAAGTGGGCTATGGTGGCCCGCTTTGGGCTATTTCATTTGTCTTTCCTTCTGTGTCAATTCCAGTGATCACTGTGGTTTCTGATATCTTTGTAACCTACAGGAGGAGCTAAGGCAACGTCAGGAGCAGCAAGAGCAGATGGTGAGAGCAGTGTACGACCTGGCAAGGGAAAAACTGAAGCGCTTTGATGAATTGAAGGAGCTAAAGCAGCATCAGGAATTCCAAGATCTGCAGGAAGTAATGGAGAAGAGGTGAGATTAGCTATACTACGTAGTATCCTTAAAACGTTATAGCTGACTCTCTTGTTTTCAAAGTTTGGTCAAAGCGAGAATTAATTCTTGGGCCTGACAATCTACCCTAGTTGCTGATGCTCAAAAATCTCATCTGCTGCTTTTCTTACGTTACCCATCCTGTTACTGTTTGCCTTTCAGAGTAGATCTCTGGCTACTTCTGAGGTTTCAATGGTTAGAGGAAGACTGTATTTATCTGACACTTAACATTCCTTTAGCTTAGCTTAGAAGTAACTTGCATGAGTTTGTGTTTTGTCTTCTTCGTATCTTGAACATAATAATCACGTTCTGATTTTGTGTGTTATTTTAGCTCCAGAGAAGCCCAGGGGCAGCAAGAGAAGCTGAAAGAAGAACATCGACACAGAGCAAAGGTCTGAGACTTGTAGGAGTTTTCTTTCATAGGAGAGAGTGACTGCTCAGTGGGAACTGGAAAGACTAATTGATTTATACTTCCACATATCTGACATCCCTGAAATGAGAATGTATTTTCTGGTGCTGTCCTAGACACCTGCTGCGTCATTGTGGAAATAAAGTAAAGGCACGTGCATTGTAGGAGCAGAACAGTGGAGCTTTTATCTGTGGACTAACAGTTCCGTTCAAAGTTTGCTGATGTTCGCACTTGAACTAGGGCTTTGATCTCAATATATGACCAGTCGAGACGTTGTCTTTAATGGATAAGGCTTTATTCTTTAGAGGTTAGTTTACCTTTACTACTTCTGTAGAAACAGACTCTTTTCTCTCTTATATAAATAGAGTATTCTGATGTTCTTTCACGTATCCTTACAGCTTAGTTTGCTGCTTTCTTTGAGAGAACTTGAAAATACTTTTGTGTTTTGTGTTATGCTGGCTTCGTGGATGTCAAACGGTCTAAGATTTCCTCTGAACCTGTTTTTCTCCTGCTCTGTGGATCCTATAGGCAGCAGAGTTTGTCGGTCGTGCTATTACAGGCTCGCTGGTACTTCTGTGTTGGGAATTCAGACCAGGACTGGTGAAAAGTTTACTGTTTTTCTTTTCCTATATGCAGCTTCTCTTCATGGAAGCCAGAAAGATCTGTAAATCTGGAGTTATTGAAGTACTTTGTTTCTCTTGTGTCTTTCTCTCACCAGGTATTAAACCTAAAACTACGCGAGGCAGAGCAGCAGAGGCAGCGTCAGGAGGAGCTGGAGCGTTTGCGTAAGGAAGAGGGCCAGGAGAGACTGCGGCGCCTTTATTCTATCCAGGAGGAGGTGCTACAGCTTAACCAGCAGATTGATCCCAATTATAGACACAAGGACCTGCCAAGAATCGATCTTTCTGTGTACAGTAATCGTGGCAACCAGATCTGTGGGCTGGTGTCAGGACTCATCCGCACCACTAGTGAGGTGGGGGCTGATTTTTACGTTAGTTGTCGTTCCTTTCTAAAGCTTCTTGGAGTTGCCTTCAAAGGGATCTTGTTATGAGGCCATTAAATAAGAAGTTGTCACAGAAGAGTTTTTAGATGTCCTTCCTATAAAGCAGCTAATTTCAAAGGAGGTTTCTTTTCTGTTGCGCTCTAGCTGTTCCCTTGAAAACAGCTTATAAAAATACATGAGGATTTCTGCAGGAGAAAGACTGAACATTAAAATACTGTAAACTATTGATGCTGTAGAGTTCTGTTTCGAGACAGCCATGGAATTGGGGTGGTTCGTAATTTGTTCAAGCGGAGTACTGAATGTGCTATGACGCTCCTATACTTGCAAGCTTTTTCCAGTAACTAGGTTTCCTTGACAATTTTTCTCTATGTAAAAGTGGAACACAGAACTTAAAAATTAAAAACTATAACAAGGCTAGTCTTTGTTCCAGTGTGTCACAGCTGTCTTCCTGCAGAGGAAGCAGTCTGGACTTTGTATTGGGGTCCCATTATACACGTGAAAGAGTGCTACTCATTTTTGTTGTCCTAAATTCTGTGAGGACTAGCTGTGGACTAAAACCCTATTATGATCATCCTTGTATGCAGCTAAATGAGAAAAAGGTCTTTCACCAAAGAGGAGAAAATGTATGGTTGGCTCCTGAACTACCTAAAGGCTAATGCTTTACAGGCTCCTTGCTCTTACTCTTGGCCTATATGTAGTAAGGCTCAAGATTGATGTTATGTTGCCTTTTCTGTTTCTTGACAGAGAGGCTTCCCTACTCAAGGAGATGTGGCCAATACTGAAAGAGCACTGCAGGAAATGCGAGGGTTGATATCCAGCATGCAGCAAGAAATTGCTGCTGCTGTGGAAGAGAAAAGGAAGAAAGATGAAGAGGAGGAGAAAGAGAAGCAGAAAGAGTTACTGAAAAAAGAGCAGATGACGGCTCAGACTGCTGTCCCTGCACAGCATTCGGGGGGGAAACAGCAGAGGGAAGGTTGGTAAAGGCTTCCTTTTTTTTTTCTTTTTTGTTTCGTTTCCGTTCCCTCCTTATTGCATACTGTTTTGCTGTTAGGCTACCTACTACTTCATAATCTTACTGTTGTGATGACATACCTTCTGGTAGCCTTCACTTTTTTTTAGCGCAGCTAGCAAAATGTGACTGCTCGCAGCAAACTTTGTCGAGGAAACCAATGCAGCATGAACTGTATTACCTGGAGCAAAAACTGCTCTTCCCACACAGTATGCGGTATAATAGAATACTAGAGAATTAAAAGTGTAGATGGATCCTGCATGGTACTAGAAACATCTAGGGACAGACCACTGAAAGAGCTTCCTTTTTGGTCATAAATTTAAGTCCAGAAAGTCTACATGTATAAGCTATTAGGCTGAAAAACAGGGGCTCCTATATGGTTTGTGAAGTTGTAATTAATTTATAACCATAGCTTTCTAAACTGAATTCTGGGAGGAAAAAAAAAATGCTTGTAGCTGTTGATTCTTTCCAACTTTTCTAGGTTTTCTCTTAGGTTTTCTAGTGTTCTGGGGCTTTCTTAGTCTTCTGCCATTTCTATTTTAATACTAGGACTTCAAGTTAAAGCAGAAGAAAGTACCATGCAGTGGTACCAGCAGCTTCAAGATGCTGCTGACCAGTGCATTGCTTCCTTCAGTGCTATCAGCAACTGCAAAGACAACAATGAGGTATGAACAAATGATAATGCTGTTGAAGAGTGGTTACATTCATCTCTAGTGGAAGTAGGACAGCTTTCATTAAAAACGGAAAGACAAAAATTCTGACTTAGCAGCCCCTATTAATCATCTGCTCATCCAAACTGTCAGGGTAATAATCAGGAAGAAATGTTTTAATCGTCTGCTGAAAAAATCAGTTTGTTCAAGTAGGTGAGCAGACTTTCCGAAAGGTGCTATTGAGCAGAAGTCTAGCCGATTTTGGCGGTTGTACAGCTGGAAACTGTAAAAAGACAAGTAATCTGGTTAGTAATCGTAAAAAAACAACGATGTATGCTACCTGTAGTGGAATACTTTTCAGAACTCTTCTGTTTCTCATTTCCATTTATAATTCATTCTTTGTGGGAATTTTTTTGTTAAGCTGGTTTACTGAGTCCTTTGTGTCTTAATATTACTAAAACCTCGAGACAGAAAAATGTTAAACAGTGGGTTCTGAACATTCACTGTAACTTATTGTTTCCTAATATTTCTTAGCCACACTCATTTATTGTACATTCCACAGCAGAATAATCAGTATTCATTGAAGGCTTGAACATCTATTCAGAATGCAAATGAAACAAAACCTGTTAGATACTGTGCATTCAATCTTGCCCTCCCAGTACATCACATGTGTCTGAAAAACCAGTAGTTCTTCCTTGAGGCAAGACTAGACTACCTGCCTCCTTTTGTTCTTCTGGAGGCTTCTTTAGCTGTTAAAAATTGTGTGCGCAAGAACCTGGCATCTTCTTGTCTCCATGAGGGTTTTGTACTCATTATGTTGCGGGCCTTCAAGGTATAAATAAATGTTAAATTAAACATTCGCTATTCTGGAGACAAACATCTTGACCTCAGTTCCACGCGGAGTAGACTGCATAGTATTCTGCGTGGGTTTAATTCCTCCAAAGATCAGGCAGGATTTAGGGCTGAATTCTTCCTTTCAGAATTTGGTCCACAAGGCCAAAAAAAAATCTGCCTCTTGATCAGGTCTCTTGTCTGTAAAGTTTTCAACAGTGTTTTATGTTCTTCTGCAGGTGAAGAAGATTAAAATGGACTTGCAGAAAGCAGCCACAATCCCTGTGAGCCAGATCTCTAGTATAGCAGGTCAGGAGAACACCAAGAGCGGAATCCCTCTGAGATGCAGTTTCCTGTAATGATTTTAGTAGGAGCCAATGTAGCCAATGTTTCTGTATTACACCTACACCAGAAAGCTAGTATACCTACAGCTCAAGCCTTTGCAGCATGCCGTTTGCTTATGTTGTGAAGGTCTGTTCCCTCCCTTAGAGGCATCTTGCTTCATCATGATTCAGTTTCTTTAATCAAATGTAGCAAACAAGCTGTCTGAGATGCCTTGCCCTTCAGGATGTTGGTCTGGCTTTGGGAAGCCGATGTGGTCTGCCTAAGGCTTGTCAGTTGTTTCCTAATCTTCTGTCTCTATGCATTTTTTGATGTATTCACAGGTTCTCAGCTAAGAGAGATATTTGACAAGATCAATAACCTGCTCTCTGGAAAGTCTGTCCAGAGTGGAGGGCGAACTGTATCAGTGACTCAGCATCCACAGGGTCTGGATTTTGTTTACTACAAGCTTGCAGAGAAATTTGTGGTGAGGAATTGTTCTCTTTATTGAGATGGTGAAGGTAGATAGTATCCAAGAGAAAAAAGTACTATCCTGCCTCTTACTCCTAAGGACAAAATTACTAGGAGTTTAACTTGCGTGTGTTATAATGCTCCTATTGATGAGAGGAAATGTTTTTTGGATAAAGAAACGAGGTATTTCCCTTCCCTACTCCCATCTCCCGCGTGGTTTCGTCTTTTCAAGGAGGCAGAACTATTCTAAATTCCAGGGTTGTATGTTTGCGTATTCTTAACTGGTTAGGTACTTTGTTAGTAGAAAACAGACCGATAGTTGGTTTATGATTTAGCACAAAATCATACATGCGCTCAGAAAGCTTGCATATTGGCAGAACTGGGGGGAAAAAAACCACTGCTAAGGTCCAAAAGGCAAGCTTCGGTCCATGTTGTATACTTAGCATCTCCCCCAAAAAGTGCCATTGTTTGAAGTTGCTTTTTGAAGTTGGCAGTGGTTTTTTTTATTATTATTATTTTTGCCCAATTTGGACTGTTTGAGGCTTACTTTTGTTCCTGCACTGACAAAATATATGCAAAAATTGGCCCATGGAGTAAAAATGGGACCGATTTGTAAACATTTGAAAGTGATTGTTTGGAGTGAAAACACTGGTGCAGCCTCATGCATTGTGCCTGTAGTTGCTAACTCCTTTTTTTTTTTTTTTTTTTTTATGTCCCGAGCAGAAGTTTATTGGCATCTTTCTCTGTGGAAGCTGAGGATGTAGGCTATATCCCCCTTTCTGTGGGTGGCTACATAGTCATGGAGCCTTTAGTAGAGGCTAAATACCAAATAAAATAAAAAAGTTGTCGAAAAATGGCTTGAAGGGGTGGGGACTGACTTTTCCCTGTCCCTTTCCCCAGAATCAAGGAGAAGAAGAAGTAGCTTCTCACCATGAGGCAGCTTTCCCAATTGCTGTGGTGGCTTCAGGAATCTGGGAAATACACCCTCGAGTTGGAGACCTCATTTTAGCTCATCTCCACAAAAAGTGCCCCTACTCTGTTCCATTTTACCCTGCGTTCAAAGATGGGACTTCTTTGGAAGAGTATCAGAGGTAACTTTCTTAACAGAGTCAGTCCTTCAGCATTAACTCTGCAAGGGCAAAGACTGTCTTCCCCTGAGTGAACTCCACTTTTCCCCGTCTTTAATTACTTAGGCACAGTGACATGCTGGCATAGACTCTGGAGATTCACTCACAAGTGTGCAGCTCCCTGACCCTGCACCCTTGGAGGATGCTGTGTCCTTCAGCTATGGAAGTGTTTTTAGGGGTAATGGATACTCTTTTGTTTCTTCTTCCTTGTCCTTCTGAAAGAACAGTTGATACCCATAGAAACAGCTTGATTCAAGTTGAAGTGTCCGGTACAGGATCTGAAGAGTCTGATGTGGATTAAATAGTGGAATATATGATCCAGAGTGTAACCGTCAGCCTTTGCAATAATTCTTGCATGGTTCTGGAGAATTCTTGCTCTCAGTGTGGTTGACTTAATGTAAGCTGAGAACTGCGGGGACACGAGCGAATATGTTTTGCTCAGCTAATGCTGGAACATTTTTTTAATGCTTAGGATGCTTGGATATCAAGTTAAGGATTCTAAGATAGAACAGCAGGATAATTTCCTTAAACGGATGTCAGGAATGATTCGTCTTTATGCTGCTATCATTCAGCTCCGATGGCCTTATGGAAACAGACAAGGGGTATGTGCGTGTGTGTGGCTTCATTACTATTACTATTGAATTAAACATGATTTGCAGTTGAAGTGTAGTAAACTTAAACCAGCTGATTCAATGTATTTGAAGGGAGGTGATCATAATCAATAAAGCAACGCAAATCAAAGTAAATTGTAATATAGACCTCTACTTCCTTTATAATGTCATAACAATCAAGTTTTATATAAGGCTATTAGAAAATAACTTTATACAGGAGAAAGCAAACTGGAAAATTTCTGTTTCGATAACTGCATTCTGCAAGTTATAAAACAAGTGATAGATAGGTGTTTTTTTGCTTTACAGGCCCATCCTCATGGGCTGAACCATGGATGGCGCTGGCTTGCTCAGATGTTGAATATGGAGCCTCTGGCAGATGTGACAGCTACACTTCTCTTTGATTTTCTGGAGGTAAATGATGTCCTAGTATGAGCCTGCTCAGCAGCAGCAGCAGAACTTTGAAAAGTGTACGTAAGCAAACGAGCTTAAGGGGGGGAGGAGGAGGAGGAGGAGAAGAATTGGTGATGTTTTGGTGCCTGATGAGACTGCTGACTGAGGTGAGGTTCATTGTAATTTTTAACAGTAGTTTCCTTAACTTGTCCGTATCTCTTGGAAAAAGAATATGAATATTTTCAGGTTCTTCCAATTACAGCTTTGGAGCTGAATGCTTTAAAAAAATGAAGCTTACTCAGAGCACATGCAACTTCTGTTGTTATATTTGGTGCTATGTAAGGCAACTTCTGTGCTTATCAAATGTCTTCTGAAGAATTTTAAAAGAAGAAATGAGAAAATAAAGTAGAAAGTGAAATACACCATAAGGATTCAGCAAGCAGTGGGTGAAGTTTGAGGTAGTCTAAACTGAAGCTGTAAACCTTCCTGTAAATTGACTGCATGGAGAAACTTGATGAACATAGACTACAGTAATCGAGGTGGGGAAATGACCACAGTATGTGCTAGCAAATGGTATTAAGGAAGGCTGTCATTTTTGAAGGGAGCCTGGAGTGAGAGGAAGAACAATGTAAAACTGGTGACAGTGACCTCCGCGTGGTCAATAAGAAGACAAGGTGACTGTGTTAGCAGTAGTGTAGCTAACAGGCTTTGCTTGCTTTATGATAGGGATAGGTGTATTTTTTAATATTTTATCCAGACATTTTCAAACAGAAGTGGCAGATATTGAACAGGTTTGTTGAAGTTGTCGTGCTAGTCTGAGACCCGGTTCTGGAATCTGGTCTTTGTGGATTTCTGTACCATAGGTGTGTGGCAATGCCCTCATGAAACAGTATCAGGTCCAGTTCTGGAAAATGATGTTGCTTATCCGAGAAGACTATTTCCCAAGGTACGATACCTGTTGCTAGGAAAGTGAATAATCTTTATTTTTCTTTCTTATCGTGAGTGTTTGCTCTTAAATGGCTCTTCTGCCTTCCCCCACTGCTGCCATTTCCCCACCCCCCCACCCCCCTTTGTAAATTGAACCCGAGTTTCTAAGTAAATTTGGGAACGTGCTGATCTTTTTGCAGGATTGAAGCAATTACTAGCTCTGGACAGATGGGCTCTTTAATGCGTTTCAAGCAATTCTTGGAGGTAATGCAATTTCTTCAGTCTTCCAAGCTTCCCCCCCACCCCGCCTTTCGGTACGTGCATCGTTTTGATAATGAGGCCGGTGCTGCTTGCAGCATACTTGATAGTCCAGACCTGTGACTGTGATGTAACCTGGTTTTTATAACTTTTTGGTTATCGAGTTCACTTAATCTCCATGGTAGTTATGATAGCCAACATCTCCTTTCTTTCCTAACCTCACGTGTAATTTTCTCGGTGAAAACTGGTTGCAGTGGGAGGAGACGTAAAGGTTGAGAAGGATTCTGCTGAGTCATTTCTGTAACAGCTCATTTTCGTCAGAAAACGGTGCTTGTTTTTGTGCTCTCTGTTGTTCTGGTTAGGCGTACGAGGAAGCAGGCGCTTTAAACTACTCTCTGCAAAATTCTGCACAGGTGTCTTTTTAAAGAAAGCTTACAGAGCCATAAAATACTTCAATTATTTAAATTGTTTTGTGAGTGTTGACTGAAATTGTGATACATGATAGCATCAGAGTTTGTACTTTCATTTTAAAATTAGTTTTAATATGTTTTACTAGCAACACTTGGAATGTTTGCAGAAGAGCTGTCAAAACTCCTGATGGCAAACTATAAAACAGTTAGAATTCAGGTTATTTTTTTTATGTATGTCCCCTTTTCATCTCAAAAGTTCCATGGTTCTGTTTAAAATGCCCTTTTTAATTGTTTGATAAAACATTGATCTAACTCCTTGTTCAAATTCTTTCAGTCAATGATAAATTTCAAGACAGACAGATCTGATTAATACCTTGCGTTTTTGCTCTTCCCCTGAAAAGTGCTTAAGAACGAAACAGTTCCTGTATGCTTGCATTTCACTGTTCCCACGTTGGTGGGTACAGAGATTCCTAGGATAATTTCTTCACGTTGTTTGAAATTGCTAATGCTAGTTCTAAGATGCATTTTTCTTTTCCGTTTTTTCTCTCCTTGTCTTCGCCAGAAATGTCTACAGCAGAAGGAAATTCCGTTACCAAAGGGCTCTCTGCATCCTTCCTTTTGGCGGTCGTAAATCAGTTCATCTTTCTTCCTCCCTGGATGTCAGCACTTTCAGACCTGGCTTCCTGTTTACGTGTAGGGGCAAAATAAAATTATGTGTATTTAGAGGGAAGGTGAGAGTATATTCAATCAATGTTTATTTCATCAAGTTTTAATGTTGGGCAGAACATCAGTAACTCTTTAATTTGTTGAAAATAATTGGAGGGTATCCTTTGCTTTGGATTTTGTACAGTAGATTATGGAAAACAGAAGTTTTTTTTCCTTCATACATTTAAACGTGCAGAAGATACTTTAAATAGAGTATTATGATTGCCATCTCTGGGCCTCAGAGTTTAAAGACTCTCTTGGATTGAAATTTTGCTCGGTGCTCTTCAGTTTATGGAAGTGGAAATACCTCAAGGCCTTATGAAATCTTAACATAGTAGTCAGTCTCAGAAACTTACTGGTAAAACTTTATTTTTGTATCTAATATGTCTAGTTTTTATAACTCAGTTTTAATTATGTTGGCATACTGCGCGGAAGTATATGTTGCAACATCTTTAAGCTGTTTGGCCTGGCAGTGTTGACTTTCACCTCTATTGAATGTAACTTTGCTCCAAGAGACAGTATATTTAAATTAAGAGAGCTAGACTCATTGTTTTGAAAAGCTTTGCATGTATAATAACTTTATGGGGGAAGAGCGGAGTTCCTGAAGTTACAGAAATTCTGTGTTCGTTATCCATCACATGGAAGGAAGCTTATAATCCATTTTATTAAATTTAAAAGAAACAGTGGGGAAACTGCATTCGTTCTGTCATTTTATACATTGCTGATGTTCTGCCGTTGTTTGAGGGGGAAATTGTACCCTTGGGTTGCCTAAGATGAAGTACATAATAGTTTTATTTTTTAAGGGCTTTCTTATGTAAATGGATTTTTTCCTTATCAATGTTATGGCATTTTTATGTATCAAATACTGTAATACTTTTGTACTAATGGTGAATTATTCTGAGAATAGTTCATTCTAGAAATATGTTTAAATTAATATTAAGTTGGATTTTTTTAAACTGAAGCTGATGCAGTTTGTCTTTCTGTAGCTATTAAAGACGAAGTCAAGAGAATCTGTGGCTCCCTAGTGAATGCAGAAGATAAATAGGAGGGGGAACAGGGTGGAGGGAGATTTGTGTTTAATTCATGGATGTACTGCTCTTGTACTGTCTTGATGGCCTCCGATATGTGAAAATTTACTTCCAAGTTCTAGAGGTCAATGCCTTTTTTTTGTTGTTGTTGTTTTTAAACACTCTTGCAAATTAGAATTATCTGTGCTGTTTTGTTTTTGGTTTTTTTAACAGATCATTTTTGTTGGTACTAGAGACTTTACAATTTGAAGCTGTAGAAATTGTGGGTGATATGAGAATCTGTTTTCACTTTTTATATAGACCTTGGGGTCTCTGAGAAAAGGTTCTGACATTTGGACTTAAGAATTCAGGCCTTTAAAACCTTATACCATAGGAAGTTGCTCAGATTTAAAATTGTCTGGTAAATAAATTTAATTCATAATACTATATCAGTTTTGTAAACTGACTCTGGAATTCATTAGACGAGCGTTATTGCTGATTGTGCTAAGATACTGGAAGCCTCCTCCCGTTATTTTCTTTTACCAGGTAATGTTTCAGTAGTACAACTTGCGTTAACGTTTTTGCAGCTTTTTTTATACTGAGCTGAGACGTCTTAATTATATTTTGCATATCTACAATTTTGTTGGAGACTTACTTAACCAAGATAGTAATTGGTGCTGTCTGTTATAAACAGTTGTCGGCCTGTTCCGAAACACAAGGAACGTGATTTGATGATACACGAGACACAATAGCTTTCTTCTTTCTGGCTTATGGTTATGTGGGACTTTTTACATTTTGGGGGGGAACTTAAGTATATATTTTTATAAGTAACATAAGCATAGTATCCTTCTGCGTCTATAAAGGACGTTGCTATCCTCATATTATTTCAAAAACTTTAATAGGAATTTGTAATTGAATAATGAATGCAGTTGCAAAAAGATGGTAATAAAAGAATATTTTTAGATGTAGCTTAAGGTTGAATTGAACTGCCTGAACTGATGGTTGACTCTTATTACACTGTTCTGTCTGCTTTTGTCATTTTAGCAGTTCTGAGCGTTAGCCGTTTGGCACTATGGAGAGGCACTGCAAATCGGGTCTTTTATGCCCATACTAAAATGATCTATTTTCATAGGCATGTTCATTTCAAATATGACAAGTGAGAGCATCTCAGATGTGAGAAAACTGTACTCGGGAGCAGCTGCGTTAAAATTGCTGTGACTCATGCTCCTCCTTGGAGACAATAGTCCCAGGCAGTACGGCTTCTGATGCAACGGCAGTGGAAGTGCGTTTCTTCCATTTAAGTACTTGAATAAAAGAAGTGCTATTAACTCAAAAAATCACTAAAACCCACTCACTGCCTTGACTGTACTGTAGCTGTCTTACCAGGCCTTTAAAAACATTTTAGAGGGAGATTGGGGTCAACCTACTTCGGGGTGAGTATTTTAAACAGCTCCTATATACTAAAGGCTTATTTTCTTTTGACCTTAGGCAGTGGCTTTTTAAAAATAGATTTCTTTCGACTGGTACAAGCATTTGCACCCTCGTGATGTTGTGTCCTTGTCAGGCTTGTCATTTTGACATTGCATACTGGTTTAAAAAGAAAGCCTTCATGAGATGTGTGTGTGTGTGTGTGTGTGTGTGTGATGTGTGTGCATATACACACACACACACACAGAGATATATGTGCACATGCACTTTTTAAATAAGGTATAACTGATGAGGCTGCTGCTCTGTGTACAAAATCCGAGTCTGGCCTATTGATTTAAATTTTAACCCTTTAACCACTCAACCGTTCCTCTGCTTTTTGCATCTCCATCAGCTAAATGTTTCCAGGGCAGAAATCTGAACGCAGCTGGGGGGTGAAAAAAAGGGGCAGAAACCCAGAACCGCTCCCATGCGGCAATGCCCTTTTAAAGGATTTTCCAGATGGTGCCTTGTATTTTTGGAGGTCCCAGGCTCTTCAGCAGCCTGAGCGCGGGGGGGGGGGGGGAACCGAGAGGACACCCTAAGCCCCCCACCCCGGGTACCGGTGCAGCAGCCTCGGTGCAGCGGGTCCCCGCAGGCTTCACCTTGCATCACCCCGCCCCGCCCTTCGGCTCTTTCCGGAGCCGCTCGGCTCTTTCCGGAACCCTTCGGCTCTCTCCGTCTGGAAGCGCCGCCCGCCGCATGCGCCTCTTCGTGCCCCTCCCCCGCCGCTACCGACCCTTTCCGAAGCTCTTCGGCTCTTTCCGCCAGCCGGGAGCCCGTTCTGCGGCGCTGACGTCATCTCCGGCCACACTATAAAAAGGCTGGCGCGGGCGGCGCGCCGCGTCCGTGTCGGAGGGGCGGAGGGCGCGGAGCTGGCGGGGCAGGACCCTTCGCACCGACCCGGTGAGGCGGCGGGCTGCGGGGGGGGGGGGGGGGGGGGGGGGGCGCCGCGCTCGGGGCCGGCCGGGGGGCCGCGCTTCGCTTTGCCCAGCCGCTCTCGGCTAGACAGAGCATCCCCCCCCCGCCGCTTCCTTCCCCCTCCCCGCCGCTGCGGAGACAGGTGTAGGGACGCGCGCTCCCTCAGCGGCGGCGGAGGCCGCCCTGCCCCGGCGGCTCCCCGCCGCGCCCGCCCGCTCCCTCCCTGCGACCGCGGCTTCTGCCCTGCGGCTTCTTATCGCGAGCGGCCTCCGGAGCGCCGCGGCCGCCGCAGCGCCGCCGCGGGTCTCTGTCGGGGAGAGGGGGGGGAAGGGACGGGCTCCGCCCTGGGCAGCTCGGGGCCGCGGCAGGAATTTCATTCAGCGCCGTGAGGAGGGGGTGGGGGGGGGGAGGGACAGCGGCAGCACCTCCGCGGCCGTGCGGAAGGAGCGGCGGGCTCCCGCCTCGCCCGTCCCCTCCCCTCCCCCGGCGGGGGAGCGCTGCCTCCCTTCCCGCCGCGCTGAGGTAAAAACGCCGCGGGGCCGGAGCCCTGGGCGGCGGCGGCGGGGACCCGTTGCACAGCAATGGCTTCCCGGCGCTTTCGCCAGCCCGGCCCTGTCCAAGGTCAGGGGACGGAGCGGCCGCGTTTGCCTGGCGGCGGCGGGGCAGCCCTCTGCCCCGGGAGGTGGACGTCCCTCTTGAGGGAGAGGGACGCCGCAGCAGCTCCCGCGCCAGGATCGGCCTGCCCGGCAGGAGGAGAGCGAAAAGAAATCCAGAAATCGGCCCTCCCGACCTGTGTTCTTGCGTGTGTCGTGTCGGTATATAGGGCGAGCGCTGGTTTCCTTCGGGAAGGG
Organism: Struthio camelus; assembly: GCF_040807025.1. Taxonomy (NCBI): domain Eukaryota; kingdom Metazoa; phylum Chordata; class Aves; order Struthioniformes; family Struthionidae; genus Struthio; species Struthio camelus. The sequence continues at coordinate 7,360,697 of NC_090961.1, read as the reverse complement.
ATCGGGGTTTGTTCCTCTGCTGATGAGCCTTTTCTTATTTCCAACGTAAATCAAAGACGCGACAGCTGCGTGTTTTTATTCATTGCCCCCTTAGAACTTAACCTGGTTAGAAGGGTTTGAAGCTGCATCGTTAGATGATGATAATATGTGCCAATGCGGTAGTCGTTTGCCCTGATGTTTAAGAAAAGCACAAGCGTTATCACTGTACGTTTTTCGGCTGAGATGTGTTCCCAGTTCAGGATTTTTAAGAGCTGTTTTATGATAAAATAGCTGCATTTTCCTGTCTTGAAAACGTACGTGACTGTTGAGCAGTCTCTCATACATATTTAAACAGATTCGGAACAGCGGTTGTCTGGAGATGGCGAATGAACACGTTAGAAAATAACAGCCTGCAATGGTTCTGTATCTTTCTGGGGAAATTTTTGTTAAGCTTTGTGTTTTCAGCTAAGTGCCAGAAGATTCTGGTGACAGCGCTCTCTGAAAAGCCTCGGTCAGGGTTTCAGATTTGTTCAAAACAAATATTAAAACGCTTTGTGTGCCTCCGTGCATTTAAATGCAACTAGCATATTAGTTCTTCCATGAAATCTTCATTTGTCATTATTTATAAATTGTGCACAGAAAACAATGAACAAAGAGGTTGAAAATAGGAAGCTTTCTGCTGCATTGCGTGCGGGATCCGTAACTGTAGTAATGGAATCATTAAGCTGTATAAAATAACCTGAAACAGGGTAGCAGGTTACATTGTTCACGTGAAGTAATTTAGTTCTGTCCCTTTTGGAAAAGAAACCGTACACCTGGATAGATCGCACTGAAATTCAGTGGGCTGCCTCTTTTTTTTAATCAAATATGGATGTTACACTTCCATGAGCTCCATGATTGGTAAATTTAAGCAAGCATATTTGTGTTTACTTAAAAAAAAATGGGTAGCAACAATAACAAAAATCTGGAACGTCAAAGAGTGTCCTTAAAGCCTTATTTACGATTTTCACCTGGATGCAAGAAAGGTAGGAGAAGCCTTAAACCCCGTGACGCCTTTTGGTGTAAAATTCCAAATTCTCCAGTATTACGTTTATAACTGACCTCAGTAATTTAAGGCAAATAACTTGCTATCTTTGTTGCCTTAATTTTACCTTTTTAATATATTTATGTGTTTGTAATTGTTTTATTCATAAATACATTGCATTTTAAGGGAAGTCATTGCTTCCCCTATATTGGGGGAAATAACGTAGATTTCTCCCTCTTCTCTGCACGGTAGTATAGCGTAGGAGTTTGTTTTTGCCATTTGTCCCTGGAGTGTAGGCAGCAGAAAAATGGGGTGGAGCAGACTGCAGATGCTGTTGATGGTGATTGCCAAGTGTAGTCCAGCAATGTGCTCCTATTGCTGACCACGGATCAAATAAAGTGGCAAGCTGCCTCCTCGCTGCTGCAACCGATCCACATTAAGCTATGCAAATGCCACGATAGATACGCAGTAACTTCAGCAAGCACAAAGACACCTAACTGCAGTTGCCCACAAACTGTTTCAGGGATTGCAGGGCACTCATGGGGAAAATGCAGTTAGGGATGCAAGGAATTTTTCATCTAAAAATTCAGAGCGTTAGGTCTACTCGGCTGTTGCCAGCTACGTAATGATCCATCTCAAAAAAATATTTTCTGTCGCAACTGCTACTTGTCCTTTTTTAACGTGATGATTGGATGTGAACAGCTTTGTAGATGTCTATATTTAAAATCTTCTCATTAACTGTGTTTGTGCTTTTAAATTAAGCCACTCTATTTTATTACTCTGTAGCAAGAAGTGTCATTTGCCAAGTCCAGATAACTTTACTTTTTGTTTTGACCTTCAGTTTACGGTAGTATATTTTTTTTTAATTAACTGGAGAGGTTAGTACATACCAATGTCAGTTTTAATTAAAATTTTACTGCTGATAATTTTAACCTTTTTGCATGGGGAAGTCTGCCGCTCACAATAGCTTGCACAACAGTAACTCCAAATCCTTATATGTGGCGAGGAACCAAAATGAAAGTATGAAATGCGTACTGTGACTGAATATGTATTTTGAAGAAGGGGGGGGTGGGTGGGAATTAAATGGTGTCCTTACCTAGTAGTTAGTTGAATGTTATCTTGGTTTCCCCCTCCCTTTTAGACTCTACATTCCTTCATCATGTTGTCATCGTTTCGTAAAGTCAAAGTCCAGGTATTTTACCTAATGCATGAAGTGTCATCGCCTATTTTATTTGCCTGCCTTTATTGCAGTGACCTATTTGTAACAAAGAGCCATTCATTTGAGAATTTGAACTATACAGAGCATAAAAATTTAGCAGATGCTTTATTTGTACTGCAGTGTTGATTCTGATCTGGCTTTCCTCTAATACTTCAGATTCCCTAATTTCTTTCTGTGATGCATGACGTGTGAACGTTTTGTAGTTGTTATAGTTCAGTATGATCAGCTGTTGATGTGGATTGACTTTTTCCGAAGAGATTTCTGCTTTAAAGGGTTCTCAAGCAATATGTTTTTAGTTATAGCATCTAAAAATTGATGATAATATGACTTACGCTGTAGAACGTTGTACGTTTGAATTTGTGTAGCTGTACATCTATGGCTTTTTCCGTTCAGTGATGGTAAAATAAATAGGAGGGATGCATCAAGCTTTAGTTGGGTAATAGAGGCAACTAGATTTTATTTTGAAATAATAGTAACATAAATGTCTCTCGCTATAGTTTTAATTGTAGTAAAGATAACATAGTAAGAATGAAAAGCACTGAGGTTAATTATACAATATCACTTTATTTGGGAAGCTCTGGATTTCTGCAATGCAGTCAAGGCAACTTGCTTTCTCAGGAGCTTCAGTGCAGAGCGCAGTCCCTGCCAGCTCTGTACAGGTTCATCAAAGGTTTGTGGTGATACTAAAAATTAACTAAAACCAAAAAAACCTTGTACATAAAGGCATCAAATTTAGATAGGCAATTCCGGTGTGTTATGCAGCTTCAGCAATTTAGATGCTCTTGTGTGAATAGTGGAATTAAAATTTCAAGAGTAAACGCCTACAAATGAAGAATATATGTTTAATGATCTTCCATATTTCACAAGTACATAGTTAAGGCTGTGCACAAACCCTCAAATCAACGTACATGACTAGCTTTGCAGTCTTGCTTTAATTCACATATAATTTACACTTTTTTTATTGCTATAGTTTCTTGTGTCCCTGTAATACATCCTTCGATTTTGGGGCGTGTTTGAATTTTACGTGCTCTGTGGTTAGTCTGTATGAACCTATAGCATTAACCAGTGACTTGAACGTGTCTTGGGTTTTTATAGTGGTTTGAGTCTTTAGGTGACCTTTCTTAACAGTAACCAGGAGTATTTGGACCTAGGGTTTTACTGCAGGTAGTCCACCATTGAGATTTCCTTATTTTTGATTTTAAGGAATAACAAAAAAAATTACTGGCTATTAATTTTTTTCTCGGTAGCATTTTAAAATATGTAGTATATGCTATATGATATCATACCCGTCCGTTACTTCTTTGCAACACAATATACTCATGCAATTCCCTTCGTAACACCAGGAGCTGGTGTCCCTGCTACGTGTGCTTTTCAGAAGCTCTATTTTATTTACCTGATGTACTGGTACATGGCTAGGCACTAAACCAGGCAGTAACGGTGTTTCTGTGTTTGAGGCAGACGTAGCAGCTTACTTCTTATCTAGCATTTTGAGGAAGCTGTGAATGGAGCAAGTGAAAGTTGGAAAAGTGTATACTATTTGTTTTTCTCTGTTCTTGTAAAGATTATTTTCACATCCAGTAATAGAATTCGAGCTCTTTTGCTTAAAAAAAGAAATCGGCAATCCGTACCCTTCCTCAAAGAGGGAGGCAGGAGAGAGTAGCGAATGTCAGAGTTAAATGCTCTTTTGACAGGGCTTACATCACCTAGTATTGATGAGGGCAAAAAATGCATCAAGTTGCTCTGTGTGCGCATATTTGGGAAGCAGGAAGAGGACCGGCATATTACTCATGTTACGGGATATTACTAGGAGCACGTATGCTGAACATGCATAACACATCAGGGCTCGTTTTAAGTAAACGCCATTATTTTACTACATCTTAAGATAGTGATCTTTATATACTGATATCTGATTGCTTGTCAGGCAGAGTAGTTTAATTCTTTAAGCTTTGTGTAATTGTTTTAAAAATATGCTAACTTCTTCTATGTAGCACTTGACGTATTTTGCATTCTAGTTTTTTAAAACCCTGAAAACATGTTTTGGTAAGGGAAATGCTGACAGCTCCTGTATGTGTCTGCCCTGATGGCATTGCTGTAATTCCTGTTTAGCCCCCCCTTGATACAACTGTTTTCTGAACTTGAATGGTGTTGCTGACATCATCGTTGTTGCACTGCGGCGTCTATAGATATCTGCGGTTGTATATTCTCATTCAAAAATTTAGCATACCTTTTATACAATTTATCTGGGGACGATGGGCATTTTGTATTGAAGGGTGGGAGGTTTGTTTTGTTTTGGTTTTCACCTCCTAAATTGAATTCTACTTTTTGATGGTTTTGGTGAACACCACCACCACGATGGGATAGTGCAAAGGAGCATTGCTGATTGTTTTTTTTTTAGATAGACGCAAGCCGATTAGCAATTTTCTCAAACCATTTTCGCAACGTAAAAATGTAATGGCGTTTACCTTCAAACAGTTAAGGCAGATGTGCTGATTTGGAGGTGTCTTTTTGGCTAACACCGTAGCTCTGTGGAAGCCTGAGGTTTTTGGTAGGAAACAACCCCTTTAATCCGGCCTCCCTGCGCAGCCTGGGACTTTCGCTCCGTCTTGACTCTGACCTTATCAGCCCGGCGCAGGCTGCGCCAGGAGGGGCCGCCCAGCAGCGAGGATGGGAACGTCTCTGCGCCTGGGCCCGGCAGCGAAGCCCGTTACCCAGGCACAGGCCGGGCGTTCACATGCGTCTGAATTTGAACAATATTTTTCGCGTTAAAAGCATAAAGCCTAACTTCTCGGTAGGGGTCCTCATGGTAGGACTGCAGCGGTGTGTCGCAGAGGAAGGATGCCTTTTAGTGATGTAATTGAACCGCAAAGCTTTAGAAACATGTTGGAGAGGACTTCGTTTCGGGAGGGATACTGCAGTTCTAGCATGAAAACATTGGATGCAGACTGCATCGTTCTGCAGCATTGATGACTTTTGAGTTCAGAGCTCCCTAGTGACTGCTGATCGCGTTTTGGCAGAGCACAGACTTGCTGACGTCAGCTGATCTGCTGCAGGAAAGAACAGTCTATTATTGCTAGACCAAAGCACTTCTTTTACAATTGACTAGCTCGACTTACTGTAGTTATAAAAAGAGTCTTTCTTTTAACAAATTCCAGCAGAAAGATGAGCCAGATTGCATGGCAAGAGGCCATTACAGGATGTCTCCTATCTGTAAATTATATACATACACTTATATATATATATGTGTGTGTGTACGCACACACTGTGGATATATATATATATATTTTAATTATTTGGGCTGTGGAGGGCCTTTCTAATAGTGAAATGTAAGCTGACAGCAAAAGGCTTTACTGTGTTCCAAGGACTAACTAGGGTTTCATTTTTTTCCAGTAACGTAGATAGCTAGAGTAGGCAGAGAGGTAGGATATATTTGCACAATGCGTTTAGACTAACTGCAACTTTGTTCTTCCTGAAGACAATTTAATAAATAACTAAATTGTTGGCCAAATCCAAACACAACGTAACAGCACAGGGAAGGAAGGTTTTGGCCATAACTTACTCGCATTTTGCTCGCTTGCCCTCTTTTTGGAGGGCAAAGGCTGTGTTTGAAACAGCATTGAAAAAAACAGCTGATTTCTTAGGAAAATAAATCTGTAGCTGAGCTTGTGTTCAGGAATTTGATCTTTAAATATTCAAGTACGCTAATCAAGTGTAGCCTTCGGTACCCCTGTCTGGTGAAACTTGGACTTCACTGGTACGGCGCAGTCTACGCAGGCAGTTTTTTCCTTGCCCTCTTCTGACAATAGTGAAGACTTGGAAGAGAAAACACGGCCGAGTTTTCTTGCCTGCCTTAAACTGCCGCAATGCAGTTGGGGCTCAGAGTTCACTGGAGCAACAACTGCTGCTGAAAGGGCTGTCCTGTTGCAGGGTGTGACTGTTGGGAGAGCGCGCTGGAACGTGCACGTTCGCCCCCGTATGTTCCTTTCTGTCAGATGGTCCCTTCGCTAGCGCTTGGAACCCAAACGGAAAACGCGGCCGGGTAGATAGTTTTCCCACCCGATGGAATTTTTCACGACGTTGTGCAAGATAGGTGTCTAATTAAAGCATGCAGCTAGCGACTAAATAGCAATTTCTTGTTTAACAGCACATTTTAGAGATTGCCCGTCTTTCTCGATATGCAGCTGTACGCTTGGTTTCTTTTTTATTATTGATGCAACTGATGCTTACATTCAGCTTGATGCTTACCAAATTTATAATAAACATATTAAGAGAACTATACATGTAAACACTTGCACATCAAGGCATTAATTGCCTAATTGTTCCAGCACAGCATATTTGTTGCAGCAGCTTCTTGATGTGTGTAGTGAGTTAAATGAGTAAATATTCAAACTCCAATGACAATAGCAAATACTACTTTTCAGTTTGTGTTGCAGTTATCTCTAATTGAAAATCAAGTTGCCCTTAAAAGTTTAAGAACTGAAAATGAAAGGTTATCACAGTTTTATTAGAAAGTAGATGAAGCAGAACAGTAGTAATTTCTTTGCTGTCTATGGTAACAATAACAATTTTTAATGTATAAAGCAATCCAAAGGATTTTCAGTCAGTGATTAGAGAAGAATCACTAGTCATGCAAAATGCTCTTTAAATTCTTTGTCTTTTTTTAAGAGGTCTATGAGGTACGATGTGCGCATACTGTGTTGGTTTTTGAAACGTTATGTAGGGAACGTTACGACAGGTTTACTTTTTTTTTTTTTTTTTAACTGAAAGAACAGAGAGGACACATGCACACAGGCACATATACACACACGCACACACACGTATGTATATATCTATGCACACACGCATATACATACCTGTACAGACCAATTAGCTATTCTTTAAATAACTGTAATATTCTTACTGAGTTTATCTAAAGCAACTATTTTAAATAAAGTATTTCCAGATTTCTTATGTTTGAGATACATTTTTATATATATGCATGTGTGTGTATGTATATATATACATATATGCACATGTGCATACGCACATTTTTAAATTTGTTAGACACTTGCATGCTGCAGTTTGAGATGACATGGCATTTATATTGCAGAGTAGATAGACCGCAGCTATGTTTTTAGAAAACGAGTAGATGCTAAATATCTTTAAGTATTTCCTTTCTCATGATTTTCTGCTAGAAGCATGTTTTTATATATGTGTCCACGCTCTCACACACACTCACTCACTCGCATGCACAGAGTAAGACTTAAGTAAAAACCACATATGAGTGTAAAAAACAGGCTTTTCTTACACTCTTGCTATACTACTTTTGTTTTATATTACAAGCAAAATGTTAACTGAGTTTATTTTGGCTTTCAGAAAATGGATCCAAGCGGTGTAAAAGTGTTAGAAACAGCAGAAGATATCCAAGAGAGGCGTCAGCAAGTTTTGGACCGTTACCACAGGTTCAAGGAACTGTCTTCTCTAAGGCGCCAAAAACTTGAAGATTCCTATCGATTCCAGTTTTTCCAGCGTGATGCAGATGAGCTTGAAAAATGGATCCAAGAGAAACTCCAGATAGCATCTGATGAAAATTACAAAGACCCAAGCAATTTACAGGTAAGTCCTACTCCCGTTCTATGTTTTTATACTATTAGAGCATACCAGATCGACTAGAGGTAGACAGAGCAAATGCTTAAGTGTACCTTGAAGTGAGAGTGGTGAAGAAACATGGATGCAGAAACCCATGGCCCTGCAAAGTGTTCTTCAAAAGCCGGATTTCTTTGCTGATATAAATGAAATATTTCTAATAATGGATTAGACACTAAACCAGTACGCAAAAAGCTACTTAGTGCAATGCAATGAAAAAGCAGCCTTGTTTATTTCTTAGAATTTGTTGGGCGCTTTAGCTCTATAAATCAACGCGAATTAATTCTTATTGTTTCCCCCCAAAAAAAGATGTTTATAGAAAATTAACTTGTGTGGATGGGACTAGCTGAATGGGCTCCTAAATGTTTGAACAGTCTAAAGTGGAGGAGCAAACACAATAATGAAATACTTGGAATTTGGGATGTTTGAGTCCACCTGTGAAGCATATGATACAGCTATGATTTCAGCTGCGCTATTTTATTGTCTGTTTGAGTCGATACTAAATCTGCATAAACTATACTAAAAGCTTTAATGCTGGGAAATGTGGAGGAGGGCTGTGCACCAAACCTTAGTCATGTTCTTTGATGATTTACTTTTAGGGGAAGCTGCAGAAGCATCAAGCCTTTGAAGCTGAGGTTCAGGCCAATTCGGGGGCTATCGTTAAACTGGATGAGACCGGAAATCAGATGATTAATGAAGGGCATTTTGCATCAGAAACCATAAGAGTGAGTTTTTAAAACTTTTTTGCCTCTTAAAAGGCTTTTTCTTAAACAATTTGTGCAGATGACATGGATAACTCTAGATTTTAAAGCACTCTTTAAAATTCTACGGGTATTTGATTAGTGAAATCACAGGGGAATTTGTGTTTCTAAAGCTTACAGATATTTTTTTCTTTTACTGAGCACCTATTTTGTATCCTTTTTTTGGATTTGATTCTTAATCAAAAATCTGCGAGCAGGGTCCAGGAACATGGACTGGAAAATTGTTAGTAATTCAGTAACGTGTTGAAAAACACAGGTCAAATGGTTAATTATACTTGTGGTCCTTCCCAAGAAGGCACACTATCAAGAAGCAGCAAATTCACAAGGCCCGATGTCGAGGATCTTGGACGCTACATTTTTTGCTTGTATATAGATAGCACTTTAACTTTTCTGCAGTCATCGTTATAGGTAGTACAAGCAACCGTGTTAATAAACTTCAAAGATCTTATTTCTGTTCTCAAACTGTAACCCAGATCGCCTCTTTGGTGATCTTAATGTTTTGTTTACGTTGTACTGGCCATATATCTGATTCTCCTTGAGTTTGTGTTCCACAGCTTTTCTAAGAGCTCTAAGTACTGTACTCTCCCTGCTCATTTTATCCACCCCTAAACATCTCTTAGGACAGCTGGAAAATAGCAGGAAATAAGCTTTCTTAAATTCTCTATGAGGCCTAGTATTATTGTGGTGTTTTTTTCTCTCCTTTCCTTTTCTTTTCTTCTCTTAGAATCTCCTGACCTGTGTGATGCAATGACAATTCTGTTTTAAAAAAAACTTTGCTGCTACACTAGATAAGTTTATATTTGACCAAATTTGGATGACTGTCACTATTTTTTAAAGTCTGAACAAGTTAGAAATTTTAATTGACAACTTAACTTGACAATTACCTTTACCCCTTCTGTTATTTATTCTCATTCTTCTATAGACAAGTTAGTGTTTTCTTTCGTGTTCCTAGGGGTGCTTTACACAAACACACGCACAAACGCCTCACTAGTATATGGTTATGTTTATTTTCCATACACCAACTTCTTTTCTAGGACCCATTTTCTTAGATCTGCTGTTTCTGGGCCTCTGGTAAGATGTTTCAGTATTAGTTATAGCTGCCTTTTCTTTAATGCAAAATAGTGTCTTTAAAGTTGTTTAAAGCTCTTTCCTTTAAAAGACTTGGATGTGAGCTTGTGTAACTTCTCAAAAGAAGAACTCCTGTGATATCTTTGTAGTGATTATCAAACTCACTGATATTTTCATTATTTCATTGAATTTAAGAAAAGAGAGGTGACAAAAGCAGAAATAGGATTTTTTTTTTTTAATACGTTATGTAATAAAGCACTCTAAAGTAAACCCTATTTTAGAGATCTCATCATGCAAGTACATTTTGATCGTGTAGTCTGTACCACAAATGGGAAAAGTGTTTTCAATTGGGTGGTCTTAATAATCTTGTGTCTTGGCTCTGCTCTTCAATATAAATTCTTATTCATGTTCTGTTTAGAGTAGTAATTTGCTTTTTAATGGTTTAGTCTTTCACGCCGTACAGGACTGCACAGCGTCCAATAGTAACTGCTACCCAAGTTGGGTGCCACATACGAGTAGGTGAAGCTTTTGGCTGTGCAGTGGAACTTTCTTTTGCAAGTGTGTGCTTTCTTCCGTTGTTGACGGTTTGCACTCTTATCTTGGGCAGTGCTGGGAACTTGAGTGGTGTGAGCTTCTTTCCTTGAAACCTACATAATTGAACTTTCTAAATAGATGAAATAAGTATCCACCCATGTTAGATGTTCAAAAGCTTCTCTAGCATGACTGTCAAGTTTCAGATCTCGATGTGCAAAGCATTATAGATAATGGGTGGAGCAGATACTTTCCTGTTTTGCAAGTTGTGTGCCTGTGTGGGAGTGTAGTTTTTCTTTTTAATTGTCTGTAAGGTTTATGGTCTCTCCCGAAAGTTTTGGAAGGCAGAGTGCAGCCAGAGAAACCCGGTGTTAATACTAGTAATTGCTCCTGGTATTTCAGTATTATTTTACTTAACAGTGTTGGCTAAATATGTTAACTGACTAGTGTTAAGAGAAACGGTTAGCAAATATTGTAAAGTTGTACAAGTTTGACTTGAAAGATAATGTGTGATCTTAAATAAAAATAAATCCCAAATTGGAGAGAAAATTCACTTATTGGGAGTTAACTTAACTTCCACTCAGAAGAATGAGCATGTGATGGGGATAGCAGAATTTTTTGGGGGGTCTGACTTCACACTAGCGTAGTATTGTAATCAAATTTTATCTCAAAATGTTTACCCCGTGAATAGTTATGTAAGCATAGCTATTTGATAGCTTCATTAATTAACAACAGGTATGTAAAAGCTCAGTTCAGTAACTTCCAACTGTGTGTTCTATTCCTCTGTTATATCACCATATATCGTTTGAAAGCTAACGACTGAAGATGAAACTGTGTTTATCCACCCTTTGTCTAAAGTAAGCTTTAGGAGCATTAAAAGGAAACAAAAAAAAAAAACGTAAGGACAGGAAGGGAATACAACTGCTCTGCAAAATTTAATCTTCTGTGAAACAGGATTTTAATCTCAACGTTCTATTGTTCTAGACCCGACTGCAGGAGCTTCACCGACTATGGGAATTACTCTTGGAAAAGATGAGAGAGAAGGGAGTCAAATTGTTGCAAGCGCAAAAGCTGGTGCAGTACTTAAGAGAATGTGAAGATGTCTTGGACTGGATCAATGACAAGGTATATTATTATCTGCCTTTACTGTGTTCTTGATCAACTTTCTTAGTGTAGTTCAGGTAGTCACCAGAGAGCTTTAGAATGTGGCTTCACATTTTATTGAGGTTATTTATTTATATTGTATGTGCAGTAGATATGCACACCATGATTCCTCCTTTTGCAGCTACAAAAATGGAATTAGACTGAGTAAGAGAGGAATCTGTATTTGGAGAGCATAGTTAAACATAATCAGTTCCCTCCTTTGCTTTAAAGAAACCTTCATATTTTTTAAAGGAATCAAAATCAAGTTTCCTGTAAGGTGAAATCTGTAGCCTGTAAAAACAATTTTTTGTAGTAAATGTTCTAAGTGAGCCGTTAGAAAGCGACCAGCCTAGCCACCAAACAGTGTGTACGTAATTATATATGACTGGAATATCCTTACATATACGTTGTAAGGACGTTTCCTGCAAGAGGACTGTTTGTTTTGGCTTTTTTGAACTCTGAGGAAACAGACCACAAGCCACAATGTCGAGTAAAAAGCCACAAAATGATCTTCCCAGTTTTCTTAATGAAGGCTTGCTATTTTGTGTCACTGTGGGTTCGAACTATAAAACCTACATGACTATTGCCGAGTATGACAGTGCACTTCTCATAAAGAAATCTCATATTGGGAGCCTACAGCAATTGTCCATAAATATCCATTAAAAATGTAAACCAATTCTTGTTAGTGTATGTGCTCCTAAATAGTATGGCTGGTTATTTTGTTACTTTGAAGTATGTTGGGTTTTTTTTTCCGGGCATGTTTTCTTTCAGTAATTTAGGTTGTTGCAGGAATGATCATCCTGCACAGAACATAAAACATGATAGTGAAATTGATAATGTTCAATTACTTGAAAAATGAATACAAGCAAACAAGATGGAAAAATAACCCCCTTAGTGAACTTGGATGTTTTCCTTAGTAAAGGAAAGGTGTTTTTATTTTGGGGATAGAATGGAGGGGGGATGTTTTCCTTTTTTTTTTTTTTTTTTTTAAAGGAGGAATTTTGTAGCAATGTCATGCTAACTTAAGGTATAATTTTAAAATTGACTTTAAAACAAAATAATTGTACCTGTCTTTGAACTATTTAAAATGAGGACAGTTTGCCTCCTGATTTCCAGTAGTGGTTTCTCTTAGGTTATGCTGAAATTGACTATTTTTTCTCAATGTGCTAGGAAGCAATAGTGACCTCAGAAGAGCTTGGCCAGGATTTGGAGCATGTTGAGGTTTTGCAAAAGAAATTTGAAGAGTTTCAGACAGACCTAGCAGCTCACGAGGAAAGAGTAAATGAAGTGAACCAGTTTGCTGGTAAACTTATCCAGGTAAATGTTCATGTATGTTGAAAACTCCTGGCAAGTCAGGAGACTTGTTCTTCTGCCTTCCTCCTTGTGTATCAGATCTTTATAGCTTATTCTATGTGTGCCTAGAGACCTGGCTATCTTAATCTTGAATGGGTATTGTTTGATTCACTCATTCTTCTGCTGGGCAGCGTGAATAACTCTGCCTCAGCTGAGGCAGCTCCTGTAAATGTGGAGAGTAGTAATGTTGTTAGAGAAACTGTCGTGTTTGAAGTTAAATGTATTTCCCTTGGACACAATTAATATATCTTCTGTTCTTGTATGTCGTCTGGGGCTTGGGCAAGGATGTGGACAGGGCAACAAGTATTACATTCCAGGAAAAAATAGATACTGTTTCAGTCCTCTTTAGGTTGACTCATTAGTGCATAGAGAGACATGGGCTATTGTAAGAGTATTGCATGTTTACACTATTGTTTCGGGAAAACCATAGAACTGAGAGATCAGATGGAAAGTGCAGTAATTTTACATTGATCTCTTGGAAAATAGGGATGTTTCCAGGATTTGTTGATAGATGTAAAAGCACAGAGCGTGCGAAAACAATTTTTTTTTTTTTTTCTCCCCCTTTGCTCACTAGGAACAGCACCCTGAAGAGGAACTGATCAAGTCCAAACAAGATGAAGTAAATGCCAGCTGGCAGCGTCTTAAGGGGCTTGCCCTTCAGAGGCAAGGAAAACTCTTTGGGGCAGCTGAAGTTCAGCGCTTCAACAGGTATGAACTTGGTTGGATCTACTGAAGTGACATTATACTTGTGGTGATGATCGCTTGTGGTGACGTCTAATGATACGTTCAGCTGCATATACTATTAGGAGGAGAGCCTACCATCCTCTGTTATGTTTATATTTTACTCTTCTTTATGAATCTGTGAAAGGAGATTCATTATTGTCTCAAATTCACTTAGAATAGTCATTTTGATTTAACTTTTCAAAACTTCATGATTGTAGTCATCCTTGCTAGGTGACAGTTTTGCCTCCCTTTACTCTATCTGAGAGCTTCTTCCCAATTCCAACTTAGATGAGCATTAAAAGAGGTGGTCTTCTGCTATTGGCTAGGCTGTCACTCCAATTGCTCCGGGGGTGTTTGAGCAATGTCATGGTAACCTTGTCTGCTGATCATGGCATTTTGAAATCTACTGGAGTGAAGGTGGGAAAAGGGCCTTGGTCCAGTGTGGGAAATGGGCCTGTTAGGTGATGGTGCCCAGTGGTGCTGTAATTTCTGATTTGCATCTGATGACACCGTCAGAAAAATGGCTGGCCAATAGGCTTCAGGATTTAGCCTCTGAGATTTTTTTTTAAAAAGAGGAGGATTGTGGTCGGCTGCAATATTGATATATGGATTTGTATTGCCAGTAAGTCTGTGATAAATGAAAACATCCTACTTCCACCTTCCCCCCCGCCCCGCTTAAAGATAGAATGCATTCAATTTGTGCTGCTTTTTGAAGGGATGTGGATGAAACTATCAGCTGGATTAAGGAGAAGGGGCAGCTGATGGCCTCAGATGATTTTGGCAGAGACTTAGCCAGTGTGCAGGCTTTATTGCGTAAGCATGAAGGTCTGGAAAGAGATCTTGCAGCTCTGGAAGATAAGGTACCCGTAAGAAATTGATTTTATCTACGATGTAAGCTATTTAACTTGCTTGTAAAAGGCTAGAAGCTTACTCGCTGTTTGTGACTGGTTCTAGGTGAAGGCGCTTTGTGCAGAAGCTGACCGTTTGCAGCAGTCTCACCCAATAAACGCCTCTCAAATTCAAGTGAAACGGGAGGAGCTGATTGCCAACTGGGAACAAATCCGAACTCTGGCAGCAGAGAGACATGCTCGCCTTAATGACTCCTACAGGTAGGAATGCTGTCTTGCTGAGTGACTCCTTTCTTCCTTACTAAAATTTGGTAGAGGGAGAAGAAAGGGAGGCCATTTCCAAAGTTTTTGGATGATTCTGGTGTTTTTGGAAACGTAGTCTTCACTAAATTATATTTTTCAGTGACTTCTAATAGTAAAAATAATTTATATGAAAAATACATATCTATAGCTTTTGGTCGTTCTCTGGGTATGGATCAGTTATGAACATGGACACTGGGTTTTAGGACACGTTCACCGTTTTTTCCATGAGTTGATACTTGTGTTCTGAAGTACGTTATCTGTCCTTTTTTTTTTTTTTTGTTTAAAGAATACGTATTTTGTAAGGACTCCATAGTGAACATATTTACTCTGTGAAGACTAAAGTATCGTGCTGTTGTTTGATGTATCATTCCAGATTAAATGAAATACCAGTCTCATCTATGACAGTTGCTTTGTTGCGGGATTTTTCCTCATCCAGTCTCGTTCCTATACCAATCTGGTTGTCTAAGAAACATTAACTATTAGATCATTGTTAGGAAGCCAAACTAAAAATACACTCATCCTGATATGGTGGTTAGTTTACATCCTCTCTGTTTTTGTTCTCTCCCGTGATGCAAGATTGATGGTGGTAGTGGCCCACGAAGTCATCATTTTTCTTTTGCCTTCGCTGTCATAATCTCTTTTGATCAATTAACAGCAAATTTAAAAGGGAAACAGAAACAGATCACACTTGCTGATAAGTGGTAAGCACGTGCCAAAGGCAAAGAATGGTGAAGACATACTAAAAGGAACATGAGTGTTGGGTATTTTTTAAGACTGAGGCGTGCGCAGTTGAAATTTTCTGTCAGTCTCTCCCCGCCCCCAAATGCTGTGGTTGTCACAGGAGCGGTGCTGTGGGGCCATCCTGAAACATTCTACCCGAGCTATCTTTTGATTTCTGTTACCTTCCACATACAGGCTTGTAGTTAAAAAAATATTCTGTTTACTTTCGTTGTATGCAAACATGTACTTCAGAAATATCAAAAGTTATCTCCCTTGATTTTAAACCTAGTATTTTCCTAACTTTAGAAGACTTCTTTCTTGGATTGAGAGACTATTCAGTTTCTTAATATAATTGCTTTTTGGTATTGTCTTAACTTGTTCCTTTCTGAGGAACAGCTTTTACGTTTGTAATTCCTTGTCTTTGGAGTGAGGGTAGCAAAACTATGCCACCAAATGATTCCCAACCGTTTTTCCTTTCGTTTTCCCCAGGTTGCAGCGCTTTCTTGCAGACTTTCGTGACCTCACTAGCTGGGTGACTGAAATGAAGGCCCTAATAAATGCTGATGAACTTGCCAATGATGTGGCTGGAGCAGAAGCCCTTCTAGATAGACATCAGGAACATAAGGTATAATGGTTAGACAGCCGCATCTGATCAGTAACGCTCAAAGGCCGATTTGTATGTCTAACATAAACTCTGAATCAGAACTGGTAATGTTGTATCACTAGAACCCTTTGATCATGCGGCTAAAAACAGTAGATTGCTATCTGTTCTGATTTAAGATTTTTTACTTTATGGTTCTTGATACTGGGTAGATGCACTAATAAGTAAGGGTTTAAGAATTAAAAATAATTAGACCTGACAGCAATCACTCGAGCTAATGACTGTTTTAGTTTCCCATCATGAGGGATCGCTCTAAATAACCAGTAAGAATGTGACTTGATACCAACCTTTAGTTTCTGTTTAACATACGAATTTATACTTGCCTTACCTCTGCATTGTAAGGTAATGCATTTGATTCTAGTTTCCGTATTCAGTGTAATGTATTTAAAGATGGTTAAATGTTTATCAGTCAGGAATCCAGATTGTTGTCTGGATGTCATTTCCATTAGCGGTCTAGCAATAGCTGTTTTCAATAGCAGTCTTCACGTTCTGACAGTCTAATTTAAGATAAATTTTGGAAACGGCTTATTCACATCCCCTTCCATAGGGAGAAATTGATGCCCATGAAGATAGCTTCAAATCTGCTGATGAGTCTGG
This sequence comes from Struthio camelus, assembly GCF_040807025.1. Taxonomy (NCBI): domain Eukaryota; kingdom Metazoa; phylum Chordata; class Aves; order Struthioniformes; family Struthionidae; genus Struthio; species Struthio camelus. The sequence continues at coordinate 7,344,145 of NC_090961.1, read as the reverse complement.
TCAGGCTTTGCTTGCTGCTGGGCACTATGCTTCTGATGAAGTTAAAGAAAAGGTAAGTTGGTCAAATTGAGAGCCAGAGCTCCTAGAAGAGCTTTTAAGTTGTCTCATTCTTCTGTGTCTCTTGAATTAAAAGTTTTTTTTTCTTGTTAAGATCTTAAGCTCCAAAGTATCATCTCTCTGGGTTACAGAGCTTTTTTCATTCAAGTAAGTAACGTGTGCAAGCTGAGAAAAGGCTCCTGCTCTCTGATGATGATGGCGTCAGTAACGGGAGAGTGATTCTCTTACCTGGGAGGTCGTTTTCCATCCTGTGTTAACCACCTTTTTAAAGTTCCAACTTGATTTTACATTGAGATTGAGAAGAACCAATCAGTTAAATGATTATACATACCTCTTCCCAATTCCTTAGCTGACCATCCTCTCGGATGAAAGAGCTGCTTTGCTGGAACTATGGGAGCTTCGCAGACAACAGTATGAACAGTGTATGGACCTGCAGCTCTTTTACAGAGATACTGAACAAGTTGACAACTGGATGAGCAAACAAGAGGTGAGTGCACATCTCTGAACTCTGCAGATACAATTAATTTTCATTTCTGACTCGTTTTCTGTGGAGTTTGATAAATGGCCTTTATGAGTGGCAGTGTCGGCCACTATACATGCTTTAGTGAACCAAGTACTATATAGAGTTCTTTATCTCACTGCCCAAGCTGCCACAATGACTTTTTCCATCTAATGATAGAACTGTTAGTCATGATGAATTGGCTTGAGATTGCTTTTATGTGTGCTAACATAATTTTTGAGTGGGAAGCTAAAAAGAAGTATTCAGGATCTTTGTTTTTTAGAGGTGTACAAAGAACACCGTCCCCATATATCATCCTTCACTTTTCTGTAATGCCGTATGGTAGTAAGTGCCACTGCCTGTAGTTGAGTTGGCTTTTAGAGCAGCTGAGGATGGAACCATAAACATCAGTCACGTATTTGTTTCTTTACTGTAGGCATTTCTGCTGAATGAAGACCTTGGTGATTCTCTGGATAGTGTTGAGGCCCTTCTGAAGAAGCATGAGGACTTTGAGAAATCCTTAAGTGCCCAAGAGGAGAAAATCACAGTAAGACATTTACGTTATGTGATCACTAAATAGGCAAGATTTAAAAACAAGTGAATGTATTGATTGGGTAGGAGACACTGCTGGGATATGACAACAATGGATGGAGTTTGCTCTGGAGAATGATCCGTTGTGATAAATGTGATGTATGTATCCTCTGTAAAATGGAGCGCTAATAGTGGAAAAGGTCGGATGGGGCCTGATTGCTGCCTCAGAGATCTGAGTAACCCAGTACTTGCATATCATAGCAGCACATATATGGATGACAAATTGTCAAAAAATCTGCCCTCATCCCTGTATGAGATGACGGTGCAGATGAAGAATTTTAACAATAGCTATCTTAATGCCTGTCTGTTAATTTTAGTTTAGTAAACTTTTAGAACTGATTTCCTAAGTGAACTCGCACAAACAATTTTTATTATATCAAATGAATGGAAAACTCTTTCTCTTTAGGCACTAGATGAGTTTGCTACTAAACTGATTCAGAATAACCATTATGCCATGGATGATGTTGCTACGCGCAGAGATGCTGTAAGTATTTAAAATAGATTTGGACTTTGGGCTTTGAATCATGTTCTGCTTTTGTATTTTAAAAGTTATGGATACAGTGAAGACGTAATACACAGAGTCAGTGGAGCTCTTCCCAAAGTACAGGTACAGTGGTGGTTCTTACAAGCTTAAGAATTTAATAATCTTTACTTTCTTTTTTCAGCTGCTAAGCCGCCGAAATGCTCTTCATGAAAGAGCTATGTACCGCCGTGCCCAGCTGGCAGATTCTTTCCATCTGCAGCAGTTTTTCCGAGACTCTGATGAGCTGAAGAGTTGGGTTAATGAAAAAATGAAAACCGCAACAGATGAGGCTTACAAGGTAAAAACAAAGATGAATATCTGAATAATTTTAAGGCAATATCAGTCTAAAGATATGAAGCAATGTCAACCAAAATGTTGCTGATGTAGGCAGTATTAACGGCAACAGAAGGAGTTGTAATTTCTCCCTGACGCCAAGAAGGATTATCCCATCACGGTGCAATCGTGCTCATTCAAATGGTAGCTTAAATGTTCTCATTTCAGAGGTATATTTTTGGCAGCAATTCCTCTGATGACATCTTGGCATGTACATGAATGTAGTCTAATTTTTAAAATTCTTCAAAAACGTATAGATACTAATTCTAGATTGTAAGGTTCTTTTTCTTCCTTCATCTGTAGGATCCATCAAACCTGCAGGGTAAAGTTCAGAAACATCAGGCTTTTGAGGCAGAGCTTTCTGCTAATCAGAGTCGTATTGATGCCCTGGAGAAAGCTGGCCAGAAGTTGATTGATGTCAATCACTATGCGTCTGATGAAGTGGCAACTCGCATGAATGAAGTTATCAGCTTGTGGAAAAAACTTCTGGAGGCCACTGAGCTCAAAGGTAAGACCTACTCAGGAGAGTATGGGCGGTGCTTTTCCTAGAGAGTTAAGCCTGGAGAAGACGGGAAGTGCAATGAAATGGAAAATTCAAATCATCTTTTCCTCTCATCACTGTCTCACTCAGGAATAAAACTGCGTGAAGCCAATCAACAGCAGCAGTTCAATCGCAATGTGGAAGACATTGAGCTGTGGCTGTATGAAGTAGAGGGGCACTTGGCTTCTGATGATTATGGAAAAGATCTCACTAATGTTCAGAATCTTCAGAAGAAGCATGCCTTGCTAGAGGCAGATGTTGCTGCCCATCAGGTAAAGACGACAAACTTTCTTCCTTCCCTTTGAGATATGCTCACCTGAAAATAAGATATGTTGCCCTTGTAGGAATATGTAGGAAATAATTCCTCCAAATCACTTGGGCTTAGACTCTCTGTTTGCAAACAGCTTATTCCCATTCAATTTGTTTTCATGTAGCTCTATTTTGAAAATGGGAAGGGGAGGGAGAACAGGTTGGTTGGTTTGTTTGTTTGTTTTTCAAATGTGGAACTCTACAGCAAGAGGTTTTTGCGGATGAAATTTGCAGATTAGACGATTATGTTTACATAATTTGTTGAGTGTTATCCAGGACGTAATTGTTGTCCAAAATTATTGCACTGGCAATGCGCAGCTGAGAGTCTCTTCCTCTATCACGATATGAAGTATTAACTAAGCCTGAAAATCCTGTCCAAATGCTTTCAGTCCTTGAACCTAGCAAGCATGATAAAAGCCTTGAAATGTTATCGTGATTCTGACCCGATGCTGTTGCCGAATCGATTTTAGGATCGTATAGATGGCATTACCATCCAGGCACGCCAGTTCCAGGATGCTGGACACTTTGATGCTGACAATATCAAGAAGAAACAAGAAGCTTTAGTAGCTCGTTATGAAGCGCTAAAGGATCCTATGGTAGCTCGCAAGCAGAAGCTTGCAGATTCTCTTCGCCTGCAGCAGCTTTTCCGTGACATTGAGGATGAAGAGACCTGGATTAGGGAGAAAGAACCTATTGCAGCCTCAACAAACCGAGGTTGGTCCACCCCGATATGCACGGGATTTAGATGGCGGAATCGCTCCGTTATAGCTTGCCTCCTTATGGGACATTCCCTGGCAATTTCTGAAACGTTTATTGTAATTAACAGTGCCTGGAATTACCTCTTTGCTGTGACCCATGGTTCTTTTCCCTGTTCCTCCCTTGTACAGTTCTGATGGGTAACTCGGTTTTCATAGTGCTCTGTCTGGATTGCGATATTACTTTTTCTGCAAGTTAGTTTGTCAGTGGTTGCAGCTTCCTTAACGTTTTTGTTTAGTCTAATGACTCTGAATTAGCTGATGAACTGTCTTGTATCTTTCAGGCAAGGACTTAATTGGTGTCCAGAATCTGCTAAAGAAGCACCAGGCTTTGCAGGCCGAAATTGCAGGCCATGAGCCCCGCATTAAAGCAGTCACCCAGAAGGGAAATGCTATGGTGGAAGAGGGTGTGTCTCAATATTTTAATTTGTTCTCTTTCAGAAATGGAAAGTTCTTTGTGCTGTCCTTTGTTCTCTGGCCCTGTACAAATAAGCATCACTGCTTATTTTCCTCTGGGCTTTTAAGAGTCCTGTATTCAGGAACTTTGTGCCTATGATATTTGGCCTTTTGCTTTGGTGAAACGTATTTAAAGGCTTGTATCTGTGATAAACAATCATGATGTGAGAAATAATTCTGCACAAAGACGGTGAGAGCCAATCATGTTGTTATGTAAGTATGTATCTTTATTTCTGACTCGGCATTCTTAGCTTCCAGGGTTCAGAATGCGTGTCTGAAATAATATTTGTCTGCTGTAGAAACTCTGCTACTAGGAAGAGATGGCCTTTTCTGTTTCATCATTGAGAAGAAATGTTATGATGTAGCTTGTTTTGTTCTTAGTGATTCAAACATTCCTAGTACGGTTTGATTGACAGGTACAGTGTTTTCCCGGCTGTGCCAAAAGGACAAGCTGAATTATGCTTTCGTTATTCTAGTCAGAATAGCTAGATAGGCTTACAGAGGTCTAACTTCTGTGACTTTTAAGAAGTGGAAGTAATAGTTCAGTCTGTACTGTTTATGTCTTGAAGTCCTTCAGTGCCCTCTCTTTTTGCCTTTCTGTTACCTAGGACATTTTGCTGCTGAGGATGTGAAAGCCAAATTGAATGAACTAAACCAAAAATGGGACTCTCTGAAAGCTAAGGCATCTCAGCGTCGGCAAGATCTAGAGGATTCCCTACAAGCTCAGCAGTACTTTGCTGATGCTAACGAGGCTGAATCCTGGATGAGGGAAAAAGAGCCCATTGTAGGCAGCACAGATTATGGGAAGGATGAGGACTCTGCTGAGGTGTGTAGCGCTGTTGTATGAATCAGTTTTGCACGTGGGGAGTGTGGACTTTGTCCAGTAGTAAAGAAAGTAAGGTGCTGTGCTGGGTTTCAGGACTCCTGTGAAAAAGGATGGAAGAGTCTTGCTTCAGACTGAATTTTGAGTCAGAGTCAAAAGATGATGATAATTGTTTTCTGTCTTAGTTGTTACTGTGCGTGATATTTTGCTGCTCAGTATATTAAACCAATCCGCAAAGAAACTTTGCGTTTATAGTCACTATCTTACAGGATGTTCATAAAGCGTAATGAGATTAGTATCAGTGAATTGATAATGTGATGTTGCATTTCATTATGAGTCCAGTTTTCAGTAATGTACTGGGTCTGAAAGTCATTTTATTGAATCTAAGAATTATTTTAGTGATATCATTCTATGGCCAAAAGCCACATTCCAGACGCTGCAGACTGACAATTGCATCGAAAGTAAGTGCAGTTTAAAGGCATGATTTCAGACTTGGGCTATTTCTGGAGTGATACGTTGTAACCCTGGTCAGAACAAAAGAATGCCTCTGAGATAAGGTAGAGGGGAAGGCACCAGAAGCATTAGGACCACTATCTAGCCTGTGAATAAATAGAAGTAGTTAGTCTCAGGAGTGTCACAAGACTGGCAGCTTTGAAGAACCCACATTCCCCATATATGGGACCAGAATATGTATTTTAAAACAGAGCAGCATTTGTAAAAACGGCTAGATGTACATGTTGTTTTTATCATTTGGTTTCAGGCTCTTCTGAAGAAACATGAAGCTTTGATGTCTGATCTTTCTGCTTATGGCAGTAGCATACAGGCACTAAGGGAACAGGCCCAGTCATGCAGGGTAAGGAAAGATGCTAATCATGCTGCTGAAATTCTTGGGTCAGTAAAAGGTAAAGAAAAAGCTTAAAAACAGTTATTGTTGAGAACTTACTGCAGACTGTATTTTATTTTTCCATAACTAAGTCAGTGGTCTTTTTTTTTTTTTTCCATAATTATAACAGACAGCTATGTTGCACTGGAAGGAAACAGCATAATGTGGTGATGTTCAAGGTTTGAGTCCAGATAGCGCTTAGAAACAAGCCTGTCTTACATATATTTCAACAAGAATCATTTTAAGGCATTACAGTGTTTTAACTAAGGCTGAAATATATTTTAGGACGATTACATTGACTGTAGTGAACATTCAACAATTTCTGTATCTTAACTCATTTTTCTTCTGCTCTGTCTTTGTTAGCAACAAGTTGCTCCCACAGATGATGAAACTGGAAAAGAGCTTGTCCTGGCCCTCTATGATTACCAGGAGAAAAGTCCCCGGGAGGTGACTATGAAAAAGGGAGATATCCTGACCCTCCTCAACAGCACCAACAAGGTGTGCTCCTACCTTTTGGTTTTCTGAGCTGCTTGGCTCACTCAGTTTTGTGTGTTTGGCTGAGTGATTTTTTTTTTTTTTTTAAACGAGAACGTTCAAAGAAATGAAAGCGTTTGCATGTTTAGTCCGCATTCCCATTCTGCGCTTTGGCCTACCTCTTCAGCTCGTTCTCGTGACTCCTGTGTAGGTGCCAGCTTTTCAAAGTCGGATAAACGACATTGCTTTCGTGTGCCGCAGGGCGTGTGTCTGTGAGAAAACTTTACCTACTGTTGAGGATTTTTTGACCAAAAACAAGGGGAGAACGGGGAGTAAGACCTAGATTCTTCAAAACGCAGTTTGTTTGAAATGACCCCTATGAAAAGAGCAAACTGTTGAGAGCATCGCTGGTGGTCTTGTCTTAAAAGAAGCCTCTAATTTGCCAGCTTTCAGTTGCAGACCCTGCTTTATGCTTGCCTAATACTGGTTGCGTTTTTCTTTTTGTTCAGGACTGGTGGAAGGTTGAGGTTAATGACCGTCAGGGCTTTGTACCAGCTGCCTATGTGAAAAAACTAGATCCTGCCCAGTCTGCGTCCCGAGAGAATCTCCTGGAAGAGCAAGGCAGCATAGCATTACGACAGGAGCAAATTGACAACCAGTAAGATCTGACTGATAAGATATGACAACCACCCAGCACTTGCTAGTTTGGTCTTTGCCTTTCACATATGCCAGAAGTTTAGGCTGATGTATCTTACACTAGGGAGGAATTAAATGGAGCAAAACTGGGAGCTCCTTTACCCAGAGACACCTTACTGAATCTTTTTATTCTTATTCTAGATTTCCTGTTGCTTCTCCCATTTTTTAAGTGTAAAATTCATGACACTTGAGCTCAGCTTACTGTCTGACTTCAATATTTTGTGTGTTCCTTTTGTTGTTGTACCACCTAACAACTTAAACTTCTTTGTGAGTTATATCTGTCCTAAGCAGCTCTTGTATTTGTAGTTGTCACTTCTTACCACGTGATCTGTTTTGAAATGCTTTCTTAAAGTTGGTTACATAAAGTACAGTACCCTCCCTATACAGGGCTGCCTCTGCAGGTAACCTGCTTAGGACCTGTGGCTGTTCTGGCACTAGCTTGTTGCTTTTTTTTCTGAAAATGTGGTGCCATTTTTTTGTTGCCATTGTATGGATTAAAACCTCTCCCCTCCTCCCTCGCCTCTTTCTTTTTTTAAAGAGGAATTTGCTATTGCAAATGGAGAAAGCTGCATGACTGCTTGGTTATAGCCTCTTAGAGCGCATGGTAGTTGTAGATTAGTTTGAGTGAGGGCTGTAGGCGATAACTGTGGGCTACAAGTGCATCTTATCAAGCCACTTGGAAGCCAAAGCTAAAAGTTTTGTGTATGCGCCCATCTGTTTTCACAGTTATGCTGTCACTCTACATGAGAATTTCTTCCCACTCAGTTGTTTTGAGTCACCAGTTATTACAATAAGATACAATAATTACTTACTGCAGCTCTGAGATTTTATTAATTTTTAATTTAATAAAATAGCTCATACCAGTGAGAAGAAAGGATGCTAGATAATTGTGACACATGGTTCAGGATTTTAATAATGTGCAACTTTCTTACGGGTTTAGCATGCTGCTTTTAAGAACTAGAATAGGAGTACCTTATTTTGGAGCCAAGGAGAGGAGACCCTATCCTTCAGTTTTAAATCAAATGGCACAAAGGTCAGGAAACGAGGAGACCTTATAGAGAGAGTTCAACTGTACTGATGAGGTTTCCTTATGTGATTTGTAGTGCTGGTCTGATTTGCTGTGTTTGCTTTTGAATGACACCTAATTTTCTCCATTTAAATGTGAACTCTTAACCATCTCCTACCACAGACAACCCATGGATGGAGCTGCTGCTTTCATTATTTTTGTTAATCTGACTAATTTTTTGCATGCATTTGCTGTGCTCCCTCTGTCTGTGCAGGACTCTCATAACTAAGGAAGTCGGCAGTGTATCTCTGCGTATGAAACAGGTCGAAGAACTGTGAGTAGGCTTAGCCCTTTCTAAACCATGCTGTCTCCATACTGTCACTGCTCATTCTGCCTTTGTTGGTTTCTTTCTTTGGGAAAGCTGCTCCAAAGAGACATGAAGGAAGCAATTTCTGCAATGTGAATTATTTTAGTTTAGATCCAGTATCCTGGTACAAGTTTCATGTGCTCTTTACAGCCAGCCATCCAGCCAGCTGCTTATCTTGTTGGTCACGTCTGCATTGCTATATTGGTGATGGTGTTATTTTCCGTTATACTGATTTTGCTTACCAAATGAGGCTTTAGTAATATGTAGACCATTTTCTCTAAAATGCATATCTTGAGTTTTCTGAGGTCCAGTTAAAAATATGACACGTGCTTTTATATATATATATATTTATTTATATATATATATATACACACACACATATATATACATACATATATATACACACACACAGACACACACACGCATCTGTGTATAGCATATTGCATCTAAGTGCCTTACATGTTGGAAAAGGTGGGGTTACCATCATTAAAATAACACTTATGCTGGGTAGTCAAAAAACATGAGTTTGTTTATATAGGATGACTGATTGTTATTGTAACATTAACTTAATTTTAAAACTTGTGTTCAAATCTCCTGGAAAAAATATCAACTTTGCGTTATGTCCTAGAAAGTTGCCAGGCGATCCAAAGGAATAGCGTTCCCTGGCTGCGCCTCGCTGTTTTTTCATAGAGGATATTTCTTGAGAATCCAGAGTGAAAGCATTGTGTTCACCTCTGTGAACTGTTGCAAAGTAAGTTTGAGAGTAGATCTGCTTCGCAAGGGGTTTGGCCCTAGATCCTCTATGAGCTTTGTAAGTATTTAATACCTAAAATTGTATGCTCAAGTGAACTTTTGTAGTCAGCTAGGCTTCAAAAACTTTGTGTTTGCTGCATACCATAGCTCATTCAGGTCAGAGTAGAATGCTTCCATTCAAACCTAATATGGAAAGATTCTTAATTCCTTTCTATCTAGTCTTGATTCAAAACCAGGATAGAAAGGAGGAAACCATGAAGGCTGCCTCATGGAAAGACCAAGAGCTGATTATCAGTTTCATGTGTAGACACTACTGCCCAAGGCATGTAAAGGCTTTTCTTCAACAGACTGTCACCTCTGAGTTAGAGGTTAGGAAAATGCTACCTCGCAGAACTCTTCTAGTTGGGAAGTGTAACTGTTCGGTAACTACCTGTGCGCCCCAAGGCGACAAGCGAAAACATTGTACAGCTGCCCTTTCCCCATTTGAGTCTCCTGTAGGTGTCTCGGCAATGTCTTACATTAACTGATTTTAATAACATCAAAATGGACATCTTCATGGCTTAATAGTGAGAATTAGTTGCTGCTGTTAATTACTGTACTAGATCCACTTAGTCTGATTCAGTATGTAAAAAGCATATAGGTGCAGCTAGAATTCTCATCTTCCAGAAGAGTTAACATAGGGTGATGATAAGAATGAGTGTTAAGGGTGGCTTTTCTGAGTGCAGGTTCTTTAAAAATGGGCATTATGCTTATAATGCTAAAGAGATTTGTAATTTAGTGTCAGTAATGACTGCACAACTTTTGTTGGCTTTTTAGGTAATAGCTTGGGAAAGGTCTTGTAGGATTGTCTGCGTCTCTCTGGTTATCAGTAATCAAATGGGAGACTTCAATTTTGTGCTTTTAAAATCAGTGATTCTGTTATATTTTCGTGTTGGCCTTTTAGGGCTAATTTGCCTGTTTAAACAAATTTTGGAGATTTTTTTACTTCACGTTTATTCTAATGTAAACAAGGAGTAATTTCACTGATGTTGTTGGGAATTCCACAGATAGAAAAACAGCATAAGTAAAATCAGGTGGGTGACTTTCCCACACATCTGAATATACTTGTGTTATCAAAGACATACCACCTCAGAAAAGTATTCAGCAGATTTTGCCCTGAGTAATGGCTAGGTGAGATATTTTGTGTCCAACAGCTGTGAGCCTAGGAGATTTCAATAATCTCGTGGCAAACGATGTACTGTAGGAAAATACTTTCTCAGAAAGAAAGCTATTTTCCTTGTGTACCTCCTGCAGTGTGGATTCATCCCTGCACTGCAGCGCCGCTGTAGTTTTAACAGCGTATCCCGAAATAAACTGTGATTTAGGTTTTGCCCTTGCTCACTGGAAGTCTTTCATTTGGAAGGTCTTGTTTCAGTGTACTTATTCACGTAGAGGGGAAGCGTGTACAGTTTTACAGTTCACATTTACTTAATCACTTACAAATAGATCATTCTGTAGAACATTGTGTAGACTTGTAGGGATTTCCCACATCTTTGGTGCTACCAGTACATGTGTAATTACTGTGGCTCTGCTCATATAAATCCGACTGTCCCCCGCCTTCCTTTTCTGCTTGTTCCAGGTATCATTCTCTTCTTGAGCTGGGAGAAAAACGTAAAGGCATGTTAGAAAAAAGCTGCAAAAAATTTATGCTTTTCCGTGAGGCAAATGAGCTTCAGCAATGGATCAATGAGAAGGAAGCTGCACTCACAAATGAGGAAGTTGGTGCTGATCTGGAGCAGGTGGAGGTGCTGCAGAAGAAATTTGACGATTTTCAGAAGGTATGTTGTCATGCTGCATAATCTATATTGGTTTTAGGTCTTTCCCTTCCGACTATCATGTGTCTATGGTACTTCTTTCATCACTGAGTATACTTGAAAAAGAAACGTTCTCATGCAAACGAAAATATCTTATTTATTCTGGTCTATGTACAGTCTAGTACTATTCTGGTCTAGTACAGAAAAGAACCCAGGTTCCGAGGTGTCTTTAGTTTGGTTATAGTTTCCAGGTTGCTGCATGCTTCCCAGCTCCCAGAGAACTGCAACTCTTTTTATAACACTTAAATATAGAACCTACCGTCTTTTGCAACAGTTTCCTTCTGGACAAAGCATAACCCCCATTTAAGCTATTCCTCTTCCCTTTCGATGAAAGCAAGAGTGTGTTTTAATTCTCATCTATAGTGTTCTGTGAGATAGGAAATAATAATTGTGTCTGCTTCAAAGTGCTGCTTGGCTTTGGGTGTTGGTTCTTTTTTTCTTCTCCCAACGTATGCAGTCCTTCTTTATTCTGTGCAAAAGAAAGGATTGCTTGGGCAGATGTTTGTTCTGTCCACTTCAGTAAGATACTGCATACTGAAATCCAAAGACACCTGACCTTATGCATTGGAAGAGCCAGTGATTGGATAATTCTGTGGACATTATTACGGTCAAGTGTGCCAAATTCCTGCTGTTTACAGACTGGGTACTTCTTGGCACCTCTGCTTGTGTAAACTTGATCCACATGCTTTGCTTATGTGAACGTTCACATTGTGGTATTTTGCTGTCCTGTGTAGGATTTGAAAGCTAACGAATCGCGTCTGAAGGACATAAACAAGGTTGCAAGTGATCTGGAATCAGAAGGATTGATGGCAGATGAAGTGCAGGCAGTACAGCAACAGGTCCGCTTTTCTTTCTGACTTAGTCTAATGCTGTTGAGAAGCAAAAGAATTTCTTCCTTTCTTTGCTGTCTTTTCCATTGTCTTCTCCTTTTGCATGTAAAGACTCGCTGCAAGATCCTAGATGTCCATTTTTGCTATCTGTTTCGATATTACTATTATTCTAACGAGACGCTTAATGCCCCTTGTAGCATGGCCATTACAAGTTTACTATTTGAATTATTTCTTTTTAAATAGTGCTATAGCAAACAGCACTGTCTATAGCTTTTTTTTTTTTTTCCCCCGTAAGGATTTCCAGTTATTAAAGTGATATTAAAAGTCATGGAGAATCCATGCATTAATCTTGCTTCATATAAATCGGGAATTTTCACCTTCGTTTCATCACAGTTAAATGGGGATAAAGCTAAAGACAAAAAAAAAAACAGTGTAAATTGAGCTCTTTCATTATTTTTGATAACTTTTTGCATACGTTTCTGTTTCTGAAAATAATTCTATCCAATATCAGCAGAATATTGAAGCAGCTTGGTTATTTTTGATCTCTAAGATGATATGTTACGGTATATTATTAAGTAGCCAAACTCCCATTTCTGCTGCATGGTGGTAAGAGCACTATTTGGTGGTAAGAGCACTATTTGGTGGTAAGAGCACTATTTGGTGGTAAGAGCACTATTTGGTTTAATAACATGCTGATAATCGATTTGTAGAAGAAGCTGTCTCAAAGGATGGCAGCATATCTTCTGATAGCTTCACTTTCTCAAAAAGAGTAAAATTTTCCTAGCCATTCTATAGAAAATAACTAATTGCTTCTGTTTTTCCTTTGCAGGAAGTCTATGGTATGATGCCCAGGGTAAGTGTTAATTTCTGAGACAGTGTGGCAATTATAACAATATGGGATGTACAAGGTAAAAGTTCAACCATAATTGTAATTCATTTCCATGAGGGGACTCATTCTAGATAATGACTTTGAATGGATATAAAAAGATTATCTTTGATCCATATATTTCCTGTTTTTTTTGCCCCACATCACAAACCATTGCAGAGCAGGATAACCCAAAATGGTGCAAATGCTTCTTTGTAATGATTGATATGCTGTGTCAAGGAGTGAACATGGAGAACTATCTCAAGGATTTTGAATGTATTCTGATAGATTTCGCTTGTTGTTTTCTTCGTACGTTTAAAGTTGTGTCTTCACATTTTCAAACAGGATGAAACTGATTCTAAGACAGCTTCTCCTTGGAAGGTAGGTGTCATTATTTAGTGGCATACCAAACAGGAAAATGAAAAAAGAACTACAGCACATCATCTTTTTCTAGACTGTGCACCCTCTCGTGTGCCTTCCCCCCCCCCCCCAAGACAATTGACAAAGTGCTGTCAGAGGTCTCCTAGTTTCCTAGCATTTGAATTGATATTGATTTGGAGTAAGAGAATTTCATTTCACTTTACTTGTTTACTTCAATAAGCATGTTGCAAAAACCTATGGAGTATTCACTAGGAATTCACCTTCATATACTTGCAGACAAATTCTCCATTGATCTATAAAGGTGCCATATAGATACTGTTTTGTTTTTGTTTTGTTTTGTTTTTTTAAATAAAAGCCCTCTAGGCAAAATTAAGTGACTTTTAGGTCAACTCTCTATTTTTGGGTATGATTGTGAGGATAACTGAGGCAGTAGATCCCTAACAGAATTGCTGTATCCATAGAAATTGCTGTTAATGCTGGCAAACCATTTTTTTTTTTTATCTCTCTGCAAGGTGACCCTTTTTTTGCTTAGAAGTTTTACTATTAAGACTAACTCCAGTTTTTATACTGATGTTTTTAACTATTGCAGCGACCACTGTCAGTAACAACCAGAAAGTAATGTTTTTATTCCTGAAAGTCAAAGCCATTTATATTAATATTCCTTTAAGAAGGAATATGCCGTGTGTGTAAGAGCATCTTTGTCTTCCATTATTCATCTCTAGCTCATTTTCTACGAGAGTAGAGGAAGACTTTATCCGCTCATTAGTGGTTTACAGTGGAATAGCTGTCACCTACCGATGCATGAAAATATTTTGAATGTTTTTTGACATTACCCAAGGTTGTGCTTTCCTCTATAAAGTTTCGTTCCCGTGTTTCATGCCTTACACCCACCCTCTTAGACTTAAAAGTGCTTGTACATCTTTTAAACTGTGTGTGTGTGTGTGTAGTAAAACAGCTAAATATGATCTGATCTGACAGCATTGTAGAAAACGTAGCCTCGTCAATAAGACTTAGTGTTGTGGTTTTCTGGGGTTGGTTTTTTCCTCCATGTGGATGATAAATATGTACATTGAACGGCGGTCTCATAGTAACTTAGCAAACTGTAAGTTCTTCTCTGTGCCTGTCTGCAAGGCGATGAATTTTGCAAGTAATCCATCATTTTCAGAAAAAAAGACTGCACGCTGGAGGGAATTGGCCGTTTTTATAATTAGCCTTCTCCAATTTTGAATGTCATTCTGTGTTCTAGAAATACTTGATTTTAACTACTTAGCTGATTTTTGCAAAAAACTCGGCCAGAAGTTGAACGATTTGGGCAATTAATGTTCTCTCTCCATGGGACTGAGTTTTTGGGGATTTTAATCACCTTATCAAGTGTTACATTTAATTTTTTTCTTTTCTGTCCTCATTAAGGCTATTGTTGCTTGTTTTAATTTGCACTAACAAGATAATATTCACATGTAAATTACTAACTATTCTTACTCTGGTCTATTATACATTAGGTATTGCAACTAATTATTTTTAGTTGCTTTTGTAGTTTATTTATGTTGATTTTTCTCGTTGTTTGCTTCTCTGTTTTATCTTAAGCAAGTGTATTCAAAACCCTGCTGTAAAGAAGTATTTTAAAGAATTCAGCATTTTTAATGGAGACTTTTAAAATCCAGAATGTTTCTTTTTTCCTAGGTTCTCTGAAGTTGTATTTTATAAAGTCTGTTTTTTTGACCTAGGCCAAATTATTATGGATTTTTAAGGCATTCTAATCTGACTTGGGCTCCAATTGGTAGACTATGACTTTAATGCTACATGTTTTATTATTTCTGTCTTGTCATACAGTCTGCACGTTTGATGGTACACACTGTGGCAACCTTTAACTCCATCAAGGTAATAAAACAACTTTGTGGAACTTATTTAAAAGCTGAGAACTTTGTTTCACCCTCTCTTACCATATTCTTTGTCTTTCAGTACCTTTTATAGATCCTTCTGAATGAATTTGTGAAAGAAATATTAAAATACAGCATTAGTCTCTCGGGCTATATCAGGATCTTACCAATTTGTTTCTCCATCTCAGGAGAAAATGTTAAAATGCTTTTGTTTTGCTAGGTTACTTGAATTTGTGCGTTCTTCTGGAGTTAAGCAGAACATAGTAACTGCATGCACAGAAATCCTGTAGCTAGATCTTCATCTGCAGTGAAAGGCCAGTCTCGACCTTTCCTTTATCTTACTGGCCGCTTGATGAAATTTGCTTACGGATGCTAAAACTCTGAGGTGCTGCAGCTATTTTAGGAAATATTCCAACATGGCTATTTTGTGATCTTAGCAGACCCATGAAATAAAGCCTGTAAAAATGAGGATGAAGAAGGGGTTGTTAGCATGTTTGCAGAAGTCAGCAGATTGAAAAAAGATGGGGATCATTGTTTCAGTATCTATTTTTAGGTCCTCTGAAATACAGGTTTACAGGATCCTCTGAAGGAGAAGCTGAAACATTTTTGTACCTTCAGCGAAAGGTTGTTGTAAAAGCATAGTGAACAAAACGTTGTCGGACAGTAAATTTTTCTGTTTGGCATCATAAAGCTTCAGTGAGCCCAACGCAAGAGTTTCTTGTTTAAACAAAAATGCTAGAGACTGTACTCTGCAATATCAGTGGTTCTTTCTGTGCAGGAGTTGAATGAGCGCTGGAGATCTCTGCAGCAGTTGGCAGAGGAACGAAGCCAGCTGCTGGGCAGTGCTCATGAAGTCCAGAGATTCCACAGGTGGAGTGTTTATATCATATTTGTTCTTAATGCAATAAAATAGATTATGAAAGATCCAAAACATGCTGGGATCTATTGCAAACAACTCGTGTTCCAGCCTCCAGCTTGTTCAGTGGAAGTTGGACCAGCCAGTGGTGCAACAAGAATTCTTTATGTGCTTGCCACAAAAAGGAAAGCTAGCTAACACGAAAGCTAGCTTGGAAGTGCTGAGGGTTTGGGGAATCTGGGCTACTGTCCTATTTTGCCAAAGTTTGTGTCACCTTGGAAAATCAATTTAATGGAGCTGTCAGATACTTGAGCTTTTCTGGAAATGGGCAACTTGGTAGGTAACAAAGATCCTAGGGTGCTCTTCGTCTTAATTCTCTTTTCACCTTCCCTTGGCTCAAATCAGAGATGCTGATGAAACAAAAGAATGGATAGAGGAGAAAAATCAAGCCTTAAATACAGACAATTATGGACATGACTTGGCCAGTGTGCAGGCTCTGCAGCGCAAACATGAAGGCTTTGAGAGAGACTTGGCAGCTCTTGGAGATAAGGTGAGATCGAGAGGCAGACAAAACCAAAAGCTTTTTTTTTTTTTTTTTATTCCAGCAGAAATGATCAAACTGTAGAAAAGACTTTTTTTTTTTAAATCTTCATTGTGTTTATTCTCCTTTCTCTAACTCTAGGTGAATTCTCTTGGTGAAACTGCCCAGCGTCTGATCCAGTCGCATCCCGAATCTGCTGAAGATCTCCAAGAAAAATGTACCGAGTTGAACCAGGCTTGGAACAGTCTGGGAAAGCGTGCTGACCAGCGCAAAGAGAAGCTTGGCGATTCTCATGACCTGCAGCGTTTCCTCAGTGATTTCAGGTACAGACCATCTCCCTGCCCACAAAAACCATCTCTTATGTATGTTGCTAGTGAAGTGTATATGGTTCATTGTTCCACAGGAATATTTTCAGGGAGGGTTGGAAGAGGAGCCCCTTTTCCTATCCTGGCTTACTTCAGTGGAGGGAAGGAAAAAAAACTTCTATTAACGTGTGTTTACAGGGATCTTATGTCTTGGATCAACGGAATCCGGGGCCTGGTGTCCTCAGACGAACTTGCAAAGGATGTGACTGGAGCTGAGGCTTTATTAGAAAGGCACCAGGTACATGGAAGATCACAAGTGTATTTAAGCATCTGTAGAAACATCAACAGATGTTTCTTTTTCTGAGACTTTCCATTTACAGTTCCAAAAATAGATCAATTCTATCTCTTGCAGGAACACCGCACTGAAATAGATGCCAGGGCTGGCACTTTCCAGGCGTTTGAACAGTTTGGACAACAACTTCTGGCTCATGGACACTATGCTAGCCCAGAGATCAAGGAGAAACTGGATATTCTAGATCAAGAAAGGACAGACTTAGAGAAGGCCTGGGTCCAGCGCAGAATGATGCTAGACCAATGTCTAGAATTACAGGTGCTCTGCTGCATTTTTAAAAAAGAAAAAGAATTCCCGCTTCCGTAGGGAAGTTTATTGTTTCGTAGTGATGAGTAGTGCTCCTGGCCTGTCTGTTTCACGCTTTGGAATTTTTTCTCCTTAGCTGTTTCATCGGGACTGTGAACAGGCTGAAAACTGGATGGCTGCCCGAGAGGCTTTCCTAAATACAGAAGATAAAGGAGACTCCTTAGACAGCGTGGAGGCACTCATCAAGAAACATGAAGATTTTGATAAAGCAATCAATGTCCAGGTGAGGAGTATAGATAAAGTGAGGGGAAAATAGTTCAGTTTTTCTTATGCAGGTTATTAACAAAAGAAGTGCTTGCTCCCCCTGTATGACTTTGTGGTTCTAAATACGTAGTCAATTGGAATCTATAGCGGTTTACAAGTGGCTAATGCAGATAGGGATGTATTGATGTATTTTAGTGCCTACAGCTATGGCATAGAAATAATGGCAAGTATTTGTGTAAATCATTTACTGACTTGAAGTGGATATTTTTATTTAGTTAGTTTTACAACAGAAAAAGTTAAGTATATGTTCGGTTTTTTTCTAGAAGGAGACTGCCTGCTTTTACTGAGAGATCATACTGCTTTAGCTGGAAGTTCAAAAGATACTTCTTTCACCTGTAGCAGTTAGAAAAGTTCCTAAGTTGAATACTGCAATCCTGCAGGAGGTGGTTGTCTTTTAGAGACTCAGGTTTACAAGAATGTCTATTCATTTAAAAAAAAAAAAAAAAAGAAAAAGAAAAAAGAGAGAGTGAGTGAGTCTTGTTCTATTCCCGACCTTGATCATCACTTGGCTTTAAGGTACCACAGTTCTAATTAACGGCTCCTGTTTTGAATAGGAAGAGAAAATTGCTGTCTTGCAGTCTTTTGCTGACCAGCTGATTTCCGCTGATCATTATGCGAAAGGAGTCATTGCTAACAGGCGCAATGAAGTTCTGGACAGGTCAGTATACTGATCACCCTCTTAGATGGGATGCAGATACCGACTGAAAAAGAACATTCTTTAACATCATTTTGTAACTGTTGAACACGATGCCACGTGCAGTCATCGTTTTTCATGTTACATGTATGTTTAATTACGTATAGGTGGCTTCGTCTGAAAGCTCAAATGATTGAGAAGAGATCTAAGCTGGGAGAATCTCAGACTCTCCAACAGTTCAGTCGTGATGTGGATGAAATAGAAGCTTGGATCAGTGAAAAGCTCCAAACTGCGAGTGATGAGTCATATAAGGATCCCACAAATATCCAGGTGAATATGTTTTTCAGCTCAAAAATCAGAACAAAAACTGTAACTCTACAGAGCATACCCTGTTTTGAAAGAATGTGCTCAGAGGAATTCTTGATTTAGTGATAAGAGAATAATGTGTCGTGTTGGGCACAGTCTCCCTTTTACGAGGAGAAAATGGAAGTTGCGTTATGCATGAAAGGAGGCCCAAAATAGAACTCGCTAGTTACTACATATCTTATTAATTTTATATATATATATTATCTAAAGCAGCAAGCTTCCTGAAGAAACCTTTGAGGAGGAGGTGTCTTTTTCCTAGCATCTAGTTAATAAAACAAGGAAATAGAGCTCTCAGGTCTCATCTCTGTCTTATGTCCTAAAATGTGAAGGCTCGTTCATTTTTCAGTATTAACGAAATAATTATTTAAGTTACCTCGTATGTTTTAATACCGGCTTATGAGGTAGTATGAATGCACTGAACTACTTCTTTTTCTCAATCTGTTTTATAGCTTTCCAAACTGCTGGTAAGTTTTGTAGTTTGGACTAGCCCTGGTATGTGAATTTGTTTTCTTTGTATAGCTTATGTGTGAGCACAAGGTCTGGTTGCAATCTGTTGCTCCATCCATCAGTTCATCCAGTCTCTTTGTTTGCTAATAGTTATTGACCTTCATCCAGGTACAGCTCTTGATCTTCATGTTATGGATGTGGCTTTTTTGTTAATACCTTTTCAGCATCATTTATTTACGTATTTGTTTTGCAGGTGTGTTCTGCATGACCTGTTTAATTTGCGATGCATTAGATAGTAGTGATTGGTGTTACGGGTTTTTGTTTTTGTTTTGTTCTGTTTTTAAGGCGTTAGCCCATAGCAAAATGGGTCGCTATCCTCCTTTTTCAGAACTTTGCAATTGGGTCTGTCATCCTCCTTTCTGGAGGAGTTGTGATGGCTAACCCATGACCGTCAACTCTGTCAGCTCGTGTTTGTAAAATTAAAATTGCTGAAGGTGGAGGATTCAATAAAGGTGATAGGCCTAGGTCGCTTACCTCTTACAGCAATAGCATAGACGGGAATAATATAGAAGGACCATTGCAGAAGAAGATATCTGTCAACTGGAAAGCTGGCAGGAGTTGTAAAAATCCAGGGAGTGGAGTAAAATGAGGATATGTGGAAGGAGAAGATATGGAACAAAGGAAAAAGGGGAGGAAGCAACCTATAGAAAGGAAGGAAGGAAGCACTATATTTGTTGCTTTAGGCTGTGGTGCATCCAATTGTTTTTCTTTTTTAGAAAAATGTGAACGATTTATATTTTAAAGAAGAAGTCTTGCGTTAGATTTGTTGCAATGGTAATTACGTGGAGATATGCGATTGGCAGCTTTGTGTTCCTTTTTAATTGAATTTTACACGTTGCTAAATTTAGCTTTAGAGGAGGAAATGTTTCTATGATCTCGGGATTCAGAATTGGCAGTTTCCAAAATGAAGCAGTTCATGCAGAATTTCTCATGCCAGTGCGATAGTATTTTCCATATTTTATTTTTAATCTAACATTTCCTTTCATTCTGTTCTCTCAGGGCATTGTATACCCATGTCTAATGTTACTAGCATTTCCAGTTAATATTTGTAAATTATGTCTTGTCATTTTTGTTCTATTGTTATCTTCCTGGTGGGTGGATGGATGCGTGTATATGTGAGAGAGAACTGTATCCCTCTCCTACCAAGGCTCCTATTGTTCTCATGGTGCTCTCAACTCAGCAGAGAAAAGTTTTCAACAAATAGTTGAAAGTGATTTTTATAGTGTTTTTTGGCTGTTAATTCAGGATTTCAAAATATGTGGTCATAGATAACTTCGACTAATATCAAAACTGTGCAGAAAGGAAGTAGACTGGAGCAGTGTTTTCTCTTCCATACCTGTTGGTCAGGAAGGGAAGTAGAAACTTGTAAAACTAATAGGAGTAGAAAGCATGATCCACTGTGCTTCTGCTTAGGTATGTATAATCGCTGCTTTCTAGAGGTGATGGCAATGTAAATGAGAAACCTTTTCTTGAATAACGCCTAAACCTAACACGAGGAATGTTTTATTGGCATGTGTGAAACGCAGGAGACGTTGTCCGAGTTATAAATATTAGCTCGCTGACAGTTTTGTTGGGTCAAAGCCTGATGGTTATGCGCATTAATGGAAGAGAGTTATTATTTGAGTGAGCAAATAAATATTCTTAGAGAGAGAGCTGCTTTAGCTCAGGCTATACACAGACTTCTTTTCTATCCATAGACAATTGTGCTCTCTTGTCAGCCTATGAGAACAATTTAGGAGCCCTTTGTCCAGTGTCAAAACAGTTCTGTTTTGTCATATTCAGAGCAAACATCAGAAACACCAAGCCTTTGAAGCTGAACTCCATGCTAATGCAGATCGGATCCGTGGAGTCATTGATATGGGGAACTCTCTGATTGAAAGAGGAGCATGTGCTGGCAGTGAGGATGCTGTGAAGGTAGGTATAACACGTCTTAGAAGACCTACTTAGTTTAACATTTGATTTAACTGTTTGGATAGTTGCGATTGTGAGTGTTTCCCTATGGAAAAAAAGCTGTACAGTAAAAATCAGGGTAATCGTTTCGCTTCGTTCTTAAGAGCGAGAGAAGTTTCCTGATCCTACAATCAGGATGTAAAAGTCAAACTGAACTATAGCGAGGCAGCATGAAATGGTGACTATATAACTTACATAGCTGGAAACAGCAGCCAATTTTACCTTATTCTGGCATTGCATTTATTAGAACTTTTTGTTTTGTTTTATTTTTATAGCGTTTTTCTTTTCTATTTTGTAACAGGCGCGCCTAGCTGCCCTGGCTGACCAATGGCAATTCCTGGTGCAGAAATCAGCAGAGAAGAGTCAGAAGCTCAAAGAAGCTAACAAACAACAGAATTTCAATACTGGAATCAAGGACTTTGATTTCTGGCTTTCAGAGGTAACTGCCTGATATTGTGATTGCTCCTGTGTGAGACTTCTTTTTCTAATTCTGGATTCTGTCTGCTTATCTTACATTTTCTAGAATACAGTATATCTTTAGGCAAGTCCAGACTTTTTTTTTTAATATTTATTTTGAAATTCTGAAAAGGCTAAAAAACACTTGTGGATGTTTTTAATATTATTGTTTATTACATAAACAATAATATTGTTACATAAACAATAAGGTAAGAGAAACATGTTTGCATTAAATCTCTTACAAATGACCCAGGTGATGCAGAAAAGGTTTGTCCATGTTGTAGAAAACTGAAGAGAGAATTGCTTTGCATAGTTTTAAAGGCCTTATATTTGAAGTTTTGGAGAAGATGCAGCGGACAACTCGCCCTCCCTTCCCTTTTTCTTTGCCCACCCCCAGGTGGAGGCTCTGCTGGCGTCTGAAGACTATGGAAAGGACTTGGCGTCTGTTAACAACCTTCTGAAGAAGCACCAATTACTGGAAGCTGATATATCTGCTCATGAGGTATTGCATTCTCTCTTAATTCTGAAAGAAAAACCGTAGTAATTGGCAAATTCTACAGATACCACTTCAATTCATGCTGCAGTCGTAAACCTGTTGAAACATGTTTACCTAACACAAACTGTGACTCTGCATAGCAGCCAGCTTTTTATTTACCGAGATAACAAATACAGAAATGAGATCCATGTTGTTCACACACCTCTTCACCCACGTTTCTAGGATCGTCTGAAAGACCTGAATAGTCAAGCTGACAGCTTGATGACAAGCAGCGCTTTCGATACTTCCCAAGTGAAGGATAAACGTGACACTATTAACGGACGCTTTCAGAGGATCAAGAGCATGGCAGCTGCCCGCCGTGCAAAGTTGAATGAGTCCCACCGTTTGCATCAGTTTTTCCGCGACATGGATGACGAGGAGTCTTGGATCAAGTGTGTATTTTGGAAGTTCTAGGTGTTGGCGTGAGGGCACGTGCTTATTTGCCAGCTTGCTAACAACATTCCTAGTCTGTAGTATGGTTTTATAACTTGCTTTTCCACAGGTATGTGCCTGTACAAGAAATCATCTTTGCCTCCCAGTCAGGGAAAGCTATATTCAAAATGGCTTCAGCACTAGTCGGGGTGTGGACCTTTTATGTATAAATTTTCTTTGGCCAGACCCTGATAAGAAAAGCTTTTTGCTGAAACAACAAACACTTTTAAAGCCTGGAGCAGATAATTGAAATTTGACTCTAGTCTTTTTGAGAAAACTCCTAACAATAATTCAAACCTTACTTTTAAAATTTCAAATATTTAGAAGATTTTTGTTGTGGTTGTTTTAGCCTGTTGTGGTAATTAATCAAACACATACTGGTGTTGATATCTTGGGGGAGGAGAAAAAGACATGAGCCTGATAGAAATCATTCAAATTGGAGCACTTTTTTGTCATGTGTATATGTTTTATATAAATAATTTTCTATGTATATATTATATTTTTATTATATATATTTATATATATATAACAGCAAGTAAAAGAGGTAGTTATTTCCTTACAAAGGAAACGGATAGTACAGAGAAATCCTATCCTTAACAGAGAAGTAACAGGCCTTCTGCCCTCTTCTTTCTTTCCCCCAAACAATTCTGAATGTACTGCCAGGAGTCAGCTGCTGTTGGCTAATAGTTAATGTATCCAGTTTTTTACATCCAAGATTTTTGTGCTGTGAAAAAAAATCTCATACGCAGTGATTTCTTTTCCTACCCTGTGTCCTCTGTATGATAAGTTACTTGAAAGATTATTAACTTCTAAATCCGAGGAACTTTATTAGACACTTTACACTGCTGCTTTGCTGTAAAATATATAATGCCCTATGAACTCAATAATTAGAATGAGGAACGTCCTAGAACATGATAAATGTAAAGATGCTGCTGTAGTTGTGAGGTTTGACCTGTGTAAGAAATTCTCAAATTTTATCTCTCTCTCTCTCTCTCTCTCTCTCTCTCTCTCTCTCTCTCTCTCTTTTGAATTTAGAGAGAAGAAACTGCTGGTTAGCTCAGAGGACTATGGCAGAGACCTAACTGGTGTGCAGAACCTTAGGAAAAAACACAAGCGTTTAGAAGCAGAATTAGCTGCCCATGAGCCTGCTATACAGGTAAAGAAAATCTGCCAAGGAGAGAGGCTCTACAGGAAATGTTTTGTTGTATGTTTGTGATAAATGATGCAAATATAAATGCTCAAGTGAAAAAAATACCTTTTGTCACAGAAGTCAGTATATGCTTAGAGTCATATTTCAGAACTTAAGTACTAGATGACTGAGATTATATATCAGACAACAAGCACTGTTCTGGTGCCCCTGTAGCTGTTACTGCCTGAAGAATATGAGATAAAGAAAGGGCTTTGTTAAGCTCCTAAGCAAGTGATTGATAAGCAGAGAAATGGGCTACTGCAAGCACTCAATTTTTAAAGAAGTGACAGGAAGTTACTCCAAATTTGAACTTGCTACCTCTATGCTAACTCCATAAAATACCTGAACCAGCGAAATTAAAAATTCACTTGTTACGTTACATAAGAATGACCTGATATAAGGAAAACCCGTAACAGACTTGTAGGAATCCAGATAAAGTGCACAAGAAGAGAGCAAGTGATGTTCTAGTAACTGTGTGTTTGTCTGCTCTGCAGGGTGTTCTAGACACTGGGAAGAAGCTTTCAGATGATAACACAATTGGGAAGGAGGAGATACAGCAGAGACTGGCTCAGTTTGTGGATCACTGGAAAGAGCTAAAACAGTTGGCAGCTGCTCGGTGTGTAAGACAGCTTTCTGTAAAATGCAATATAAATAAAACAGTTACTTGGACTTGTAATAACCAGGTTTACTGAATTTCAGGTTTTTAAATATAGGTCATTAGTCAGTCATATCATGTGATAGCACGCATCACTGAGGACAGGATCTAGGAGACTGCTGAAGACAGTTTTAATGATAGTGTTCCTCAGGAGAAACCCGAGGTTTTTTTAAGCGGACTCAGGGCTGTTGTATAAGCCCCTTTCTTGTTCCACTTGGAAACCGTAGACTAGAAATTAACTGGCCTTAATTCCCCACCAGGGTGTTTTTCTGAAAGAAACTATTGGCGGAAAATGATTCATTGCAGTCTTTGGATAGCTGCAGGCTTTGTGGCCTAGTGAATTTGTAGAGCTGGCGGTATTGCAGTCTGCTGCTGGAGAAGGAGAGAAGTGTGAATAATTGCGTGTTAGGGTTCAACCTCTGTTCGTTCCCGAGCTGTCTGTCATTGCAATTTGCTTTTACATCTTATGTCTAAAAGTGGTAGAGCAGCGGTGAAGCAGCACTTTGGCAAATTTTGCCTTTCCTTTCCCGTGCAGAGGTCAGCGCCTAGAGGAGTCTCTGGAGTACCAACAGTTTGTAGCAAATGTTGAGGAAGAAGAAGCCTGGATTAATGAGAAAATGACGTTGGTAGCTAGTGAGGATTATGGGGACACGCTTGCTGCTATCCAGGTATGGAAAAAGTTGTCATCTCTGTTTTTATCACGCTATTGCTGGCTAGACCTTGATGGACTCTTCTTTTTATTTGTTTTTTCCGATTTGGAGATTATTGCTTGTTTGTTTTGAAAGTATGTATTGTAAAACATTGATTCATCCTACAAAAACATCCCAAATACTCATTTTCTGTAGAAATGGCTTGCAAATTTGGCATAGTTGCGCATCTCTAGATTTGTGATGGGCAGTTCTGGTCAAATCAAATGGCTTTTATTTGTGCTGGAGAACTGGCTGAATCAGACCGACTCCAAAATTATAAGTATGTGAGGATGGCTTTGCATCCTCCTTCAAAGTACCAATAAGAAAATCACAGGTGAAGCAGGAGACTGTAACCAGAGGCTTAAGACGTTCTCTAGAGAGGCTTTTAGTGTGTTTTAACTGTATAGCACGCCTTACTGTTTTATAGCCCTGGACCTCACACATTTCATTGTATTCAAGCACTTGAAGGGGTTTTTTGTATCTGCATTTGTGTGCTGTGTGCTTTATTAAGCTTATGTAAATAGTGTGTAGGAAAAGATTTGACTCTGGTCTGAAGTAAATTATCTCTGCATGAAGAGCTCTTCAAGTGTTCCAAGAAATCCAGCAAAGATAAAGGAAAATTAGTGTAAAGTGGTATTAGAAGTTATGTCTTTGCTCCTTTTGTCCACAGAAAAAAAAAGCAAGTTGTGTTAACGAGCTAGGATTAACGGTTTTAGTCAGAAAAGTGTATGCTAGCTGACTTAAGACAATAAATTATTTCCCTCTTTTTGTTTTTAATAAGGAGTGAGAAAATATTTTAAAAAGTGACTACGTGTTGTATTTACAGGGCTTGCTGAAAAAGCATGAAGCATTTGAGACTGATTTCACTGTCCACAAAGACAGAGTGAACGATGTTTGTGCTAACGGGGAGGATCTCATTAAAAAGGTGAATATAAACTGATTTAAAAAAACAAAAAACAAAAAAACCCTCAAAGGCTACCCAGGATTATTTTCATGTTCAAATAGACTTACTTTTCTCCTAGGACTGATTTGTCATCTATTTTATTTCTTACTTTTGCAGTCTGAAAAAGATGCCGTCTGAAAAGAACTCTTACTTGTTTTTTGCAAGTGAATAAGCTGTTGGTCTTAACTGCTTTTAAAGCTGTCTTTTGGACAGCACTGTAGATCGAGAACAAAATCTTTCAGTTGAATTCCTTGCTCTGCCACTGACATGCCTTGGAAGGCTTTAAGATCGTATAGTGTAACTATTTTTTTTTTTTTCCTCCTGTTCTGTAGAACAATCACCATGAGGAGAACATTACTGCCAAGATGAAGGGCCTTAGAGGCAAGGTGTCAGATCTGGAGAAGGCAGCAGCTCAGAGGAAGGCCAAGTTGGATGAGAACTCTGCCTTCCTGCAGTTCAACTGGAAAGCAGATGTAGTAGAGTCATGGATAGGTATGTCCTATACTGAGCCACAGTGCATTGTCACAAAGGAACTGAGATGCTCCTTCATTCCAAAAGATCTCAGGTAGCTTCTCGCTTGTAATGAGGAGACATAAACCCAAAGTACCCAGCAGTGCTGTACCTGATACTTTGCTTTATGTTCTTGGGGGTAATTATTTCATTAGACCATGAGGCTTTCCCCTGATTAGGAATAGAAGGAACATATGGGAAGAAGAGATGTTGATGTTTTTATTTCATTTGTTTCATTTCCCAGGTGAGAAGGAGAACAGTCTGAAGACAGATGATTATGGACGTGACCTCTCCTCTGTACAGACGCTACTCACCAAGCAGGTTAGTGCTAATGCTGCTTCCAGCCTTGTAAGTGATGGAAAGAACATGTGAATGCTTCTGGAATATACAAGAATTTGGCATTTATATTTGCTTTTTTGTTTAACCATTCCTATATCTTGCATCTATTTCAATCTAAAATAGTTCGTTCTTTTTTAACGTTACAGGAAACTTTTGATGCTGGACTTCAGGCTTTCCAGCAGGAGGGAATTGCAAACATCACTGCACTGAAAGACCAGCTACTGGCTGCCAAGCATATTCAGTCAAAGGCCATCGAGGCTCGGCATGCTTCTTTGATGAAACGCTGGAATCAGCTGCTTGCTAATTCTGCTGCCAGGAAAAAGAAACTCTTGGAGGCTCAGGAGCATTTCAGAAAGGTGAGCGCCCGAACCATGCAGCTACAAAAATCTAATTGTCCTCTTTGGGGGAAAAACACTAACAACACCGTCAACTTCTACAGCTTTTTCATTTACAGCTAGTGATTGGGGAGACGGGGATTATTCATAAGTTTTGAGATACTTGCAGGAAATGAGTAATGAAGGCAAAAGATGCATGTTAATTGCAGATCACCTCATACGGTGCGTTAACTGCATAACTGAAGAACTGCATTGCTTTGTCTCTTCAAGGTTGAAGATCTGTTCCTGACCTTTGCAAAGAAGGCATCTGCCTTCAACAGCTGGTTTGAGAATGCTGAAGAGGACCTGACGGATCCTGTGCGCTGTAACTCTCTAGAAGAAATCAAAGCACTGCGAGAAGCTCATGATGCTTTCCGTTCTTCGCTCAGTTCTGCCCAAGCTGACTTCAACCAGCTGGCTGAGCTTGATCGCCAGATCAAAAGCTTCCGTGTAGCCTCCAACCCATATACTTGGTTTACTATGGAGGCTCTTGAGGAAACCTGGAGGAATCTGCAGAAAATCATCAAGGCAAGTCAAAGAGAATTTTTGTAGCTTATGACCTTTCATGTCTTTGCTGGAAGTTGTCCCTCCAAAGTAATCAGTACAAGGGTTCAGCACTTAGAGGACAGAAAACAAAAACAAAACAAAAAAACAAACCCAAAACCCTACAAATGGAAGTATCTCTAAACTTGGAGCAAAGAAGAATTTCCATTACCTGTGTAC
The DNA here is from genome assembly GCF_040807025.1 of Struthio camelus. NCBI lineage: Eukaryota > Metazoa > Chordata > Aves > Struthioniformes > Struthionidae > Struthio > Struthio camelus. Next base: position 7,316,347 of record NC_090961.1, on the reverse strand, counting down.
TTGTGCTGCTGTTCAGTTATTTTCAGTCTTCCATTTGTATCCTTTTAAAAGGAAACAAAACGTGTCTCTCATTTCCTGATTGTAAGAGAAGTCTAACGTCCTTACTATGCAGTAACGTAACTGATGTGAGTTCCAGTTCTCAGGACTTCAGTAGGAATGTTCTGTGTTGTAGTTTCAGATTATTTTGTCTAGCTGTCCAAGACAATCTTGAGTCCTCAGCCTTGCTTTGAGCTTCAGAATTGCACTGGTATGCAACTCTTAACTTTGCTTTTTTGTTACAGGATGAAGACAATCACATTATTTCCCCGTTTGAAATTATTTGTTTGTTTCTCAGGAACGTGAATTGGAGCTGCAGAAGGAACAGCGAAGGCAGGAAGAAAATGACAAATTGCGCCAGGAGTTTGCTCAGCACGCTAATGCTTTCCATCAGTGGATTCAGGAGACAAGGTATAGTTTGTCTTGTAAGGAGCTGCCCTTGGACAATTCGTCGGATAATATTTGTATCCATCTTACATACGCTTCTCTAAGGTCAATCCAAGGTGCAAGTGTCTCCCGCTGTGAAACGGAGCTATTGAGCACTTGTTCGTTGCCTGCAGCTGGGATTTGAGGGAGGAGCTGTTAGAGGAAACCCCTGAAACACAAGACTATAAACATGTTTTTGCTTCTGAATTCATTTTCTTGCAGTGACTCCAGTTATCCAGGTCTTGGCTCTTCTCCAGTTATTCCTGAACTAGTCTGCAGTACAGTCAGGGAAAAAACAAATAGCTAGAAGCAGACCGAGTAAAGTGCCAGTGGTATTTCTGTTAACACTCCTTCTGTATTGATTATTACATTAGCAATCTCACTAGAGCCTCGAAAGAGCACGACTGTGAAAAAAGCTTAAGACTACATTACAAATACTTATCCAGCATACTGTCTAATAATATCCACCCCTGGGGAGAGGCAGTAAAGATTTAACAAATGCTTTGGAAATAAAATATCTCGGACTAAAAACTGCAGTCAACCGAAGAGCGTGTTTCTGGAAAACAGGTAGCCATACGCAGACACCACTATTAGCCAATTCTGACACGCACTAATTGTGGTTACGAGGAGGTGAGTTCAGTTTTCATGTAATCCTGTGATTCTCTGTCTCTGTGTTCACAAATAGTTCTGTATGTGGCTTCATGAAATGCTGAAATATAAATATGTTTTTTTTTAACTTTTGATGTTTGCTTCCCACCCAAATTTCTGTCCCTCTCTCACTGTCTTGTCTCTGTCCTGCTGCCTGATGTTTGGATCTTCACATTCTACAGGACTTACCTGCTAGATGGGTTAGTATTGAATTTTATATCTTTTAAAAATTTGATGTGTTCTGCTCTGTCTGTCTGTTTTCTTTGGTCATTGCATTGCACTGCTCGTGAAAGCTGCACTGAAACCCCTTTTATTTGAAAAGAGCAATCGGTAGCTGAGGTGCACAGACGTATGAAACAGGGTTTTGGAGATTAAATAAATATGAACCTATAGAAACATTATTATTTCCCAGTCAGAAGTAGAAAAAAGTATTAATGGGTTCCCACTGGCACATGCATGGAAGGTCCTCACTTTTGTTCTTCCTTTCCCTGGGGGCTTGCACAAGAAAACGCTCTTAATCTGATGAGATATGGAAGAACATAATATAATTTGCACTCTCTTGTCTTTGGGAAACAGCTGACACAACTAGTTTTCCAGCACTGATAGATTTGCTTAGTGGAACAAACAAATCTATCCGTTGTAACTGTTCTCAATAACTTTGGAGCTTTAAACGTTCTGACTGGTTTTTGCAAGGGAGAGGGAAGAATCCTATGAAGAAGTTTTACTGAAATTACATATCTTAAAACTTTGTAGAATGCAGATATTAACGGTTCCTTTTTTAACTTGCTACATAACCGTACTCCAGAATAGGTGTTCACTTCACTGAAAGAAATTATACCTTCATAGAAGTAGCAGACAAAACCTTTCAACATGGACCCACAAACTTGCCTGGGTTTGCAGGCAGTCTCAGGCATGCCCTTTTAAGAAATATGAAATGTGCTGTTTATGTCCGCAGGGATAGTTCCTGACGAGGATGCATGTTGGTTATTTGTCAAAAAGTTGGAAAGGAAAGCATAAAATCTGAAATGTCTTCTGACTGCCAGACCCTCTGAGAAGGGTGTCTGTCCAGTTAAATTTCAGTACTGAGAATCAGCCACACAGTATAAGCTTTGTAACAAGCTATAATGTAAAACGTTAACAAATACTATATGAGCCTGGTGCTGAGGCTTGTGTGTTGGCCTTGCGTATAAGGCTGGAGAGGAAGCAGGGGCTTTTCTTACAAAGATAGCAGGCTTTTCAAAATAAAAGGGTGGAATTCTTGCAGATAACTGTGCTGCTTATGTGTTCTGTAATGATCACAACGTCTTGTGTCCTGCTGTTTTTGCCAGATAAAAATAATTTGCCCCATCTCTGTTGTACGGTTTAATGGAACTGAGCAGATTTTCCTGGAACGGGTGCTGAATTCTCTGCTCTTTTGTAGAATAATGTTGTAGATTAGTTCTGGTATCCAAGAACGAGCTGATAGAAGGGAGCCATTTACTAAAAGACAAGGGGTCAGAGTTCAAGATCAGTATGCCAAGCTCTTTTGTTGAACAAATTACCAGAAGGCTACTGATATGCAAGGCAGAGTTTGTCCTTAATTCTGCGTGAATAGATTAAAAATGCAGACTCAGCTCTAAGAGGCGTTGGCTGTGCTTAGCCGCCTTCGGCTAGGGGGAAGGCAGCGCTTCAGAGAAGCATCGAGATCAGGACTGTCCTACATGCGCGTCGCTGCTCAGCGTGCTGCAGCCGTTTGCCTGCTGCCTGCCGCTGCCTATGCGAAGTTTTCTTGGGGGAGGGGAGAGTCGCCTTTAAAGACTCTGTTAATGAGTTAACTGTAAGACTTTGATTCTTTTCTTTGCAACTCTCCCTTTTTCGCGACTTGCAGGAAAATAATTAGTTATTTGTGTGTGCGTGCAACCAGCATTTGTGTATTTTTCCTTCATTAAGTAGTTGCTTGTTTGCTACAAGGGGGCGTTAGCTTGGAGTGTGGCTCCACTGCGGTGGCCGTGTTTGGGCATGTTCTTTCCGCTGTTCTTTCCTCTTCCATGTTGGAATTTACCTGGTTTCTTTTCTTTGACTAGCATAGCATATCGTCGTGTCATTCGTGTCTATCAGTATGAAGTTGGGGATGATCTATCTGGAAGGTTTTTTCCTCTTATTTTCTTACCTCACTTTGGTTTTCAAATGCACTCTTAATTCCAAGGCTCGCTTTCCTTCTAACTAACTGTCACTGCTTAGAGATGCTTGGAGGCTTGTTTCCCTTCCCGTGGTTAGTCCGCAGCCTCCTGCTCAGGGCTGAGGGCGTGCGCTTCACCTCTTTAAACATGCGTTCTGAGCCTTAACCCTGCGGTGAGAAACACTCAGTTGTTTGGCGCATTTTCATTGCTACAGGGTGATTCAGCACTTGAAACCCTCCTCCGAGAAGCTCGGGAGCGTTGAGGAGGGTGATAGGTTTTGGTGGGGGTGAGAACCCAGTTTTAGTGACAGGATTCCCCAGGGTCAGAAACACAGCACAGCCCATCGGCGCAGCACCCACGCTTGCTGTCTGTACGCAGGTCATGTGGTATGAACTCTCACCGTAAATGTTAAAAGGACAGAGGTTCTTAAAAACTGGTGCTAAACGCTGCTTAGGATCTTAAGGGGAAAGAGCAACAGCCAGAGACTTTCTGTAGCTAGTCCATACAAAGTGGATCGTGGAGACCACGACCGCAGCGGTGGTGTCACCTGCTCGTGGGGGTGGCCGCTGTGCGCCGAGCAGCTCAGCGTGGAACTCGAACTGGGATAAGTGGCGCTGCCTCAGCTTCTCCGGCACAGGACGGGAGCGGCGGGGAGGGAGAAGCAACGTTCCACCCAGCACCGCGGTGCAGGGGAGCTCTTCAGTCTTCTGCAGTGAATATGCCATATTAACATCACATTTAAACCAAACCAGTAGTTTTCAAGAGGTCTTTTTCCATGTTTCCCCACCCCCGCCCTTGTAACACACCTCTAGCGCTCCTGTATCTTAACAGCAAATACAGCTCCAGTGAATCACCTGTAGTTCATGCGTGTGTGTGTGTGTTGAGCACAGTGGAGTGGGGCAGGACTGCACCAAGTTTCTAATTATTTTAGGCCCGATACAGTGGGTGCTTTTGGATTTGGCATGAAGTGTGGCTACTGATCATGTTGCCTTTCAAATGGGGCTAGAAATTAACTATATAAAGGAATAAGATCTAAACGAGATGTACCTGTGCCTGCCTTACGTAGGATGAGTCAGAATCCAACAAAACCAATGTTAAAATATCTACAGGAGAATTTTACTGCTGTAAGAAGGACTGTTAATTTCAAGCCCCACCTGCCATTTTGGACAGGATAAGTGCTCTCTCTCACTGTGACTCTCTGTTTAGGTCTTGTATGGTGGAGGAGTCGGGAACGCTGGAATCACAGTTGGAAGCTACTAAAGTAAGCAGTGCTCACCTGTTGTTAATGCTTTTCCCAAGATATATTCAGGACCACAGGGCAGGAATGGAACTACATGTAATTACCTGGTAAAATCTTAATTGATTTTGTACGTTTTTGAATACCGAAGAGATCATTGGGATTATCTACCTACGTATCTGAGGTCTGCTTATATCACGAGCCATTAAATAGCACTTCAACATCGTTTTTCTTTTTGCTCCTCTTTTCTAAGAGAGTGGCATAAGGCAGACAGGATACAGTATTTTCAGAACTTTTCCTAATAAAATTTATTTTTGCCTCAGGAACTCGTTTGCAGACCCTGTTGGTTTCCAATAACAATATACCTGAGGAAGAAATTATTTTGAGTACTCTTTTTACAGATCCCAGTATATATGTGTAAAAATATAATCTTAGCAGACAAAAAGAATAGCGTGACAGCAGAAAAGAACATACACGAGCCTGTGTTCTAACACGCTTACTCTTTTTTTGCGTTCCTTGATAACCTCCTCTCTGCTCTCTCCTAATAGCGCAAGCACCAGGAGATTCGAGCTATGAGGAGCCAGCTCAAGAAGATCGAGGACCTTGGAGCAGCTATGGAAGAGGCACTTATCTTGGACAACAAATACACAGAACACAGCACTGTGGGGCTGGCGCAGCAGTGGGACCAGCTTGACCAGCTGGGAATGAGAATGCAGCACAACCTGGAACAGCAGATACAAGCCCGGTACTACCTACCCCCTGTGCAGTATAAAGTGTGTCTAACTCAGGGGTGGGAGGGTAAAATATGGCATGTCTGTCTGTCTAAAAACAAACCTCTGCCGATGGTCTGTGCCGATGGGTCTCTCCTATGTTCTGACTAATATCTGCAGCAGTGTAGAAAGCCCGAGAGTCCCCGCTATCTTCTGGCCCTCTTCAGAGGGGTGCAGTTGGGAATTAGGGAAATAGTTCCTGTTGGTGATTAGCAATGATGACATCTCAGAGAACTGGTGATTCTGATCGTTTGTCCTCACCTTCTAATGCAGATGGTTGGCTTGGGACAGACTAACTCCAGCAGAGTTCTGTGATTCAGGAACTGCTCACTAGCTTTGCTTCTTCCTTTTCAGAAACACAACTGGAGTCACCGAGGAGGCCCTGAAGGAGTTCAGCATGATGTTCAAGTGAGTTACAGGGAAAGCGTGCCAGAGGAATGCTTGTGAAGATACTTTTGGCACGTGGATGGCCCGTATTCACAGTTAGGATAATCCAACTGATCTGTGTGCAGCTCCTTTACTGTCTGCTCAATTTTGTGCTGAGCTGCTCTGATCTCTGCCAGATGGCAAGAGCCTCCAGCTACGCTCGCTGCTGCCTGGCTGCGGCTACACTAGAGGCTCTGCTGTGCGCATTTGGTTGCGGGCACAACGGTGAAGGAACTCTCAATACCAAGGAATCTTAGCTGGGGGGATACAGCTGGGGGGATACAGCTGGGTTTTTTGCTGCTTTTTCAGCAATGTAAAGAATTTGTGCTTACATTTGACATATGTTAGATATGAAATGCTTATTGATTCGAACTCATTTGTCCAGGACAAATGAGGACTGGTTATAATCTGTTCCAGGTTCAGCCCACTGTGTAGCTTTCAGTCAGATATTACAAAGACTGACACTTAAAACGCACGAGTTCTTGATTTTTGTGTTTTTAGGCACTTTGACAAGGATAAATCTGGACGTCTTAATCACCAAGAGTTTAAGTCTTGCTTGCGCTCTCTTGGATACGACCTTCCTATGGTTGAGGAAGGAGAGCCGGACCCAGAATTTGAGTCTATTCTTGACACTGTAGATCCTAACAGGTATGTGGGTTGGGACGTTTTATTCTTCTGCTACAAAATGTTGTATAGGTATCGTTTGTGGTTTTGGCCGGAAAGCCTGTCACAGCCTGAGAGCTTTGGTTTTGTCTTGCTATGGAGGCGGCTGTGGTTGTTTTCATAACAATTCATGTAAAAGAGTCTCCATGAAGGTAAGACTGATATTTGTGAAAGAGAAATTTAGTTTAGGAAACGACCTGGAGGTGATGTAGTCGCCTGCGTTAGGCTTTTCACTACTCCCGGAACAGCTAAGTCTGCTCTCAAAAGGGTATGTCTGGAAGTGCTGTCTTCTGAGTATTATTGGATGGCAGTGTTCACACGCTGTTTGTTTCACTGGCAGGGATGGACACGTCTCGCTGCAGGAGTACATGGCGTTTATGATCAGCAGGGAAACTGAGAATGTGAAATCCAGCGAGGAGATCGAGAGCGCTTTCCGTGCCCTCAGTTCAGAGGGGAAGCCCTATGTGACCAAGGAGGAACTCTATCAAGTAAGTATCTATTGTGGCCCGTTGGGGAGGAAAGATGGATGCTTTCCGGACACAAAGAACAGCACTTGCTCATTGCTGGGAGGTTCATGTCACTATAGTTGAGTCAGCTCTGAATCTGCAGAGGTGTCCTCTGCAGCAAACAGAGAAGTGATGGTAGCAAACCTACCCAGCTGCCTTGGCTATATGAAGAGGAAAAGCTTTGACTGCCAAAGAACTACTCGGATTAAGTTTTTTTTTTAAAAAAAAAAAAAAAAAAAAGAGGGAGAGAGAGAACTACTTCATTTAAATTTAAAAAAGGGGGTGGGGAGGGGTGGCGCTGCGGAAGGGAGGATATTCACAGTGCCTGTCCTCCGAAACTTATGCTTCCTTTGTTTGGGAGACTAGAGGGAGACGTTTCTCCAGACGATGATTCAAAGGAGGAACTTAAGCATCTAAAGCTTAGACTGGATGAACGCCTCCTCCCTCTCACTTCCCTGCCAAGGCAGCAGGTTTTTCCTGTCTGAATCCCACTAGCTGGCAGAGAAAGAAAGAGGTTGCTTTCCTTCCTCATATCAGTTACCTGTTCTGTCTTTGGTGGGAAAACTCAGGTCAAACCTTCCAGCCTCTAGCCAAATAGTGCAAACAGAAACAGCCAGAACGTTTCTGTGCCAGTTGTAACTCTGGTGCTGTGGCTTCTGCTCCAAGCTGCATGCCTCTAGGAATGGGAGGGCTGCCTGTAAATGCCTCCTACAGCCACAAAGTGCCTGCTCCACCTCAGCACTCTCTTTGTCTTTCAGAACCTCACCAGGGAACAAGCCGATTACTGCATTTCTCACATGAAGCCCTACATGGACGGCAAGGGCAGAGAACTTCCTTCTGCCTATGACTACATAGAATTTACACGTTCACTTTTTGTGAATTGATACAAAACACTAGTACCAAAAGATGCAAAGAACATGCTCACGTTTGCCGACTATAGCTCTGCATGCGTCTCTCTCTCTTTGTGCTCTACAATAATCAATGTTACTTTATGATGTAACCTTAAACTGCTTAGCTTAAAACTCTCTTAGGGAAAACAAACATATTGCAGTGTGCTTCAATAAAAGTTACTGGTCCAAATATATCATCTTGTGTTTAATGGTTAAATACAAATTCAACTGTTGTTTGGATGAAACGCCAGCTGTTGTAATTAGGTGTGTTTTACAGGCCAACTCTTTGGACGAGGTGAATGGGCAACTTTTCCTGGAGTCAGAGTTGTAACAGGCTTCAAACAGCTGGTTATGTTGCGCTCTCAGTCTGTGACCTCACTTGCCAGCTGCTCCAGGTGATTCATTTCCCTGGGTCCCTGCTCAGTAAAGTCAGAACTGAGCTGCCAGACTTTGACTGTGCCGGTGGCATCTCCCGCTGCCAAGAGCTGAGTTTGCTTGATGTTGAATTCTAAACAGTACACAGGGCTCTCACCCGTGGTCTGCTTTATGGAAACAGCAGGCTTCTGGGAGCTCTTCTCAAAGTCAAAGAGCTGCACATCTCCTTTAAAACACAAATACTTCTCATCACATCTGTATGGTGTAACAGCCTTTGTATTTAAGAACAGTAGATTAGATATTCCTTAGTCTGGCACTTGTAGTGCTGTTTCGTTTTGTTTTGACCTGTTCCCCCTTTCCCTCTGATGGAGTCTAGACTGTGACTGACACCTGGCATCCCTGCAAGACAGTGCAGACCTCTCATTCTACGGCCAGAGCCGAAACTAGCTTGCCAAAATTCTCTGAAACGTCCATTCCTTAACTCAAATCTATTTGGGGCAATTTTCTAAGGAGGTCTGGTTTTAAACTATTAGCAGTAGAAGTAAATGCCAAAAACAAGAAGTCTGGAAATAAGTTTTAGCTACAGTAATCTTGCCATGCTACATCCATGCATTTTCACCTACAAGTGAAAAGCGGTAGCAACAGCAATAAAGGTATGATCAAAACTGAAAAATAACTGCTACTGAAGTCTTGGGAGTTAGAAATGACTCCATTATACTAATGGTGTGGTACAAACAATGGTGATTGCTCTCAGTGGGAAATGCTAATCAGTATAATTGACTTGTGTTAATTAAGAAATATCCAGCACAAAACCTTCATTTTCTGTCTAAGAATAGGCACCTACAGATACTTGCCTTCCCCAGAAGCAGCTGCGAAGACCAGTGGTCGTACTGGAGACCACCGAACACAGAAGAGGTATTTTTTTGATAACTGAAGAGAAATAAGGGGTTGTGCCTGCAACATGGAATGTAAATGAACGTGTCCATCAGTCCCACAGCTCAGAAAGAGATTCCTGGGGGGGGGGAGGAAAAAGGGGGAGATGCGCTTTATAGGCTGTAGTATAAGGCTATAGAGTAAAGCTCGATCAAGAAGCATGACCTGGGCCGGTATTACTGTTTTGCAAAGGTGTGAATATGTGTTTCTTAAAGCAGCGATTCCCAAGCTGTACTCTGGGACATGGCCTACAGCTGGTCTGTAGAAGCATAGCTTTGTTAGTGCCCTCAATTAAGTTTAATGAGGGCTCATGTTGTCCACTGAGTATTGATTGATGGTGGTTTGTGGGCCAGAGATGCCTGGGAACTGCTGATCTAGAGAGAGCCATTGTTTAGGCGTGTTTGTCCAATGCAAATTAAATGCAAACCTGGGCTGTCAGCATGTTTCATGGAAAGATGGCTTGCGGCCTCTTAAATGGATGCGGGGTAAACTGCAGGCAGAGATGTGAACTTCTAATTTAAACTTGGGCAGCTACTAGTAAGATGTGTGAAGGGCACATCGCTTTAGTGCTGATGAAATAAATTACTGTTCTTCAGCACCTCCCCTTGACTTCAAACTGCTTTTTAGTAGTAACGCAACTTGAAGGCAAGTGTTATGGTCTACACTGGCCTGGGTCGAAACACTATTTGGTATCATTCAGGTTGTGCCCCCATGGCGCACGTTCAAGTGGGCAGCTTCACGGGCGCTTTGGTTTCTGCTGCCATGGGAAGGTACTGTGTCAAATTCAAGGTGCCAGGAGACCCTTTTTTTGGATCCTGTACCCTCGGGGGGCCACTTGGAGAGAGAGGAAAAAGAAAAAAAAAACCCCACGCATATAATCCAGCATGCAATCCACTTTTTTTATGGCACTTGCCTGTGGAAGGGTGAGCAGCTCACAGAATACACTGGTCCTCCATGTGGGGAAAAGGCAAGCTCTGCTGGGGCCCTGAGGGGAACAGAACTGCCTGTCCGGTGGAGAGCCTCAGTCTCTACTGCCGTGGAGCACTTCAGGGAATAGCCGCCTTCCACACCAACAATGAACACACGGGGATCAAAGTGTGAAAAAGAGAGCGAGGTCACGCCCACAGCAGCCTCTCCCCAAGCAAGCTAAAAGAAAAAGAGACAAACCTACGGTCTCCAATGTAGCGCACGTGCAGTCGCAGTGGCATGAACCAGCCTGTCAAGGACCCAATGAGTTGTTTGCTGCACAGCTTGCACCAGCTCTGATATTTGCAGCACCGTTCAGCCTTCAGCCCCCTAGAGTATCCTCCAACAAGTGGGTTTATGTGATTTAATATTACAAGCAAGACAGTTCTCTGCTCCATTCTAGCAGCTTTGCTTTAGACTCTCGGCTGTCACCAGTCCTCCAAGGAGCGGTTACAGTATGGGAAGGGAGATATGGGGATCAAGGGTTAGCATGGATGTTCAGAAGGGCCTTTACCTTGTCCTCCTCATGGCAAATACATGCTCTGCCACCGGGCTCCAGCGTTACTGAGTGGTTTTTGTCCGATCAGCCCTCTTGAAACTACCAAACTCACCTTCTTCAGCTGAATGCTGCGAGGGATCTGCTGAGCCACCATGGCAAATCCTTCAGCCAAGGCCAGACAGCCGTCTTGCGCCTCTCGCCACACCAGGATCTTTCCATCTGTGGATGCGCTCAAGAGCTGAAAGTGGTTTCTGTGCTTCACATCTGGTAACCAGTTAACCTACTCCAAACACAAGTTCAGGAAGGGGGGGGGGGGAGGGGGCGGCTGTCAGACTTGCCATGCACGTGCCCAGCAACCTGCTGGCCACTGTCCCAGCAAGACAACACAGGAACAGCACCAAGTGATGTTCGGTAATCTTGGTATCGAACCAGCTTCTACTAGGTGCTTGCACACAGCCATAGATGCTAGGAGAGAAATGCATTCACATGGTCAGGGCTGAATTTTGTATTTCGATTTCTGCACTTCATCTGCCAGCATTTTCCAGCAGGACAGCAGACCTAGAAGTATTAAGTGAGTGCTCCTAAAAAGGAGAAGATGATTTTAGCTAGCAGGAAAGAATCAGCAACTTGCACTCAGGTATAAGTCAGGGAGCTCTGAAGGATCAGTCAAATTGCCAGTGAAGCCAGACTGCAAGAACAAATAGTGACCCTCTGTATAGCTTTAAGCTCCCAACTAAGGATCACCGCTAATTTGCTGCTTGTGTCTTTAAAAGACTACAAATAGTGTTGGCTTCACCTGCACCAGTAAACAGTTACAAAATGGGCATGGGCCCTCTCTTCATTTATCCTGAACAGCACGACGTTATTTTTACAGGTAAAGTGTCTTAATTCAGCAAATGCTCGTTCAGTGGCATGCCTGTGTTTAGCTGTGGGGAAAAAAAATAGCCAACTGAGCCAGTCAAAAGAGCCCACAAGTGCTGAAACATAGCAGCCTGCCTGAGACCTTCACGTGCAGCACCACCAGCGAGATGTATGAGAACGGAAGGAATGAGCAATGGCAGCTCTCTCCTTCCCCAACAACATCTGCTGCGGATAGGCTCTGTTACCTGATAGACTGGATCAGTGTGTGTATCATCTGTCATCCCTGTCCTCAAGATCAAGGGGTCTTCTATTCTGCTGGTATCCCATACTACCACTTCTCCACTGAAAAGGCCGCCTAAAAAAGACAAATATACCAATTAAATGTAAGTAAGGTCTAGCAGTGCGTAACATGAAAAATGCATAGGGCACTTTGTGCTGTTATTAGAACAGAACTGCGGATAGTGTTTCTCGTTGCTTAGGATTGCTAGTGACTATGACCAGAGCCCTGGGAAGAACAGTCCTGCACAGAAAGGGACAGGAACATGAATGTGGAAACAGGCAGGGGACTGGCAGCCATACAGAGGGCACAGTCAGCTCTGGTGTAAGAGAATGCATTGCTACTGAAATAATTCTTCCTACTTACAACCGGAGCTGAATTGGCCTTTACCATCTCTCTCTGAGAAGATGATATAAAGGCAGACTTTACTGAAAAAGAGCTAAGTCCCAGGGTCCATACGCAACAGTGCATTTAGGTGCATTAGTGAGCCTTAGTTCCATCAGCTCAGGAGCTACAAAACCCTTACTTTTGCAAGAAATCTTAGGTTGAGCTGAAAGGAAAAAAAGAAAAAAAAGATCCAAACTACAGTAAGTATGGGAACATTTCAAGTAAGGGCTAAGGCAAGAGCAACCTACCAACGATCAGTGAAGGCTGGGAGGGATGGAAAGCCAGGCACATTACAGAACTGGGAACATCCACCACTAGGTCAGGGCGTTGCGGATTCAACCCTCTTCTGTCCAGATTCCAGGTACAAACATAGGACTTTTCTGAGCCCCAGTCCCCATCGTCCAACCTGAAGAAGAGAAAGCTACAGCTCATCTTGTCTGCTACACCCAGGCTCCCAGTCCAGAGGAGCTCTGGTATGTTCCATTCATCATTTAAGCATGTGCTGTTTTGTGGATAAAAGGAAAACTGAGGTCAAGAGATCATGAGGTGATGAAACCTCTTTGCAGGCTAGTATATTTACCGTACACGTCAGCGCACCTACAGAACAAAGCGCCTGCAAGTAAATCTCAGGTATGATCCACTATCCCAAGATCTATTAACCGTTCAAATAATCGGAACAATCTAAGGGGCACGTTACAGAAAGTTGCTATGAATATTTGAGAATCAAAATCCAAAGAAAGTTTCTTTTTTAAGTTAAAGCACTCAAAAGATCCAGGATCTGAGAACACACAGAGAGGAAACGTCTTGCCTGGAGGACTGATAAGGGCTGAAAAGACTTACCGAGTCTTTCTTGGCCTGAGCTAAGCAGCATGACTTGAAGTCTGGACGCCTGCACAGGAACATAGAACTTTCTTTGCAACCACCAAATAGAGTTGGTTACCTCACACGAATCATGCTATGCGCTCCAGCTCTACACATTTCAATAATACTTGTTTGCCACAAATAAGCGGCTCTCATGAATCTTTTCATTTGGGGATTCTAAAAGACATCTGCCACTCTACTTTCTTTGTTACTCATAGCTGTTTCATTCATTGCATGCTTATCAAAATATAACCCTCTTTTGAGACAACGGATAGAACAAATCCAAAATAACGACTGCCACAAGCCGCCATCTGCCCAGAGCAGAAGTAACAAGACACCTGCACGTTTACTACTCTAGACCCCAGTGAATACCTGTGGTGTTACCCATTTTCTGAAGTTAAAGGTTTCCCAAAAGACGGTACTTTGAGCTAGCATATCTGAAAAGTTGTTCAGACAAGTGAGGGTAACAGTAAGTAGTTATGTCGGGGGGCAGGCGGTGCTGGCAGAGGGCCTACTTGCAGTAGCTCCATGTACTCTGTCATTAGCACCACACTGACATGATGTCTTGTCTTGCTGCAAGGAAATGATGTGAAGGACAGAGATCTACAGAACAGTGAGTGACCAGGACAGGAAGCAGTTGTTGTGAGCCTGACCTGTACCGCCTTTATTTGATGCTTCTAATTCTTGTACGGAGGGAGTGTTTGAGATAGACAGCAAATAAAAAGAGCAATTCCTCATGCAATGAGTAGCTGACTTGTGAAACTCCTTATTAAAGGATGTTGCAGATTCTAAAAGCTTACACAGATTCATAGAGAGACTGCACCTCTGCTCGTGGAAGGGAAGTCTACCGAGAGTAACCATACACACAGAAACCGCGTTGTCATTTGACAATAGTTGTAGCCTGGGAGAGTAGCAGGGGCAAGTAACATACGTGTTTGCCCTGTTTTATTCTTCCCTACGCGTTCACTCACGGCTACTCTTTTTGCGGGGCTTTTAGTCTAAGAAAACAGTAGTGGAAGGAAAAAGGAATAAGGGTAGCAGTAAGGCACAAAAAAGAGATGCTGCTATAGATACTTGTTGGATTAGATGAATGTTCTGTCCAACACTCATTTTAGAGAGGGCCTACATACGCTTAAATGATTGTTAGCACATGTCCGCGGCATTAGGCGCATGTGTGAAAAGATGCCAGGTGCATCTAATATGCTAAGAGTCCACATTAAAGCAGCAAGATCTTTGATGAACATAAGCATGCACTTCCAAACCTCACCCACGTATATTTGCAAGTGCATCTGCTCTTTACATTTTCTTTCCAAATAGAATCTATTTGGAAACAATGTAAGAACATATGTATCCATTTTCTAAATAATAGTAATAAAAAGTCATAATTTAAGATTGCCCTGAGACTTGTTTTTTTGAATATGGATCAAGTTTTTTAATGTGAATAAGGTGCATTTACGTCTGGTTTATTGTCGTAGAGAAAGTGAACATATCTAAAACGCAGGTCAGCCTGAAACGTCAGTCACTCTCAGTCCGTTCAGATACTCACCGGCCATACGAACACGCAACGACAGATCCTGTTGCGTTCCACGAGACACTGGTGACCTGTAGTTTTTGATCCTGAGCCTCTGGGTATGACAACGTATGCAAACACAACACCTACGAGAGATCAAATCCCAGCACTGAATCTCTCCGAACACACGGAGAGGATCTCTCTTTTGCTTCTGCATGTGATCATACGGTGAGAACCCGGGCTTCCCCTCTGCCTATACAGCATATAGAGATATATGTGAAAAAGAAGCTCGGTTCCTCCTGGGGGAAATAAACTCCACGTGACCCTACCAGAACAACCAGTCCTTTCATAATTACCACTCAGAGCCTGCACACTTCGGGGGCTGCAAGAAGAAAGTCTGGAAGGCCAGGCCGTAAGGACTTAGAGCAGCCTGTTGCGCTCGCTGAGCTTACAAGCAATGGTTTGAAAATGACTGTACCAACATGCACAGACAGATACAAATTGCCTCCGCTCTTGCACACTGCACACTAAACAAATATAATCCAAATGGGAACAGCTGCCAAATCACTGACTTCAACTGTTCCTAGACAACTACTAGTCTGGCATGCTCTAAAGGGGCTAGTGGAAACTGAAGGTAAGCTAATACCAACTGGAGGCTTCTCTCTCACAAAGCTGCTGCAACACAGCCACTAACAGCAAGCACAGTTTTACCAGGCAAGGTCAGGCTGCAAGTAAAGGAGAAAGATGGAGAAAAAGACTTGAAATTTCTAATCATTAAAATCCGGCAAGAACAATCCTAGTAGTAAGAAACAGAACTAACACATTAGAGCCACCGCAACCAGCTCTGCTCGGGTAACGACAAGGAGCTTAAGTCTGTCAACTTACTGTTTCATTCTGATCTGTCCAGTTCACTTCAAAGCCATCAAAGGCATGACTTTTCCAGTTTTTATTTAGTTCTTTGATAACAACAGCCTCCACTCTCTGAAGGAATGATAACAGGCGAGTGTAATCTACTTGGACTTCTTGCTGGAAGTCTTGGACAGCATCTTTACTTTGATCAGTCTGCACACCAGCATCTTGGTTCGTATGAGCCTGTACCACAGCTTCTGCTGTTGAAATTTTCTCAGTCTGGCAGCTTTTCTAGTAAAAGAAGACAGGCATGCTATAATCCAAACAGAAAGAGCGGCACACAAGACACTGTTTGTCACTTTATAGAGACATTCAAACATTTGCACATCGCCGGTTCCCGGTTAAAGCAGGGTGTCTCTGTAACTGTCTGGATGTTGGTTGTGTATTTGCGTCCTTCACATCATCTGACAGGAGAGAGACACCTCAATACTAGTCAAATACAGGCAGCGGGCAGGATACAGGGAGGACGCGCAAAAAGAAAGCGAAACGCAGCGACTCTTCAGAAGCAACAGCAAACGCTGAACACGGTGACAGAGGTAGTATTTTTGGGTCGCAAGCGGGTTTTGCGGCAGCTGCGCGTGTATTTGTCACGGTGGCAGGAAGGGGCGAAACCAGGGAAAGCCGCAGAGCGGCGGCGGGGGGCGGTCGCAAGGCAGAGCCAGCGGCAGGCGCCGGCCTTGCGCGCCCACCCGCCGCCGGCTCTGCCCCGGGCCCGGGCACCGGCAGGGGCGGACGCTCCCCACGGAAGACGGTCTCCGTGCTGGGCCGCGGAGGCGCAGCGGGGCCTTCCACCCGCGGGGCCGCGCCGGGGCCCGCCGCCCCTCAGCGGCAGGAGGGAGGGAAGGAGCGGAGCGGGCCGAGGCGAGCCGGGTCGGGTCGGGTCGGGTCGGGGAAAGGCCCCGCTCCCGCCGGTATAAGAGCGGCGGAGCGAGCCCGGCGCCGCCCCGGGGGTCTCTCACCGCCTCGCAGCGAGCGCTCCGGGCGCGTCTCCACAGCGAGGCCACGTCGGCGCCCGCCGCCGTCCCGTCCGCGAACATGGCGGCGAGCGGGGGTCGCGGCGTCGCGCGGCCGCTGGCGAGCTCCCGCAGCCGCCAGCCCCGCCGGTTCCCTTGGAAACGGGGAAGGCGCCGTGGGATGACGTCACCCCCGAGCGACAAGGCCGCCGGCCCTCCTGGCGGTAACTGGCCTGGGCGGGTGCCATGTTGGTGAAGGGCACGGGGGCTCCGCGCTGGGCGGGCGGGAGCTTCGCCTGGGCAAGGGGCACGGCGGCGCTGCGGGCACCGCAGCCGCCATCTTTGCTAAGGCTGAGGGGGCGGAATGCTCTAGCGTTTGCGGCAGGGGTTTCTCCTTGCCCCGCGGCCGTTCCGCGACCGCCAGCCAGCGGCGCACCCGCTCGCGGCCCGCAGCGGTGCCCGAGGCGCCGCCGGCAGGGGAGCGAGGAGAGGCGGGCAGGAGGGAGCGGCGGGTGCCAGCACTCAAGATGGCGGGGGAGGGCAGCGGGGCTGAGCGCGGGCGGCCGGGCCGGGCCGGGCCCCGAAGCCGGTGTCCTCGGAGGGGGAGCGCCATGTCGGCGTGCGGAGGGGTGGGGGTGGGGGGGGCCGCGATGCTCGGGGAGCGGCGTTTGAGGAGAAACGCGATAGCCGGCGAGCGGAGGCGCGGCGCTCCTTTCGCTGTTAGCTGCGCAAGTCGCATCGGCGGCGGAGCGCCGCAGACAGCTGCCGTAGCGCGGCTTGGAAACGGGCCGGGAGCCCTCCACCCTCTGCGGGGCGGATTATCCTATCTGCTAGGAGCGCTTTTAACACCCCCCCCCCCGCCGTGACTAGTGCGTGCGGTGCCGGCGTGGCGATGAGACGGGGCGAGGGAGCCGACTCGGCATGCGTGCGGGGAGACGCGCGCGTATCCCGACTTCCTCCCGTTTTATGGGCTTCGTCTTTTGACGAGGGAATTACGGTCGCTTGTACGGTGTGCAGGGCGTGCTGTTTAAATTCCACTCCTAGCTGGCTGAAAACCAGCTCAGTGGTCAGAGCTGGGCACCTCTCATCCTGGGAGACAGGAACGCGGAAAGCGGTATTTCAGGGAGCCCGGGTAGTTAACCTGACGCTACCCCTGCCCGTGGGTGCAGGTACGGATGGATCAAGGTCATGCTGCTTATGTGTGCAGAAACCTCATAGTGGTGTAACAACTTGTGCAAATAATTATTTTTTTAGCAGGTATAACTGTGCTCATAGGGTTTATTCTAATTGTAACTCTATTGGAACAACCTAATGATGAACACACTGGCTAAATTTAGCTCTGACATAAACAGGCACAGATGCGCTAACTTTGGTGGAGTTATTCCTGCTATTGCTGGGAAGGGGTTTGGCCTGCAAGTTAAAATCAAGATAACAGGATACAGAATGGGCGCTCTCGAGAATGGACGTAGCCCCACTTCAGCAAATGTGAATCTGTTTATGCCGGAGCTCTGTACCACAGCTCTTCTGAGGCGTTTAAAGCACTTGAAAATTGTAGTGAAAGAAGCTTTCCTAAAACTCCTATGATGAAGAAGTGTTATAGCCGTTTTCTGGATAGTGAAATTGAAGCAGAAAGAGGTTGTGAAGTAAGTGGCTCCTCCTTCAAAAAGAAAAATGAATAAATAAAAGCATGGTGGAACTGAAGCTTCTGGATTTCAATCCTGTGCTCTCCTGTGGTTCTTCCCCTAGTTCATGAAGACCTTCATAATATTTTGTAGTTCAGTTAAGAACATTTAAAAAAAAAAAAAAAAGCATTCCTGGATTGTACCAATGGTCCTTTTTAGCTCTGCTGTCTGTCTCTGATTAACACAGGGGTTAATTTTATAACTGTCAGGGTCTAAGCTCCGGGTTCCAGTTCAGCCTCTCCTATGCTGGGAGGTAGCTGATGCAAGTGAAAGTCCTGATAGTGGCAATAGGGGGCCACTATTTAGTGACAGGATGTGAGCCTGCTTCCTGCAGTCCTTTCCTCTTACAGGCCCCGGCATATATCTGTATCTAATTGTGCCCTCGCTCTCTCTTTTTTTATGATTGTCATACAGAATTACGCGATAGAGGGACTCTTGGTGTGACCCAGAAGGGTATTTCTGATGTCCTCGCTTTCCAGTGTGGCTTATGTTTTATCGGTTCAAAGGTCAGGACGTGAGTGAGAATGGTTGATGACCAAGCTCCCTTTGCTCTCCTCCGCTCTGAGTTTTAACACAAGTGAAACATCTCAAAAGCTACAGCTGAAAAACTCTCCTTTAGATTTTTCAACCAGGTTTCTGTAGCTGTGGGTTTAACACTATTTTGCCTTCTTCATTCCTCCTCCTGCTCTCTGTTTCCACCTTGTTTTAAACATCCATTTACATAGCAACTTGAAAAGATGTAAGAGGAGTACTGGAAGCAATGTACTGCTCTTGTCACGGCAGGGTTACTCTCCCTTGTCTGGAGAAAATCCTTGAAGTTCCACCTCAATAGTGTATTCGTTCAAGAACTAGATTGATGTATCATAAAACAGTGCTCTTGTTCCTATTATTGCTGAAATCCTATTACAGCACTTTCTGAGAATTGCTTATTTTTTTAAAGTTGAGCAGATCGTCCTGCTTGAAGACTCAAAACAGTGACAGATGATTTGTCCCTTAACGATTGAAATATATTTATTACTATTCCAATTCAACAACCTATTAAAAATATGTAAAGTGAGCTTTGTTTGAAGCCTTCTTTTATGGCAAATAGTAAGTGCAGGAGGTGGAAGTTTTTTTGATCTTAATTTACTTGATGTTGGATAATTGGCACTAAATATTTGACCCTGACAGCAGAGCGTTTAAGTTCTTAATCCTTAAAAGAAATATTTATCATCTATAAATGGATCATCTTCAGTCATCACTAACTTAATTGGTATGATTTAGAACTGCCAAGGAATATTACTGTTTGGTAATAGAGTAAATATTACAGGCACGAATTTGCATTCAGTCTGCATACTAATAACAATTCTAAGCTTAGACTGCAATTTAAAAATTGTAACGAACTTCTCAGAGGGAATTTGAGAGGAAAAGTGTGTTTTTGAGATGGTAAAGTGAGATGATAAAACTGGAATTTGAATATGTGAAACAGACCAAAAATAAACCAAAACATTTGTCAGCAAGTAAAAGGCAAAGCTATTGCAAAGGTAGTACACGTTCCCCCATAATATGCTGCATGTCTGGACTTCCTCTTCCCTGAGGATGAGACATGAACAAACAGCTCCAGAAGAAGACTGTTCTAAAACTGCTGTTTAAGTCTTTATTCATATATCTCTGATTTGCTGGAGTGTCAATATATTGGCAGTATTTCAATAAATGATATCTCTTTGTTTTTTTCCCTTCACATGGCATCATCAGATGCATAAATATTTTTGTTTTGACACAGTAACACTACACTGGAAATAAGGTAAAATCAGGGATAATTGGGGAGGATTTTTACTAGCCTGAGGCTAGTAAGACTTTCAAAAGTGGCTACTACTACAGTGCTGATCTGTGCTTTTTCTTTGTGGTTTTCAAGACAAAGTATTAATAAGCTTTCACTTTCACATAATGGAGCAGATAGCATCAGAAAACAAACAAGAACAGGGGAAGACTGTGATGAAGTACTGGGGGGAAAAAGTATCAGAAAGAAAGAATGAGGCGTGCGCACAAAGTGTGCACAATAGAGATGTGATTTCTATGGCCGGATGCAAAACAAATTCCTAAGTTAAATCTCACTTAAAAATTCACCCATTGGGTGAATGTGGGTGCAGTAGCTGCCCTATCATTTGAGATAAGTGAAACAGCTACGTTCCGTTGTGGCTCCAAGATAGCTGAAACGGCAATTTCTACTCAAAGTGTAGGGACACGTGCCTGAGTCTTCCCCTTTTACACCTTCCCCCCCACCTCAAACAGATGCAAGTAAGTAGCAGGAGAACATTCTTGTTTCCACTATGCATGTTGGAGCGTCTGGCCATGAGAATGAGCTCTTGGGGGCTTATATTGGCAGCAAGCGGCTGGAAGTGGGAACAAAGACGTTGCCTTTTATTGATTGATGCTTCTGTTCGGAGGAACAGAACTTTTTACATTTTCATTTATAACATCTCTTCCCCCACCCCCACCCCAAACAAATAAAACTTTCCAAACAACACAAAGGGATTGTATCAAAGCAGCATTTTGCTCCAGAACCAACTTCTCTCCCCAGCTGGAGTAACCAGCAATACCCAGTTCTGTTTCCCTGATCGTTCTCTTCGAACGATCCTCCGCACGATTGTATTGCCGAGCATGACAAATTTGATTTGGATGAGGCACGGGAACCTAACTGTATTGCTTTTGAATAGTTAGAGTATGCAATAGAGATTATGCTGACATTTTGTGCTTGTTATTAAGGTGCAGACAATACCTGATCAGGTATAAGGCCTGCTATTACAAATATTATCCCATAATAGCACTTTGGCCATCTTTGGCCTAGCAGAACACATTTATACTATACTGGTGTTTTGCATTCTGTGGCTGAGGCATTTCTGAGCCAGGACTAAGAGTCTTGAAGTCAAATTCACTGTGTCATGAAACCACGACCCAAAATTTTGGCAAACCATGCAGATTACAAAATAGATACAACAGCAAGAATTCTTGATGGGATAATTTAGCATGGAAGAGAAAAATAGGGAGAGGATGGAGTAGAGAGAGCTCACATAATGTCAAAATGATCTGCCTTTGAAACAATCTATAAATACACTGCAAGCCACTTGCAAAACCACCACTATCACCATCGCACTGGCATTTTATATATTAATAGGTGGCAGATTAAACATATGAGCAGTTGCTCAGGATAACTTGGGGTCATATTGCTTAAAGTCTGTGTCCCAGTACTTCTTTCTGGGACATGCAGCTAATATTTTCCCCACTTTCTCTCTTTGCCTTAGTGGGTTTTTTTTTGTTTCTTTAAGATAAAAGTCCATTGTTTCTGATTATTTGAGAAGATATTTCTGTTCCTCTGTTTTTGATATGGGAGCAGAGATTAATTTCTAAATGCTGCTTCCCAATGACTCCTATACTGTTTAGTTTTGAACTAGGTCTTGAGGCTCATTTGCTTTAGAATGAGGTTGTTTGCTCTACTGATCTAGAGGTTAGTGTCACTGAGGCTTTGAGGCCTTGAGAAGAATACTCGAGATGGTACAAATGTGAAAGGCAAGAGGACAGATAAGCAGATACTTACTGTCTAAAAAGAAAATAAGGACTGGAAATCTTGCGTCTGTAACACTATTGAAAAGCAAGCCCCTCTTTCTTTTACGTTTGCTAATAGTTTGGTGTAGTCCGTTCCTGAAAGCTTTTACTGACGCCTCCCCCCCCCCCCCGCCCCAATCATGCTATGGTGAAATTGTAGCATATAGTGATGGTGAAACAAGGAAATGCCAGGGTTAGATACCTCGTGCAACCATGCTGGGAATTTACAGCAGAACAAAGAATAGGATCCAAGTTCTGAATTGCAGACTGGTGTTTCAAACAGTATCTGATAAAATCTTATGAACGTGCTTGCTGAGGTACACGTCTTATTTCTTTTTGTTAGAGATTTATGATTTAAAAATCAGGTGTTCACGCACTCACTAAAACTGAAGGAAAGGAAGGTTACCACAACTGTGCAACACTCAAGAGAGCATCTGTGCTGCCAACCAGATGCTCAGTAGCTTAATGAGGTTCAAGTCCTTGCATGGACCCAGAGTGTGTTGCCTAAAGCAGTGTGAATCCATCCAGCCATTGCTTTCCCAGTACCATTCATAAAAGGCATATGGATCTTCTCTAATGTCTGATCTCTTTTATCCCCCAGAGTATCCAAGTATTACAGTATGTAACGCTGTACCATTTTTTTCTTTGAAAACTATACTTTAAATTTGTCAGAAAAACATTGGCTTGTTCCTGAAGTTCTGTTACATATAGAGAGACATGATATAATCTGCCATCGCTAAGGTCATAGATCTACTATGCTTTGTAGAAATAGAATTTTGGTATTTTTTTTTCCCTTAAACCTTGTAAATATTAGGATTTTTTTACACAGTACAAGTATAGCCTATCCCATATCCATTCCTACCTTGATGACGAGACAGAGATTTTAGCCAAATATCACCAAAATGGGAAGGAGTAGAGGGAACGCCTGCTTTACTGCAGGTGTCAGCAAGCTTCTGTAGGGGTGCAAAAACCACGTGCAGGCAGATTTTTGAATGGCAAATAAGAGCTGGCACAGGGCCAAGAGCCATGACATATTGAAAGAGGCATCTGTGAAAGGCTGAGGATCCCAGTTCCTGGCTGTCATGGTGCTGCAAACTCAGTGGCAGCTGGGAGCCTCTGCCTTGGACAGAGGCAAGATGCTGTCAAGAAGGTGATTGGCAGTGTCTCTCTCTTTTTAAACACAGCATCCCCTAGTTCCTGCTGAGTTTATACCAGCATGCTAACCATCCAATCTTGGAATTAAAAATACAATCTGGCATGCCACTCCTGAAATGTAGCAGACCCTTTGCAGTGCTAACAACATGGCAGAAGGCACTGGGATCCCTTAAATTAATCCCATATTCAATAATCATGCATAACTAAAAATTATCTGTTCTGTGTATCAGTTCGCCAACTCTCTGTACCTCAAAGAGTTGTTGTTAGGATGTTATTTGATATGTATAAAGCACCTGGCTATCTCAAAAAGCATTACGCACGGGTACTACTCATCTGAATAGAACTGGTTCTCCTTTGTAGAACGGTTGTTTCTAAAAGTACATTCAGAAATATGTAGTTACCTTCTGCTCAGTATCATCAGATTGACTTATATAAAATAAGCAGAATTTGCCTGATAGTTCTTGATTGCTCTTAAGAAAGCTTTATATGTATACATGCATTTAATTTCAAGCATCCAATTTTCATTTCTTATACATGATTTATATAAAGACTGAATGAGACCTGATCAGTACATAAAAGTTTTGCTGGGACAGGAATACATAATTTAAGGGTGAAGAATGAAATCATGCTCCTACCATGTTAGCAAACACAGTAGAAAAGACAGTTATATTTGCAAGAACTCCTTTTACTGATTAAAAACTTCATCTCCATTTAGAAAGTCTGCATACTGTCCCTTCATCTAGACCAGCAAAATCTTTTGACACTTAGTATGAAAGTCACTTTTGTAATGGCAAATAAAAATAACCCATTTCGATTAGTCTGTTGTCCCAAAGATAACAAGGATCCCAAAGGATACTAGAGGACATTATACAAACACACACATAGAGCAACTCTACAAAATTTCATACAAACAAAAACACAGAGCAATTCTACAATATTATACGTGGCAGAAAAATTATCATCTTGTCAAAAGTACATGGAAGGTTAAGGGAAGCAGAATATCCTGTATAGACAGATTGGATATAACAATGTACATGTTTCTACTACTGCAAAAAATGCTGAGTGATTTGTAATGATCAGTTTCTTTTTACTCTCCTCTAAAAGATAGCACCTTTATGCCCTTCAGCAGAATTGTATGATAGCCTGATATTGAGAAGTAACAGAATGAATCACCAGCATATCCAGCTTGTGTAATATTTTTCTTTAGTGTGTACGTAGAGAGCCCAATGCAAGTAGTGACCTCAGTCTGACTTAAGAAGAAATCACTGCGAGAGCATGACAAAACAGGGCACAAGAAGGCATGAAAGCAGCTCTCTGGAGAAATGTAAAAGACACTCTTGCACCAATGATGTGCCAGTCTTGGAACTCCATGCAGCCTAAGCCTACTGAAATATTTGTAAACTGGAGTGACGGGGCGGGAGCATGCATTGGAATGAGGTCTGGAGCTGAAATGCTGTGGTAGAGACAGCAGGAGAAGTGTGCTATAAACTGGCTGTGATCCTCACATTAAAACAACAAAAAAAGAGTTTGGAAACATTTTAATGCCAAAACATGTGACATCTTTCATTCCTGTTTTTCTTTTGTCCTTAATTTTCCATTTAATCAAGTGATTCAAACTTTTCCTATTTGTGCTACCAGTTGTAGAAGCTGTGTGGCCCTAAAGGCATTTTTATTTTGCGCCGTTCTATCCTGACAAACTCCTGTTTATACAACAGCTTATACCTTTAATAACACCAGTACAACTGCATCAATACGAAAAACCATATTTCTTAGCATCAACAAGGCCTGAGAGAACTTGCTGCAGCGCTGGGATGTGGCAGGAGGCAATTTATAAGGAATTAACTCTGACAGTCACTTTATACAGCTGATTTTCAAAGATCTGGGCACTAAAGATGTGTTAATGAGGCTACTGAGGCTTCATAATTAATTATATTAGCATCTCTTTGTCACTCTCTAGAACAGTAGTGCCTGGCTGACATTTCAATAGGAGTCTGGTAGTATTCTTTGTCATTATTATCCAGGAGTACAGTTATACCTTAGCTCCCAGAGGGCAACGTTGCATGTAAATGCCTCTGTGAATTGCAAGAGTCTTTGGATCTCAGTAAAAGCCCTTGAAGGAGACCCTGCTGGATACTGAATGGATGTCAGTAAAATTTCTCTAGCCTGGAGCCTCTCTTCAGATAGGGACTCTCCTCCCCTTTCATTTCTCCCTTCCCTTCCCTCCCCCCTTCCTTTCTACTGAGCTGGTCCTTCTCACAAGGCTTAAGAACAGCAAAATCCAGTATTTTCTGAACGCTTAGTTCCAAACATCTAGAGGAAGGAATACTGACCTGAACAAAACAGTGAACAAAATAATCTGAAAATAGGGCATATTTTCACATGTTTGAATTTCCAGTGCAGTAAAACTAATGCTGCCAGAAGGGATCACAAAAGTGGTGAGTCAGATAATAGATGTACAATTGTGGTGGGAGGGAAATGGTCTCCTTTTTTCTCTCGCTCTTTTTTTTTTTTTTTCCAAATAAGTTTTGCCCCTCTTTGTAAATGTAGATGAAATTATTTTCCAGTCATACCACAGCAAAAACAAACATGGAGTTGAAAGGTATTTCCTTTGTACGCTTCTGAGAGTAGTTATTTCTGAATCCAAAAGGGGAAAGATGACCTTGTCACTGGTGTGATATTCTACTCTGAAAACTTTTACATCCCCTGAGAGGACAGTTCTGCTATTTCCATATATTAGTATGTTCCACTTGCCTTGTATTAATTTAAACAAAGCAAACAAAAATGCTGGTTTTCACACTAGTTACAACTGCAACTTTGTCAGGGTTAGGCTAAGTTAAGGGCACAGTTTGTCAAACGTTTCCTCTAAGTAAACGAGACTTGGGCAACCTCTTCCTTACCCTTTTCTCATTTACTCTTGCCTTCAAGCGACTTTCTTTTTTCTAACACTGTTCACGCACCTGCAACTGGTCTGAGTTAAAAACAGATGTTTTTAGGTGGATTACTTAATTGAAATCAGTTTCCTGACTCGGTTTAACGTGGGGCTGGACAAAAAATCATGCTAGCACAATTTCAGGGATAACGAGACAGGGAAGAGAGGAGAAATGTACAGTGGGGAACGCATAGGCAGGGACTTCTACCAAAAAATGTTGTCCAACTATGCCCTGAAAGGCTAAACACTCTTCCAAGCCAGAACTATTGTTCTATGTTCAGATAGCACCTTGCACAAAGGGATCTTAGTCTCAGAGCTCTCAGGACTCTCACAGCTATTGCAATACCAAGAAATAATAAGTGTTCCTACAGACTGACACAATTAACCAAATTCCACTTGCAGATCTTCACTGCTGGCAACATATGCAGCATTTTACGTAGTCGAAGTTGGAGACTAGCTCTATTCCAGAGCTCTGTCTTTGGCTCTAATGAGGACATTAAGTTAACCTATGAATAAAATAATTACTTCCCACAGAGCTTTTTATATTTAACTAGATTTTTTTAATGTGCTTTGACATTCTCAGGTAAAAGCAATAATATGTACAATGTATTCTTATAGCAAAAACCTGTACATTCCTACATATTCTCCTCTTTTTTTGCTTCACCTTTTCTATCACTATATTCCTACACAAGACTCAAGATGCACTGCAAATGTTTGAATAATGCCAACTTGAAATTAAAAAATTGTAAATAATGTCCTCACTCTTCACTGAGCAATGTTCTGTGTGTTTATTTTAATCTAATATTTCCTGGATAGAAACAGATTACTCCCCTGAGAATGCAAATATCAATAGTTTCCCTCCATAACAAGGGAAGTTTTTCATGATTCCCACAAAAAACAGCAGCCTCTTGGTAACAGGGAGAATGCATAGGATACGCACAGAGTAAAATTTTAGTCTTCACTGCTACTTATGAGGGTCCAAATCCCAAGGTGTTATTCAACCATGTTCAAAATTCAGCATTAATTTTCCTGTTATAAGACTGAGGAGAAGAAAAATAACTCTGGCCAATTCCTGAAAATCTTAAAATCCTGGAAAGCAAACATAAATTCTATTTGTGGAAAACCTGGCTCCCTCTTAATTTTCCCATGAGTGGAGAGGAGGGAGGGACTCATTTGAAAGTCTCCTTGCAGGAAAACCTGCAGAAAAACAAAGTAGAGTTTGCCCCAGACCTCTACAGTGTTCTACCTCCTACCACGTAGTTTTCCTAAAACTTCATTTCAGCATTCATACAAAGTTGTTATACTGTAACTTTTACCCATGTTGATCTGTATCTGCTGTGTTTAGTTAGAAAGACTCCATCTAGCACTAGACTTCTGCCCTAGCTGTGATGAAATTATACCTTTCTTGAGACAGAACACCACCGAAGAAAACAAGACTAGTAGCTATTACCCCAGGTGAATTATGTCACAGCCTTCCACGTAGAAGGGTGGCTGGCCCAGCTATTCCAGAATAACTCCTAGTATAAATATTGCAGTGTTCCAGTTTGAAAGTGTCTTTATTTGCGACTGATCGTTCTATTTAGGAATACCTCTTCTTCTAAGCGGTCCGTTCTGCCAATAAATTCTCTTTAGAGTGTTCATTTAGGAAGGTGTGTAGTAAAATAGTCTATAAATAACCTAAATATAAAACCAACCACAGCAGATATGATGTAATCACCAGATGATTCCAGGTAAACAACTTGTTCTTCATGTATTTACTATGAAACTGTTCAAGCTGTATTAAACTTGGTTACCAAGTCTTTCATTGTCTCAGTACAGGATGGATTGGCCCTAATGCTGTCCTGCAAAACTAGTAGTTGTGTAACGCTACTGCTAAGGTTAGAACATCCCTTGGTGTGAAGGTATCAATAAAATCTAAGCATCTTAGCACCTAAGCAGGTGTTGCAGATATTGAAGGGCCACACTTATATATGCCATTTCCTGTTTTCAAACAAAAGCTTTTGTACATTTCAGATCCTGACTGGGACTGCGGACTCCCCTCAGGCAAAAGGAAATGGAGGTCCACATCTGGAAGTGGTGGTAACACATTTGGGCACATTTGATATTTAAAGATTTTTTTCCTTCTAAAAACTGCAGTTTAATACTGCTGGATTAATAACAGCATCTATGTATGGGTCTGATGGCACAGTCAATCAATAGTTACAGATGCAGGGCTTCATCTGAGCCAAGAAACAGGACAACATAAATGTTTGAGTTATAAAAGCTGAATGAAAGTCAAGAAGGCGGAGAACCTCTCCGACCAAATGACTCTTTGGGCAGGGACTCTTAATTTCACAATACAGAGTATAACTTAATAGTGAATTTTCCAATAAACAACTTTACCTTCTATTCTGGAAGATACGGATCAGTTCCCTGCACTATTCACAACTGTACACCATTGTCACAGCAGTGCAGATGGCTTATGTGAAAAATGAGTAAACCACTCATCAGTACCTTCGTATCCTAAAAGCTTTTATCTCAGTGTCTCGGGTTTAATTGACTTTGAATTTCATTCAGTAATTTTTTAATATTTTGACTGCCTCTTTATGTCTCAAGCATCTGGGCACAATGAGAACAAGTGTTAACATGACCATCTAGCTCTCCACAGATCATAGGCAAGTGCTCTGCTAAGTTAAAAATGTTGGTATAGGAAGAATAAAAATCAGTTTTAGTTAACTGTCTAATGAGAACGTTAAAAAAAAAATTCAAAGAGAATCATGGGATTTATTAACGATATGATATTAGTCACTCCCTGTTGTCTGTGTTACTGAATCACCATGCTGCTTGAAAGGCAGTTATCAACCCAGAAATATTTTCATCCAAGGGTTTAGATTGCAACAACTGTGAGGACACGTGGAAGATTCTTCAGTCATTATCTAACCATTCAGTCCCCGTGTGAGTGCCTGACTGGGAAGGTCTGTGACTAGTGGAGATGAATAAACAGTTGGAGGGGAGGTATTTGCCTGTTTAATATTTGTGCCAAACTGTCTTTCCAGGGTCACGGAGACTCGGCAGTTCCTGGGGACTGTCAAACTGATTACTCGCAGCAAACCAGCCGGAGCGTCTCTGCCTGCTGCTCAGAGTAAGCACTGATATGCCAGTCAGACTTTTCTATCAAGTATATCCTTATGTGTTCTTGAGCTGTTTTGCGGCCTTCACCTCACTGGAGTACTAAGTAATTTTAAAGCTTTCATACACTTTAAAAAAACCAAAAACAAAAACACCACCACCACCCACCACCTTTTGTCTTGCATTCAAAGGGGGAGGAATCTTTGTTCCTAGTATATCGCCTGAGCCTAGAAGTTCTTTGTGGAGGACTAGGCCCCTAGCATAAATGTATAATTCTTAAGCAGTTGTTTGCATTTCAGCAGCAGGTAAAATGATCCTTGTTTTATATTTTTCTACAATAATTTCTGGAAAGGCTGCGAGATCTTGGGGATGGAAGGCTCTATAAAAATGTAAGTTGCTATTAATTATATTGACTTGCATGACTTTACATGTGGCTATTTTGCATGGCAAATATTTAGAAGGAAATTTACTCCTTTCTTCACACATCGTTATATTGTATTTGAGAGGATTTAGCACATTTTCCTATTTCACTGGCCAAATCAGAGGTCTGTGTTTAAAATTCACAGCTGACTTGACATTCCAGAAGCTAAGCATGATTATGAGTTATGTCTCTGTCTTCTAGCAGCACACCTAGCTAAGGAAAGAAATACCGTGAGAGTTCAGCTTTTAGATTAAGGAGCAAATCTGAGATAGCCTTTATGAAAAGGCTTTGTTTTTTCCATTCTTGAGAACGTGTACGATTTTATCTTATTTTGAATCAATTAGAGCAGGATGGTAGTTTCCTTGTCCTGGCAAAAATTCAGTACAGTGACTATATTCTTATTCTATAAGTCCCCCTGAAATTTCAGCTGGAGAACCTCTTTCTCTACTTCCTATCTTTAACTGAAAAATAAGATTGCTGTTCCATGTCATGTTCCACATATCAGCAACAAGTAAAGTGACTTCTGCAAATACATTTCCCTAATTTGGAATCCTTCAGAATCAAAATAATTGTATACATTTAAGATATTCCTGCGACACTCTACGTGAATTCTAGAGCCATTAATCTTGATCAACTGCCCCCCCAAAACCCCAGATACCTATAAAGGAAAAGAGAAACAGATTCTCTTCACTTGTCCGACAAAGTCACTGCCATCCTCATGGCTGCAAAGCTCTAACTCCCTTACTTGTAAACACTGGAGTACTCTTGCACTGAGTTTGAAAGATACCAGATACAATTTATTTTTGCAGCTTTAACCATTACATCAGCACATCCCCTAGATCATAGGAGTGGAGCTGTACATTCTAACCCCTCGACAGTTATGTAAGGACTGAAACTGCCTTAGAGGTCAGTTGCAGGTAATGAAAAATATCGGAAAGCAGTGAAAGGAGGTGACTGAATATTTGTATCGATTAAAGTATTTATAGCTTTAGTAGTTATTTTTTTTTATAGCATCAGGGATATTAAACACATAATTGCATATTAAGTCTAAGTGCCATGTGTTGTTTCTGGGAAAAGCTTGGTAAAACAGCAGATAACTCATGTAACGCGAAGGCTTTATAGTACCTAGATGCCATTTTTCTTTCTTTTTCTAATAAAACTACATGGATTTTCCAGATACCTAAACAGAAGAACGGTTTCAGACTGAGCTGAGAGTTGTGCTGCTACTTGCTTCCTCACGAATATTTGAGTCATGTTCCTCCTGAGCGTACGTGTTAACAATGCAGCAAGAACAAACAGTAAATCAATTCAGCTGCAAAAGCTGCTGTGTGCTCTGCTCATATCCTTCCTAGGGCTCGGAAACTATTCTCAGTGGCTTAGTTCTACTTCTTTATAGAGATATAAAGGAAGACACAAAAAGCTACTGACCTGTTCTGGGAAGAGAGTGCAGAAAGGGCATTAATCTGTGAATTGTTGTCAAATTCTTTGAGCCAGATCTCAGGAGCATGCAAGCACCTGTTGTTTTGAGACATTTAATGCAATGTACCCAGAACTTAGACCACAGTTGAACTCTTTAAGTGAGGTTCTCTTTCAAAAAGCAGAAAAGACAGGCTGTTTAAGTAATTTTAACTGGTCAGTTGGAGTAGAAGGACGTATGACTGGAGAAACTGTATTGATGGTAACATAACTTTTCTGACAGGAAGAAAACCGAGGAGGAGTTAGGACAAAAGTTTTATTAGGAAGCTGAAAACAGCACATTACAAATGCTAAATGAAAGCAAGCAAAACAGGAGAGAAAGTAACACAGTGAAAGAACAGTCATTCCTCTTTAAAAAGAAGCAAAAGCTTTGCTTTCTCTTACTGCCATGGAGAGCATGGGTTTGCATTTTCTTTCTCAAATAAATAAAAGTTGACTCCTTTCTAATTAATGCATTCTGTTTTCTCATATAATAGCTAGTTTACGGCAAGATAAACAAATCATTGGGTTGTTTTAAACACTATGGCAGTTAAGGTTCAAGATTCCTTGATTTCAGATACAGCAATAGAACATCCTAATCATATACTTCAGAAATTCCTAGTAATTTATAGAATAAACAAAGGAGTCTAGTAGGGAGCAGGCAGATGCTACTTTGATCACGATATTCCTGCTTGAAATTGGCTTTCAAATATAAGGCCCGTACCTTCAGATATTTGTGGTCCTTCACAGACTGATCTAGAGAATACAATAAATAGTATATTGCAGTTGATAAAAGAGGGGGGGGAAAGACAGATACAACTGCATAATAGAGAGGCTTCCGGGACACCTGAAGGAAGAAAACCACATGAGCTTACCTTTCTTTAAATGTAAAGTTATCCATATTCATCAAGCTTGGGAGATGCAGACAGAACATGAGAGAAGTTTTTCAGTGTGATGAGTTTCAGGGAGGCCTGGAGACAGGTGCTGATAATTTTGCATTTCTAACATTGCAGTGCTTTGCTTACCTTTTGCATCCAGCAGTTAACAGAGCTCATTGCAGAAATTACTGCTGCAGGTGAAAGCACAAAGAACTGACGGATGGCAGTTCCCCACTCCTGCTATTTGCATGGGGAAGCACAATATGAATTGCGGACATGCTGCAGCAGTGGTGGGTGGCAACGGAAGCAAAGACATAGCCGGTGGGAAGTGACAGCTGGGAAGACAAAAGGAAAAGCAATTGGGATTTGGAAGCAAGCACCAACTGGGTTTTTTAAGGCAGAAACAACAGGTGGGAGTAGGAATTAGAAAACTAGAGTAAGACGGCTGAGGAGGCAGGGAACTAATCCAGGCCTTATTGAATAGCGTACTGAAAGGGCAACTTGAAGAGGCGGCAAGGAGAGGAAACAGAAGAAGGAGAAAGAATATAGTCCGACTGGAAAGCTAACCACAAAAGGCAAGTTCCTACTTTGTCAAAGCTGCGCTGGTCTCTTAGCTTTATCATATTCATCTGGGAATGATATGCTGCATTTTTTTGATACAAGAGCGGCTCAGCTGCTACTTTGAGTGCAAAACAGACCTAACTCTAACTATGAAGCTGCAATGAGCTCTTCCACGACAGGTGGACAGGAAAGAGGCAAAAAGGGTTATTTTAAGTCTGCTAGCTCTTGGTGTAGTGGCAGGTGTGCTGGCAGGCGGCTGGGCTCAATGACCTTCTGGCGTTGCGTTCCCACACTGACCGAGTGGGCTGGCTGTGACTGACGGGGCCCCCGTGCCCTTAAAACGTAGCCGTAACATCTGAAGTTATCACCTTGGGTCGTGTTCCGGCTCCAAGAGGCAGCGCTCGCCTTTCCGCACCGCAAGGAGATGGGGGCCGGGGTGGCGGGCGGCGCTCACCTCACGCACCCTCTCCGGGAGCTGTTGGCGCTGCCTCCGGAGCGACCGGCTCTTCCCCCTTCCCGCCCCACTCTGCGCCGGGGGGAGAGGAGGGGGGGAAACCTTAGCGCCGCCGCGCGCCCACTCGCGCGAGGTAACGGCCGCGGCGCGCGCACGCATGCGCGCCCTCCTGCCCTCCCCCCCCCCACATGCACACCTGCGCGCGCCGCCGCCCTACTCTCTTCGGCCCCCTCCCCGCCCGCCTCTCGCGCCGTCCTCTGTGAGCGCTAGGTGCGGCCAATGGGCGGCCGGCGTGGGGTGGTCGGCGGGGGCGGGGCGGCCGACGGGGGCGGGGCCGGCCCGAGGCCGCTCTGCGGCTGCGCGCGGGCCGCCCGCGGCGGGGAGGCGGCGTCCGCGCGTACGTCTTCCACCTCCCGCTCCCCAGCGCTCGGGGTTGGGGGGGGCCTGGTGCGCCTGCGCGGTGCGGCCGCCCCCCCTCCGTGCCCCGGAGGGGGGGTTGCTGCGCATGCGCGCCGCGCTGCCCGCCCCTCGCCAGCAGCAGCAGCAGGAGGAGGAGGAGGAGGAGGAGGCGGCGGTGGCGGCGGCGGTGATTCTGGCTGTGGAGAGCGTGAGGCAGTGCGAGCGCCGCTGCCGCCCCTGTGATCCGGGAGCCCCAGGTCCGGGCGGAGGAGGCGGGAGCGCCCCGGCGGCGGAGGGAGCCTGAGCGGTGGCGGCAGCAGCGGCAGCAGCAGGAGCAGCAGGAGGAGTCTGTGCCCGGGCCCCCCCCCCCTCCGCTCAGTCCCGTTACAGCCCCCTCCCTCCGCGCTCCGCTCCGCAGCCACCAACATGTCGGCGCCGGCGGCCAAAGTCAGTAAGAAGGAGCTGAACTCCAACCACGATGGGGCCGACGAGACCTCAGGTGAGGCCGCGCCGGGGGCGGGAAGGGAATGGCAGCAGCCGCCGCGGCCTCCGCCTCGTACCGCGCCGCACCGACCGCCATTTTCCCCAGCCACACGGGCCGCGGCCGGGCCGGAGGCGGGAAGAGCGCGGGGTCGGCCGGGCGGATGTGCAGGCCCCAGCAGCAGCAGGAGGAGGCCATGTTAGCGCCCTTTTGTCTCCGCTCCCCGGCCCGGCCTCCTTCCCCACGGGCGCAGGCGGGGCCGGGCGGGGGGCGCTGCGGCCTTGGCGGAGCAGCGGGACCCCCCCCGCCCCCCTCCCGGAGCAGCATCCGCGGAGCCTCATTGTGCTCCGCCGCCGCCATGATGCTTTGCCGCCTCCTGGTCTCGGCGCCGCCGCGGCCGCGTGGTGCTGCCCCGCCGCGCGGGGATGGAGCGGCGCCGGCTCCGCCGCCGGGGCCTGCCAGCCCGGCGAGCCACGCGGTGCCCGGGCGGCGCGGCGATGGAGCCGCCCGCTGCTCCCCACGTGCTATCGCGGCCGCCCCGGGTTTCGAAAGGTCGCCGCTCCGGCGCCGCGCCGCGGGTTTCCTCCCGGCCGCCGCCGGGGGAAGGGCACGGTGCTCTCCTTCCTCCTCCCGTAAAGTCCGCCGTCGCGCCCCGCGCCGCTGCGCCCGCTCGCACACGTGCTTGCTGCACCTGGCCGCCCCCGCGGAGCGGGAGGGGGCCGTGCGGCCGGGGGGCGGCCCGGCTGAGGGACCCCGCGGGGAGAGGGAGAGCTGTCCCCTAGCGCGGGGCTGAGCCGTGCGGGAAACTTACCGGGGGAGCAGTGAGTGTGCTGCACTGCTCCAGCTACTTTCCGCTGCCGTTCATTCATCTTCCAGCGCGATAGGTATACAGCCCCTCTTTAATCGAGACTTTTGCCAAACTTTGCCGAGGGGACGTTCTGGTTAGAAAATAGCTACTAAAGGGTGATTTTTGGAGTGTTTTTTTGGGTTTTTTTTTTTTTTTTACTTAAAACTATCCTTTTGAACGTGCCTTTTGGTTTCAGAAGGTGGTATGTTCCCAGTTATGATATTTGCATTGATATTTCTGTCCTCACTAAATTATTTAGTACTGGCACGTTCCTTCAAACGTGTTGGACTTAGGAAGTATGATTTACACCTTTTTCATGAAATTATTATTAATCTATTGTCGTACACTTAAGCTGACTCGTAAATCCACGTAGAGGAATGTGAGTTGAGAATTTTTGTGGCATTCCCAACTGAGTTTGGTTTCAGCAGACTTTTCAGCACTGAAGTTATAGCTCACGCTGGAAGCAGCTGAAGCTTGGTGGGGCCTAGTAACCGTTATGAAATCCAATAGAAACATATGCCCAATGGAAACACATGCATACTTCGAAAGTAGATCTCTAGGAAATATATTACGGAGAAACTCTCCGAGTGATTTGTTTGACCCCAGAGTCAAGGGATTTTGATGCGTTTTTCGTTCTCTTTCAGAAAAAGAGCAACAGGAAGCAATTGAACACATTGATGAAGTACAGAATGAAATAGACAGGTAAACATTAAGAAACTTTCAAAGTGTTTTAGCAAAAGTTAAAATGTCATTTTTAAAAATAAAAATGTTTAGTAAAGTAAATATCTCTCAGTAGTAGATCTCACTCTTCAAACTCCCTCAAGATGTACTTATGTTTTGACCTGGTTAGATATAAAGAGCATTTGTGTATGACTAAAATTTTGAAGCGGTATCCTGGTTTCTTGTTTAACTCTGTATAATTTAAAGATGTAGAACTTGATTTCAAAGTCATAAAGTCACTGTGACAGTTTAGATGATAGAGATTTGCTTCTTATTGCTTAAAGTTAACACATATGCCATTTTACAAAAGTATGTTAACCTTTGTGAGCAGAACTGAAGATTTGCCTTAAAAGTTAGCTTCTCTTATAGATATTTTTACTATACATCCAGGTGCTTGTAAAATAATATGTAGAAAATATCACTGAGATATTGGTTCCATATCTCAAAACTCTGTGGATTCTCTGTCAGTATTTTGCTGGATCTTATTTCTATGCACAGTGTCCAACAGCAACTGCAAGTGAGTATTGGGTCTCTGACCATGTGAAGCAGCTGAAGTATTAGAGCTCTGCCTTTTTGGAAAACTAGTTACAAGTTATGTCTTAAGATTCTACTTGTGTGGGATACAAACTTTCTTTGCTTTAGCCATGTTTGCCGGACCAAAAATTATAGAGATCAAGTGATGGTGTTATATGCTAGCCTTCTACAAGTGTTTTGCAAAGAAAAAGTTTAAGAGCTAAACTACTGCTTTGCTTCACGCTAAGGGTCCAATCCTTTATGTCGTGCTGCAAAACATACTTTGTATTAAGAATGCTTCATTGAAATCGATGAGACGGTTTCTAGTAGTATGTTTTTACTTTTTTTTTTTTTTTTTTTAATACTGATTACAGGTTTGGGCCTCAGATATTTGACATCCCTCATTTGTCGAGCAAGGCTGGCTAATTTAATTGTATCGTCGGTAGTTAGCTGAAAACTGAATGGATTTATCTCCTTTAAATTCCAGTTCTCTCTCCTGTGGCGCTGTGGCTAACGTGTCTCTCTCTATTACAGACTGAATGAACAAGCCAGTGAGGAAATTTTGAAAGTAGAACAGAAATACAACAAACTCCGCCAACCATTCTTCCAGAAGAGGTCAGAATTGATCGCCAAAATCCCGAATTTCTGGGTAACAACATTTGTCAACCACCCACAAGGTATGTTCTCAATAGCCTTCATTTTTTTTCCTCTGTAAATTTTACTTCAGCGTTTCCTTGCTTGTGAACCTTTTGCAGCTCTGACAGTCTTTAGAGTTGTCATTCAGCATACGTTGAAATAGGAGCCTGCTTCGTATGCAGACGCTTCCTTCTTGTCCTAGAGTTTATTTCTGTAAGCTTTATACCTCTTGCGTTTGTTGAAAAGAACATCTTGATCACTAGAATCCTATGGTAGTTGTTTTCCTCCCATATTTTAGATAACATGTTTCCCGCTTTTCTCTTTTAATTGACCCTTTTAAAAAATCGGTATTTTTTTTTTCTTTTATTGGAAGTGAGCCCCTTAGTCAGGACTAGTGATGAATTGTTTCTGAGGGGACAAAAACAAGCCTGCAGACTGCTTGGATTGGGCAGACCAAGTTCCAAGCATAGATATATTCAGAAGCGCTTGCTGCTTTTTGTATGTTGTACTACAGCAAGCAAACATAATCTTATCACTTCAGCAAAATCATAGACATGCCAGTGGTCTCTTGGTTGTTGCCTCTAAAAAAGGGCTAGAACAAGTTGGCTCGGGCAAGTATGTGGTTTTTCAAATCTTGCTTAGAGTGAACTTCTCATAGTTCATCTGTGGGACACAAATTTCATAGCTTTGTTAATGTGAGATTATGATTCTGTTTTAGTATCTGCACTGCTGGGGGAAGAAGATGAGGAGGCACTGCATTATTTGACCAGAGTTGAGGTGACAGAATTTGAAGATATCAAATCAGGTTACAGAATAGATTTTGTAAGTATGTTAACTATTTCTTCACTTGCAGTTTTTGCTTTCTTGAACATAATTGTGTATTAGGCTGTAGTTTGCAATATGATCTCTTTAGTTAATCTATGTAATATCTGTTTTGACTTGGCATGCGTGTGTTTTTGATATGTGGTTCCAACTCTTTGCTTTCAACTCTGCAGTATTTTGATGAGAACCCATACTTTGAAAATAAAGTTCTCTCCAAAGAGTTTCACCTGAATGAAAGTGGAGACCCATCTTCAAAATCAACTGAGATCAAATGGAAATCTGGGAAGGTATGTATCTGTGCTTTTGGGAGAGAGAATTGCTGCTCTACTCAATACAGCCATTTTCACTGTTATGCTCATTTACTAGCACTGTTATGCTCATTTACTGAACTGAAATTTAAAAAAGATGCAAGCTACTTTCTTTCCCTTCCCCTCTCCAACTCGTTCCCCGTTTTTCTACATACATAGTTAACACCTACCTTGCAGAGTTTGGAATATACTATTTACATGGAGATCTGTAGTGAATTCTCTTGGTTAGTCTAGCACCATCAGTGAAAGTACAAGTAGAACCAGAGGGAGAGATTAACAATTACATTAGCTTGTCTCTCTTTGGAAGTAATGTAGATGGTGGGTGGTAGTGTTTCCTTAAGACAATTGTTAAATGAGGAATTCTTAGGGTAGCAGGGTTTGGGGGCAGAGGTCAGGGCGTGGTGTGTAGGTTGTGGTGGTTGTTTTTTTTTATTATTTTTTCCTCCTTCCAGATACCACATCTTTGGACAAATTGCAACCACTAGATAATGTGGGCATATCTTTTCATTGGAATGCTATCTAGATAAATTAAATGTTCTGTAGTTAGATTCCGTAATAGTTGGGAGCACTTTCATGTCATTCTGAAGGTTTTGAAAGGAGTACTTAAAAGTAGAACTGAGGGTTGCAGTTAAATTGCGGCTTGTTTTGATACCCTCAGACCAAGAAGAAAAGTTCATCTTTTTTCGTTGAGAGCTAGAACTCTTCCAGAATTTGCAGTCCAGTACACCCTAACTGAATGATCTTTACAACATACAGCAGAATTCATGCAAATTCTGGTATTGTTCTTCATTAAACAACGTGAGCTTACAAATGTTAAGAATCTATGAAGAAAACAAATATTAGAAGTTTGGAATTACCATATGATCAAAGAAAGCATGGATTTAAATAGTGGCTAGACGTCATCTTTTCGGATTTAAGGGAACAGATTGTTGCTAAACTTCTGGGGTGAAACGGTAGGTGACAGGACTCGCTGTATGTTCTTGTGACCAGACGTGTTAGTGGTTGGTGTGGTGTTTTGTGCTTACTGCAAAGAACGGCCTGAAATTTTCAAAGGAGAATATCTTAGGATAAGAAGGAAGTTCTTTATCCAACTATTGAGTTAGAGGAAGACAGAGCTTAGATGCCTGGAGTTCGAGAGTTTTTTAAAATGTGTGTATGTAGTAGTTGAGCATTTAGACTTTGAGAAGTCTTAATTAATCTCTTGTCACACTTGTGCTTCCCTACGATGGGGAAGCGTAAGTACAACCCAAGGTCCTGTTGAGTTTTCATATTTCAGTGCAGACCATTAAAGGAAACAGAGGTGTTTTTACTGTTGTTGGGTCCTGCTCATGAGAAATGCAGTTAGGCCACATGGCTGAGTGGTGTCTTTTGCTGCGAGTCCTTTGGGTCCCAAATGTTTCCTAAACATTTTTCCCTGAAGAAGGGAGTAAATGACTTCTTGTGGTTGTGTTTAGCTAACTATCTATGTTTCTAAATGGTGCTTGTTTGGCCATTCTAAAATGGCCATGTAGAGAGCATTTTTTTAGGGAATTTCTTTAATTTTCTTTCCAGGATCTGACAAAGCGTTCAAGCCAGACACAGAACAAAGCCAGTAGGAAGAGGCAGCATGAAGAGCCAGAAAGTTTCTTTACCTGGTTCACTGACCACTCTGATGCAGGGGCTGATGAACTAGGAGAAGTCATCAAGGATGACATCTGGCCAAATCCGTTACAGTACTACTTGGTAACTACAGTACTGAGCTGTTTATCTGTAGTCATGATAGCACTGTGCAAGTAAAAGTGAATTTGATCACTGTAGTTCATGTTGCATATGTGTCTTTAAGGTTCCTGATATGGATGATGAAGAAGGGGAAGGAGAGGAGGACGATGATGATGATGAAGAGGAAGAAGGATTGGAGGATATTGATGAAGAAGGCGATGAAGATGAGGGGGAGGAAGATGAAGATGATGATGAGGGAGAAGAAGGAGAGGTGAGCTCTCTTATCTCTAATTCCTTCTGTTTCTCTGGTCTTTGAGAAGTGAATAGGTTTATAAGAGGAACCTTCTTTTAAGAACAGCGAGTAATTGTTACAAAGGTAAAATAGTTCTCTTCGTTCTCTACAATTGCTCGTAAAGCTTCTTGAGAGGTGAAGCAGAACTGTTACTGCCTTAACTTCCAGTGTAGTGAGAAGCATGTTTGTGCACGTGAGAGCACCAATGAGTAGCTTTAGTAAACTTGGAAGGAAAGTGCTCTAGAAGAATTAGAATATTAGTGTCTGGTCTAGTTTAATGAAATTCTTATTCACTAGTGAACATTCTAGCAAGACTTTACTTCGAAATGGCTTTCATTGATGCATCTGGTTCTGTCATCCTCCCACCTATTAGTTTACTTTGGCTTATTGTCAGCTAGCTATGAAATCTGTCTCTGAGTTCAGGAATTAGAAGTTTCCTTCAGTAGTAAGTTGGATTCCAGAAACAGCATTCAAGATGTTTGTAATACAAAACTTAGAACTTTTGTTCCTGGTAATTGGCCATGGCCTGTCTTAATTTCAGTAGCAAAAATTACTTTTGTTGAGATGTAAGGGATGTTGTAGACACTTTGCATGCAAAATATTGGGCTGCGTTGTGTTACCAAGCATGTTAGCATCTGAAAGATGAAGTAACTTACTCTTCAGAAGAGTTCAAAAGCGGGAGGGGGAGAGTCAAAGAAACCTTTCACTTTTTAGATGTTAAAATTATATGAGCGTTTGTAGCAATTCTAAGTTCATTATTAACTGCCTCCTTTGTATGTACTCACAGCAAGTGTTACTACTCTTTAGTGAAGAGGGAGAGAGATCAACTTTACAGCATCCTATGAGTAATATCATCGGCCTGTAGTCTCTAGGGTAGCAAAACGTTCTGGTTATTGCATTTGAAAGTCAGTTTTATGCAAGTTTATTTATTATACCTTTAATTGTTGCTTATCTTTCAACAGGAGGATGAAGGAGAAGATGACTAATTGAACACTGATGGATTCCAACCCCCCCCCTTTTTACCTTTTTAATTTTTCTCCAGTCCCTGGGAGCAAGTTGCTGTCTTTTTTTTCTTGTGCTCAGTCGCCTTGTTCTCTTGAGGTCTCTTTTTCTCTCCTCTACACCATGGTTCACAATTTATTTTGGGGGAAATACCTTGAGCAGAATACAGTGGAAAAGAATCTACCGGTTTCTGTTTCAAGTTCGTTTTTATCCCTTTCTGTCTCAAAACAAAAACTGTTTATGGAATCAACACACCATGTTCTGTGGGAAAAAAGAAAACCTTCTGCTCCCTTCACTCTGCTGGAAGCTGAAGAGTGCTAGGCCCCTGTGTAGTAGTGCATAGAATCTAGCTTTTTTCCTTCTTTCTCTGTATATTGGGCTCAGAGATTACACTGTGTCTCTATGTGAATATGGACAGTTAGCATTTACCAACATGTATCTGTCTACTTTCTCTTGTTTAAAAAAAAAATAAAAAAAATAAAAAAAAGGGGTTATAGAAGGTCAACAGGGGTGGGTTTCAGATGTTTGGGTGGGTTAAGTGGGCATTTTGACAACATGGCTTCTTCTCCTTTGGCATGTTTAATTGTGATGTTTAACAAACATCCTTGCAGTTTAAGATGACACTTTTAAAATAAAATCTTCTCCTAATGATGACTTTGAGCCCTGCCACTTGATGGAGAATCAGCAGAACCTGTAGGATCTTATTTGGAATTGACATTCTCTATTGTAATTTTGTTCTTGTTTATTTTTAAATTCTTTTTTTTTTTTTTTGTTTCACTGGAAAGGAAAGAAAGATGCTCAGTTTTAAACGTTAAAGTGTACAAGTTGCTTTGTTACAATAAAACTAAATGTGTACACAAAGGGACTGCTTGGTCTTCACTGAAAGAAACAGTTTTAATATCCTATTTTGAGCTTGCTCTTACTTTGCCTTTTTTTTTTTCTGGCATTTGGTCAGTATTTGTATATTGCGAAGCAACATTGCGGTTGCATGGACTGATCATCAGTTTAATTAGTTTCCGTTATTTTAGTACTTGGAAAGTGTTTCATTTGGTAGTTACTACTGCACATTCTGTTTCTCTTGAATTGCCCAGCTCTTTAAGACAGCTATTGGATGAATATGTGTTGTGTGAAGGCAGATGTTTATATTCACATTTTGCAACAAGAAAAATCACTCGATTCTTTTTTAGTAGCAATGTGCAGTACTGTATCTCCAGTAAATGAATGAAAAGGTCATGCAAGCTGAGAATAAAAAGACCAAAGATTTGAGGGTCCCAAGTAAGATTTTTGATGTGTTTTTGTAAGAGTCTTTTCAGTTGGAAATAACTAAATCTTAAAAGCGTAAGCTAATTTTTAGGCTGTTCACAAGAGCAAGATTCTTAGCTAAGCTCACAGGAGTATAAGGAAGTTGCTACTTCACTGCTCTCTTTCCTTGGTAGCAGCATGCGTATATCCTTTATAGAAAAACTACTTTTCCTTTTTAAGAGACAGCATTTGAGTAACTTGAAACAATTTCAGTTAGAAGTTGCTGGTTCTAATACTCCACAAAGAGTAATGAAACTTGTTTAACCGTGCTGTGCATTTGAAAATATTTAAATTGTTTTATCAGCTAATCTCAAATTCAAATAGCTAGTTCTCTTTGGATGTGTAGAGAAGATTGTCTTCTGGGAAGACTTGCTGTTACATTCTGTGCTTCCTTCTTCTTCCCAAAACTCGCTATAGTCAAATACAGCATTTTTTTTAGACACTTAAGAATACACTTTGCAAAATGAGATTAATCTCTAGTTGATGCATGCCCAAATAATACGGGGGAAAGAAGTGTTCTCTATGTGACTGATCCAGTTTGGATGCAATCCAGTTGTCGGAGACAACACAATCTCTGTATGTGATCAATGCAAAATGAGACAACCATCTACTTTTTTCCATCTCGGCGTATGCGTCTGCCCTTGATCTTAACTGCTCTCAAAGTAAAATATTAACTGGTAACAGTTCTTTCTCTGCAGATAGTAAGAAACTAAAACTGTGAAGTCTATACACTTTAAATTCATTTAATTCCTTTTTGGTTTTTTTTTTTTGAAGTCCATTTTCTTTTATGGTAGAGGGTAAATGCACTCTTAGTTGCCTTGATGCCTCATGAATGTCACTTTGTTTATGTAATCCTAATTGATTGTAGTTCTTGAGGGAAAGAAGCTTTTCCTAGTCTTATTTTGATGCTTTAGGAAAAATACTGTGCCATGGTGGTTACAGCCCTTTCTGTCGCTAGCACCAAACCTATAAAAGCTGTTTTGAAAGTAATCAAAGCTTCATGTTCTGTTAAGTTATGAATACCATGAACAAGAAATGAAAAGGCTGGATAATCAAGTGCTACTTTTCAGAGTCTTACACATTCTTTAGGATTGTACAGGGTGATAAATCACCTTTGCTAGTGTACTGATAATGAGTTTCCTGTGAAACTTCTGGGTTTACTCCTTGCAATGGCTAAAGAGGTAAACTTTTTAAACCATATTTGTTATGTGTAGTCTTAATTCTTTTCTAGTAATGGAAAAGAGTAGCGATTAGCACATTTCTTTACAACACTGAAGTAGTATTGCAGGTGGCCATCATGTGCTCTGACTCTTGGCTTAATTTCTAATTTGTCTAAATACACATAACTTTTATATGCATATAAAAGCATTTAAAGGTAGAACGTCACCTTGGGTAAGAATGGGGGGGGGGGGGGTTTCCACTTGTATTAAACATCTATCTCTAGTTAATTTCCCAGTGCTGCTTGAGCTTGCATCCAGTAATCCTGTTGAGTGAAACTTATCACAGGTGGAAGCTTCAATTTCCAGGGCAATGGTTAGAATACAGAAATGGAGGCAGTTTATAATAAACAGTAAGCTATTGTGTTGGGGCTGTACAACTTAAGGCTTAAGGTTATTTTTAAGTTTGAAGTTTAATCACTAACAAATGGAATATTTGGAACTAGGAATTACAGGCAAAAAGGTAAGCAAATATATCCATGGGTGTGTAAATATAGTTAGAAAGGGTTTTTGGTATACAGGTTATCTGTGTGCTTATTCGTAGCTGTTGACAGTTTTTATCCCTAAACAAGCATTATCTTAATTTATTTGTCAGTCACTTATGCCATTCATCTCGATCTGTAAGCTTCTATTTGCTCTAAAACAGGTGTATAAAGGTAGTACTTTGTTTATCCAATAGTAGTGCTCCTGAAATTTGAAACCATGCTTTTTTGTATTTTCAAAAGGGACAGAACTGAATTAAAAGCACCTCATTTCTCTGAGGTGCCTTCAAGCTCTCTTTCTGGTTGAAGGAATTAAAAATACCTTTAACTGTTAATTGATATTACTGTTTCTAAGCCTCCCCCCCCCCCCAAAAAAAAAAAAAGTTAAGCCTCTCGCTCTGCATTCCCTTTCATGGGTGAGCCCAATAGTGTTGACTCTATGAATTTCAGATGCCCAGTGTGTGAACAGTGAGAGGCGATTACAAGTGATTCTGGAATAAGAAGCTTGCTTCCTCTGGTGAACAGATTTATGCTTAAACTCTTGCCCTCCCTCTCTTGGCTTAAACCCGGAACTTTCTAAGATTTCGTCACCCTCTTCTCTGAACGCGCCTATTCCAGCAGAGGGAGTCCTCTAAGACATAACTCCCGGTTGGGGGCGCAGCGGGAGCCGTCGGAGGCTTCGAAGATTTCGACGGAGTCCAACCCAGGCCGCGGTAGTAACGCTGCCTCCTTGCGCGCTGAGCCGGGAGGCTGGCGGTCTATTCCGCGGCTTGCTCCCGAGCAAGGTGTCCCTTCTCTCCCGCTCCCTCCGCGCCGCCGCGGCAGTAAAGCTGGCAGGGTCGGTACGCAGAAACCAGCGCACCGCGGGGCTGGCTCCTGCTCCATCCAGCGGCAGCGGGAGTGCAGAGCTGGCGAATCCGAAAGAGCCAAAGAGCGAGATTTCGCTTTCCAGCCCTCGGCCGAGGAGGCCGACTGCTCCGCGACGTGAGGGCGCCCTTCGGCGCTCCCAAGCCCGCAGGCAAAAGGGGCGAGAGCGGCGAGGAGCAAGGCTTTCCTGGAGCCATAAGTCATCTACGAGCCTTTCCCAGACATGCCACTTTTCCTGCGGGCTGAGCAGCGGCCAGGAGC
This sequence comes from Struthio camelus, assembly GCF_040807025.1. NCBI lineage: Eukaryota > Metazoa > Chordata > Aves > Struthioniformes > Struthionidae > Struthio > Struthio camelus. Next base: position 7,271,983 of record NC_090961.1, on the reverse strand, counting down.
TGCCGGTTCAAAAGCAGGGCATGCCTTGGCCCCCACTACTCCCCCAGGAGGGCTTCGAAAGAGAGCAGACAGCTCGATCCCGGGGCTGCCTCTATGAGCCTCTCGGAAACCGCAGCCCGTCCCCTGGGGCCGGTCACATGCTCCTGCTTTCCAGGGATGGCTGTACTGAGCAGGAGCCGCGGCTGGGGCGGCTCCCCTGGCCCAAGAGTGTCCCGGGAACCAAGAGGAGTCCTGCTCTGCTGGCCAGCACTTGTACACTAACAGCTGCTCACCGCACCTGCTAAATGCCTCTCCCCAGCTGCCTCCTGGAAGAGCTGGGTGGGTGCTCAGCGCTCCCCAGCAGTGACCCGTTGTCCCGTGGGACAGAGACCCGAGCAAGGGGGAAATGCCTAGCCCGCACGCCGGCTGCCTCTGTCTGTGGGATCTGCAGGAAGAGCCGAGCCATGCCCATGGGAAGGGCTTGGAGGCCCCAGCTGGGACACGGGGTAGCAGGGGACATCTCTGACCAAAGAAGCGCCAGTAAAGCCAGCACAGTGTCCTCCTCGCCTCTGGGCTCGTATGTGAACTCCAAGGGCTGGCCCTTGCCCGCCTTGACCATCCGGGCCAGGGGGGCTCGTTCAGCCTGTTAGTCCACAGCCAATTGCTCCAGCTTGCTGGGCTCCCTGAACCTGCCCCCCCAGACCCCTGCTGCCCGCCTCGTCCAGAAGGCATGAGACCTGAACGGAACAGGGGGGAAAACCCCCACGTAAACCCACCTCTGATGGTGGGAAACCGACCTCTGCTGCCATGGCCCCACCGAGGGCTCCCACCACGTGTCCCTCTGTCTGACTGTGCCAAGTGCAGCCCCCATCCCTGGCTGCTGGGACACCCTTTGTCCACTGAAGACAAGGCAGAGTGCCCCAGCTCCTTCGAAACCTACACCTATTAATTTGACTTGCCACTTTCCAATATTTGCACTGAAAGAATGCAGTCCAATTTAAAATTCTTCCTTAAACACTAAACAGAGACAGTGCCATGTTACAAACAGCAAAAGGTTCCAAAAGGGTTTATATTAGTACAGGTCTGTGTCAGGTTGTACAGACTTATGCCAGGCTCTATGGGCTCCTACAGGGCTTGTGCTGGGCTCTGTAGGTTCCTGTGGGCCTATGCTGGGCTCTACAGGCTTGTACCAGGCTCTGTGGGCTCCTACGGGCTTGTGCCAGGCTCTACGGGCTCGTTTCAGGCTCTACACGGTTGAAGGGCTCAGATGAGCTCGTGCTGCGCTCTACGGCCTCAGACGGGCTCATTTCAGGCTCTATGGTCTCGTACAGGTTCATGCCAGGTTCTATGAGCTCCTATGGGCTCATACAGGCTTGTACTAGCCTCTACAGGCTCAGACGGGCTTGTGTTGGGCTAAACCGGCTCCTATGGGCTTCCGCCAGGCTCTACGGGCTCAGACGGGCTGGTGCTGGGTTCTGTGGCCTCAGACAGGCCTGTGTCGGGCTCTACAGGTTCCTACAGTCCTGTGCCCAGCTCTAGAGACTCATACAGGCTTGTACCGGGCTCTGTGCACTTGTACACCCCTGTGCTGGGCTGTGCGGGCTCGCACAGCCTCATATCAGGCTCTACAGTCTCCTATGGGCTTGTAGTGGCTTCTACAGGCAAGTACAGGCTCATGCCAGGCTCTACGGGCTTCTAAGGGCTCATGCCGGGCTCTACAGGCTCCTATGGGCTTGTGCCAGGATCTACGGGGTCCTACGGGCTCATGCCGGGCACTATGGGCTCCTACAGGCTCGTGCTGGCCTCCAAGGGCTCCTAGGGGGCTGTGCCAGGCTCTACGAGCTCGTATGGGCTTGTGCAGAGCTCTACAGGCTCCTACAGGCCTGTGCCGGGCTTGAAAGGTAAGCAAGGGCTTATGCCATGCGGTCATGCTCTAGGGGCTCGTGCTGGGCTCTACGGGCTCAGATGGGCTTGTTTCAGGCTCTACAGACTCATATGGGATGGTACCAGGCTCTACGGGGTCCTAATGGCCTGTGCCAGGCTCTACAGGCTTGTATGGGCCTGTGCTGGGCTCTACAGGTTCGCATGGTCTCATGCCGGGCTTTATGGGCTCATGGTGGGCTCTGCAGGCTTGTGCCATGCTTGTATGGGCTGCTACAGGTTCATGCTGGGCTCTACAGGCTGCTATGGGATCGTGCCAGGTTCTAGAAGCTCTTATGGGGTTGTACTGGGCTTTCTGGGCTCCTATGGGCCTGTGCTGGGCTCTACAGGTAAGCAAGGGCTAATGCTGCTCTACAGGCTTGTGCCAGGCTTTATGGGCTTGTAAGGACTTGTGCTGGGCTCTACAGGCTCAGACAGGTTCATTTCAGGCTCTACAGGCTCCTATGGACTCATGCCAGGCTCTCTAGGCTCCTGCAGGCTCGTTCCCGGCCCCACAGGTTCTCATGGGCCTGTGGCAGGCTCTACGGGCTCATGCTGGGCTCTACAGGCTTGTACAGGCCTGTGCTGGGCTCTACAGACTCGTACAGGATTGTGCCAGGCTCTACTGTCTCGTATGGGCTTGTGCCGGGCTTTACAGGCTCATACGAGCTTGCGCCAGGCTCTACAGGCTTTTACTGACTCCTGCCAGGCTCTACCAGCTCTTATGTCCAATGCACTTCCTTTATTAACGACAGCAGCATGTTTAAACGTTTTATAGAAGTCTCACACATTTGCTTCATTAATTCAACTTGATTAAGCTAGATTTAAATTAGATTGTTAGATTAATTAGTTTCCAAACCTAGATTTCCTTTTACTAATTATTTACTTGGAGCTCATTTACAAAAACCTTATGTTAGAAAAACTATTCTAATCAAGTAGAAGGAAAACCTTTCTGTTTCTAGGTATATTTTTAAATGCGCATGTGTGTTAATATTATTAACTCTGGATTGCCTTCTGACTCAGAAGTGGAGTATTGCTCCAGGATAGAAAAAGCATATGATTGCAATAACAAGTAACAGTATGTCATACTGCTGAGGAGAGATCTTAGAAGTGGAGGCCTCTGCTATTTGAAAGCAGCAAGTATCTTCTTCACCTCTTTTGAACTTTGGGCCTGAGACACACGGCCTATCAATGCTGCACGACACTATGACAGTACAACAGCGTGTGGTGGTTTTTAATCATGCTAGCTAGGCCTGTTGTCCGCCTGTCAGTGCTTTTGGGTTATTTTTAACTCGAATATCCAGCTGAAGCCCACTATCTTAATCCTGAGTCTAGACGGGGAGCGTTGCAGAGGAAAAGTTAGTCAATACACAGCACTAGAGGCAGGTATTGCCTCCTTTCCAGGGAAGCATGGCACCTCAAGGAGAGTAACTGTCTACCCTACGAACAGGTATTCAAAGTTACAAGTCGAACTAAAACTGAAAAACACTTGATTTTCTCAGCACAGCAACTCGGGGCCAGGCTGGGGCCAGCCCCGGGGGGTTTTCACCACAGTGCCCGGCTCCCGCTTGGAGCGGGTGTCAGGAAACCGGCCGCGTTAACATCTGTCACTCTGTATATCCCCGTGATTTCGGCACAAACCCACGCTTTCTGTGCGCCGAGGGCACCGATCGCCCCAAAGCCTCTCCGTCACCGGCAGCTGTTTGCGAGCGGCGGCTCGACACGGAGGGAGATTTTCACGCTCGGAAGCGGGAGGTACCTCAGTCTCCTCAGCGTCCGGCCCGTCCCGCCTTTCTCTCGCTCTCCCTCCCGGCGCCGATCCCGGCTTTGCCCCGGCACCTTCCCGCCGCGCCGTTCCCCTCAGAGGGACTGGGACCCCGCGAGAGGGCGCTGGCGGCGCCGAGCCGCTGCCCGGGAAGGCTGGAGTTTGAAAAAGTGCCGGTTGCCGGCGGCGCCGCGCAGCAATGGCGGCGGGGACCGGGCAGGTGAGCGGAGCGAGGGGCTCGGGGGCGCCAAGATGGCGGGCTGGGCCGTGAGGGGAGCGGGGCTGCCGCTGCCTCCTGCGCCTCTCGCGGTGGGCGCGGGGTCCACGGAGCGGGTGGGGTCTCCTGAAGACGTTCCCGCTTTCTGAAAGAAATGGGATTTGGGCTAAATCGGCGCTCGCTGAGAAGAAAATCCCCCCCCTCCCCCCCCCCAATCAGGACCAAGGGGTCGTGGGAGGCAGAGGCGGCTGTTTGGGCTGAGCTAGGGGAAGCGGTCAGCCCCCTCGCTGGGGAAGGCATTAATTTCTGGAATGAACTCCCCCAAAGTGGGAGAGATGCCTTCTTCCTTGAGGCATTTCAGGGCTAATCTGGGAAAGAAGTCCTGGAGAGGGCGGCACAAAGCAGTGCCGGGCGCCCCCAGCTCGGTGGCTCCTGCGGCTCCTTTGCTTTTCTCGTGTCCAACCCGCCAGCAACTGCGTAGCCGGCAAGAAAAGTCGGAAAGGGGAGCAGCTCCAGACAGGGTTGCGGTTGCCCTTTTCCGTATGGAGCGATTTTTCTCTTCAGGGGCGAATGGGGTCAGCACGAGTCTGCCCCGCTCGGGCTTCGTCGCTGCAGGGCGAAAGTTAGGCGAAAGGGGGGATTTTAAAATGCCTCTGCGGGAGGGACGGCCTGATGGTCGCCAGCGAGGGAAAGCGGTTTGCACGTTAATTTCTGTGTCGCTGGTGTAACTGTAAAGGCCGGCTCCGCTCTGGGCAGGTGAAGGTCGTCGCCAGGCTGGGCCCAGCGGCCGAGGGGAGTGGGATCTCTCCGGGCTGTCATCCAAAGGCCCGAGTGCAGCTTTGATACTGCTTAAGGTTTTGCTAGCTGGGAAGCGGTCTAGGCGTTTCCGTGTGGCATCGGCCCTGGCGCAAAATCGGCTTTCTCGTCTTCCTCGATGTTTGATCTCCCTGGTGCAAGCGGCCTCTGTGTTGCGGCGCTCGCTGATCGACGGGAGGGGAAGAGAGACTCGGTGAGACGTACCATGCCTATATTGTAAACGTATTTAGAAAACGAGCGTGGTACGTTAACTGGCGTTCAGGGTAGCCTTTGTCAGAGAGCCCTGCGGAGGAAAATTCAGCTGGCAGCTGCCCAGTCTGTACCTGTTCGTGAATCGACACCCAGCTCTGTGGATTCAGTACCGTTTTCAGCGTTAATCTTGCGCCAGCTGCTCGTCCTGTTGCTCTCTGGGCAGAGCCAGGGGGCGGATTGCTTAGGCCCGTTTGCGTGGTTGGAGAGCAAATAAATCTGTATGCTTTTCCTAATGTTTATTTAAATGGGGGAATTGCAAATAAACCAACTCCTTTGAGTCCCTTACTACAAGCTGGATAAAGAGCTTTCTGATTCTCCAGCTCACAGCTAGAAGAGGTTGCCTGTGACTCAGGAACTCCGTGAGTCAAGTTCTTCCTCATGTAACTTTGGATGTTTTTCAAAGCTCCGGCTTAATTCCTGGCTTTACTAATTGGGCGAGAACTTCCTGGAATCAGGATGTTAGTCTGAACCTTTTTGTTTTGTTACCAATCTGAACAACTCCTATTTTGGCTATTGTGTGTCTGTTGCAGACCCAACTTGGTTTTAGGCCAGTTTTAAAAATAGATTTTTTGTTTTCCTTCTTCTTCTTTAATTTAATTATTTTGCCGTTACACTGAAATTGTAGCAAAAATGGATCAAGGGAATTTGTTTGAATCTTTGAGGTGCTTAACAAAAACAGTAATAATGTGATTAATTGTATGTTTCTGTGTGAATGGCATGGGCTTTGGATGCATAGCATGTTCTTAAAAAGCAGTAACACATATGAGTAATACAAAACCAGTGTGGTTTATTGTTGGAAATGTGGTCAACTGATTAAAGAATATGAAAGCAAGTCAGGATTCCCGAGTTCTAACTTTAGTCACTGACGTGCTGTTTGATATCAAGTCAGTTAGTGTAGTGGAGCTTGACTGTGCTACCCTTTCTTTTGCATTTAAGTGGGGAATATGGTAAGTAATTAATGTTAAGCTATTAATATAGTAATTGCTGTGAATGCCTCAGAGTCCTTCCTCCTGTTTAAGAGAAAAGCACAACCACTTGATTGGATCTGTTTGTTCCACTGTTAGGTAGCAGCCTCGTGGATAAAGGTTTCCCAGCTACTGTCGGAGTTCAGTGCATGTTTGGTTGGTGAGCTATACCTGTGCTGCTACTGCCTATGCTGTGTGTGTTCAGAGTCTGTAATCAGAGCTTCTCCGTCCAGACCTATTGCTGAGGCACGTTTCTCCAGAACAAATAGTATTATATAAAACAAAGCTAACAACCAGCCTGAATGCTGCTAATGCAGCTCAAAATAATATTTGAAAGAAGCCTTGCTATATGTAAATCACAGGTAGACTAGACATAGGAACAACAGCAGTCTGTGGTTACCTCTTTGGATGTAGCTGAAAGTAAAGCTGACTCTTTTGCTTGTTCAGTTGTAAAAACCGATGTAGATTTTGCATTGTTCTTCTTCAGAGGTAACAGCTGAGTGATAATGCATGGTTGTGACATTCGCAAAATGCTCTAACTGGTTCGTTGGTTTGTGTCTTTGGAGAGTCAGTGTCAAGACGTATTCAGACGTAAAAATCCGTATCTACTAAATAATACCAGGAAAATTTACGGTTGATCAGGACAAGGGCAAATAACAGCTGCCTTCTGATACTTGAGTGACATAGATACATTAAAAAACAAGAAGGCAAGTTCCATGAGGGTTTGTCTTCACTATGATTTAGAACAGCATTAAGTCATGTTAAGATCAAAGCTGTGTTCAGACCGCTGGAATTTAAATCTAGGTCTTGCCTTCTTCAAAAACTGGTGAAAGAGTTAGCTTCAGAATTTGTGTGAACCACTTTCTAAATGAAAAGAAGGGGTAAACTGTTATGGGTCTACTGCTGTATCATAAAAATGGTTGAATGGTGTTATCTTTGTAATCCTCTTGCCCAATACTGCTTAATTGCAGGGCAGCTGTCTCTTGCAGCTGAGCAATGGGGTGAACTTAATGGATCCAAGCTTCCAGCAAAAACTGGAGGATGAGAAGGAACTAATTCGTCGAGCTATTCAAAAGGAACTGAAAATTAAAGAGGGAGCAGAAAACCTGCGCAAGGTGACAACAGACAAGAAGAATCTTGTGCATATAGAGCATGTTCTGAAATCCTCCAACCGGAAGCTGGAGCAACTGCACTGGGAACTTCAGGAACTTAACGCAAGGATTGTAATAACAGACAAAGAGGAGAGTAAGGCAGGTGGGTCTTGAGTCATGATTGACAGGAAAATCTGGTTAGATAGCTTCAGCACCAATTTCTTTCTTTCTTTCTACTGAGGGCTCATGAGTAGTGGGAGTTTCTCCTGTGGCTACTCAGCTGATCAACTTGGCTGTGCGGTAAAAAGTTGAGATTCAGGTGATCAAGATGAAAGAAGTCAACACAAGAGATCATCGTGGGCAGAAAACCAGCTGAGGGTGCTGGGCATGGACAACGTACAGGAGTAGGCTGTAGATGGAACTGAAGAGGTTTAAACAGAGTTTCTGGGCAGCTGAACATCCAAGTACCTTATGGGATGAATGACTATAAGACTGGAAGAGTGCTTGTTAAGGCTGGGTCACTGATAAACTAGGAAATACTTGCAGGTATGAGCTTAAGCTTCATTTGAAATAGTATTTTGCAGTCAGTTTTGTAGGTGAGATCTTTTTATTTTTTATTTTTTTTATAGCCTAACCTTCTTTTATAGATTGACTCATCTGTAACTCAGTGAGATGATACAGGAAAAGATGACTAATGGTATTGATTGTTTTGTTGCACAGATGGATCTTTATCTCCAGACCCTTGTCTCTGGGAAAGGAACCGAGACCCCGTGGCAAGGAAGATCGAAGCTCTGAAAAGGCAGCTGCATGTTGAAATGAAAGTGAAACAAGGAGCTGAGAACATGATCCAGCTGTATTCAAATGCAACATCCAAGGTAAGCAGGAATAAACAACCATGTGGGAATAGGAATCCTGGAACACAATTTGTGTTTAAAGTGCAAGCACTGTCTGGTAACTGGAGCGTGAAAGAAATCCATTTGTGAAGCCCACCTGACTGAATCCAGCTTTGTGTTTTGGTGTTCAGCACTGTGATAGCATGTCATGTTGCTCCATGGGACAACTGGTATCGTGAGTGTTTGTGCGTTAGACTTATTGCCACATGTTAACAGATTTCAAGAGTTTAGTGGGAATCAAAAAGGAATTGGATGGTGTATATTTCATATGTCAAGAGCTTAAGCCAGTCTCTTAACTACTGGATGTTAGGAGAAGGCTTTTCTGGAAGGGTGATTTATTCCTCTTCTGTCTGTGATGTGGTTGTCTCTGCCTTTTTCTGAAGCGTCTTGTAGCGATCACTGTCAGAGTAGGGTTATTAGGCTGGACAGAGTGGTGTAATCTGTCAGTTTTGACCCTTTGGAGGTTCCAATATGGCAGATACTATTGCGCTTCTGCTCTTGAACATTGCTTAGTGGTATTAATCATAGAGGCGGGAATCATATAGTTTAATGTTAGTTGTCTAAACTCCTTCTGTAGTCTCAGTGAAAAGTGGGAGGTACCTGCAAAGAGTACCTTGCCCTGTCATTCTGAAAGAGGTGAACGGCCCTTGGGAAAGACCTACCTCTCCCTACTAATTACAGGCTCTGCATGACTGCTTTGGTCTAGATGCCTAACTGAGTTGACTGCCACCCTAGAAGTAAGTGTTAATGCGTCTAACTTCAGCGTTCATGATGACACTCGATTAGAGGAAAATTTGAGCTGGAGAAAAGTATCTCATAGGAAATGGCATGACAGAAGTACTGTCCCTAGAGAAACTGTCCCAAGCCTGGGAAGATAGTGAGGGCAGTATAAGAGGAACGTTCAATCACTGGCATCAGCAAAGAAAGTACAAAAGCGTTGGTATTGTACACTGAGTTGGTGTGATGTTTTGATACGACTAGGTAGTTTAGGATAGAACACAGCGTGTGGTATCTCTTCATGTGAGAGAGATCTTCAGAGATTTACTGGTTTCTTATTCATTCCACTTATTGAGTTTGGCATAATCATATTTAAAAATCAAAAGCATAATTAAAAAAAAAAACCCACGCTTATTATGAAGCTTAATTCAATAAGACCAGCAATGTAGAAGGCTGTAATATTTTGATTTGTTCCAAACCTCTTCTCACGTGACTCTGTAAGCACAATTGACCAGTGAGCTGCAAGTCTCGGTGACTGCAAGGTTTTATATTAACTGGAAATACTTGCAAGGCAGACCCTGTTCCCTAGCAACTCACCATTTTCCCTTGGTGTCATAGTCCAACAAAGACTCCTTGACCTGTCCTTTCCCTGTGCAAAGGGAGGTAGGTATCTTAAAGTCCTTGGTCCTCAGCAACGTTTCTTTTACAGAATTGCTTGTGTATGTTATATCATGATCATTTATGATGATTCTTTCAGGTACCACCTCATCCTCATATCGGAACACATCACCATAATCCTTATAATCCTTTTTTTTTTTTTTTTTTTTTTTTGGCAGGAGCGGAAGCTGCTGGCTACAGCTCAGCAGATGCTTCAGGACAGCAAGACAAAGATTGAAATAATCCGCATGCACATTGTGAAGGTATCTCAGACAGCAGGAAGGATGGAAGATACAGAGGATCCAGCAGGTAAAGTATTTTAATTAACTGATACATCTCAGGCGAGACGTGTCCAAAGCCCCAGGATCCAGAATTCTTGATCAGTTTGCATCCTTGTTGTATTTTATCTCCAAAATGGCCAGTGAGGATGGGGACCACCATCAGTGCTTTGGAGCTGCGCATTGAGGAGCTGAGACATCACCTGCGCATTGAAGCTGCTGTAGCTGAGGGAGCGAAAAATGTGCTGAAGATCCTAGGAGGGAGTCGGGTGCAGGATCGCAAGTTTTTTGCTGAGGTAAGCACTTGTTCAGGCCTTCTAAAGAGGACTGTTTCATGCCTCAACGTTAGTGATTTGGGATGAATGAGCAGGGATAACCATTAACCAGGAGTTATGAACCTGGGAAGTTCTTGGCTGTCTGTGAGGACAGACTGATTGGGATCCCTTTCCCGTCTAGGGAGAATGTTCCTTGCTTTGGTGAAACTTCTCAGAAACATTGGAAGCGAGCCTGATGGGGTTTCAGGATCTATGGGAAAATATTCCCTCTTCTTCCCTATTAGTAAAATGTTAGCTGGTCTTTTTGTTGACGCTGGCTTTTGGAGTTCACAAAGTTCATTTAAAATAAAAAGACAACCAAAAAAACCAGGATCAGGGCTGTTGATTCAAAATTTCTGCCTACTCTCTGTTCTACTTCATGTTGTTAGGCTCAGGGTCGCTTGCAAGAGTCCTCTCAGAAGATTGATCTGCTGCGCTTGTCCTTGGAACATCAGCTTAGTGAGCTTTCTCCTGATCACCCAAAGCGAGCGCTCATCAAGCAGGAACTAGTAAATGCTTCCTCCCTGGGAGCTCAGCATAGCAGCATCCAACCTACTTCAGTTATCAAACCTACAGCTCTTACAGGTACCTCAGTCCTGCATGGCCTGTTGTTGTGGGGAGAATGTTGGAAAAAATGGGTTGCGTTTCTTCTCGTTGTTGTGATGCCTCTTTTCATATGGACGTTTGATTTTTTTCCGAGGAACTAGGCTTATTTCTTCTAGGCCAGTAAAAGCTTTCCAGCGGTATGGATGTGCAGATGATTAGTCTGGGATAGATTTGAGCTAGTAACCAAGAAATCCAGAACCTGGGAAGTTCTTGGCCCTCTGTAAGGACAGGCTGACTGGAATCACTTTGCCTTTTCAGGAATAACGTTCTTTGCTCTGATGAAATTTCTCAGGAACACTAGAAGTGAGACTGATGGGGTGTCAGAATCTATTGGAAAATGTTCCAGGACGTTCCCGAATGGCTAGTTCTTCTCCCGTATGTGGCAGCCCGAGTGATTTGAAGTCCCTTACCCGAACGCGAGTTGGCCTAGGTATCCATGGCCGTAGCGTCGCAGGAAAGTACCTGCGGAATGAAGAGCTATGTAGTGAGTATGGGGTTCCCTGTTGAACTGTGAGTGATGTTTTGGAGCATGGGGGTCTCATCTGGGTACTACGTTAGCCTGATGTGAGTGTAATTATAAGAAAACTGTTTTCTGCGAACTTGAGAGAGTGAATCACGTTATGCCTCATCCTCCTAGAACTCATATAATATATGTTTTCTCCTTTGTCCAGGTGAGGTCCTCGCGGTGCTCAAAGTGGACAATAAAGTGGTTGGTCAAACAAACTGGGGACCAGTTAATAACCAGGCATGGGACCAGAGCTTTGTCATTGAGTTGGACCGGGTAAGGCTGCTGTAGATTCCCTTGTGTTGTATTTGTTTTTCTGTTTCACCTTACTTGGTTTGCTCATTTAGTTGCCATTCCATTTGATTCAACTCTGTATTGGCGCTGCCTCTGTATGCTTTTATGCGCAAGTTATCTTTGTCTTCCCCCCAAGGCAGTGCATCTCTGGCAGAGCTTCAGCCTAAACAGCAGCTGTTGTCCCTCTCTCCCTATCTGAGCAGTCTTATTTCATCTCACCAGCAAAATGGCTCCCACGGGGATTTGTGAAATGGGGGAGCGAGGACAGCCATCTCCAAAAGGAGAAGCTGGGAAGGTCTGAAAAGATCAGAAAAAGTGGGGGAACAGAAGGATTAAAGAAGTTTTTCCTTGCGTGCTGTCTAGCTTACTAAATTTTTACAGGGTAAAATAAAGATCTGTTCTGAAAGTTGCCTGAGGAAAAGCAGTGTGTGTGCGTGTGCGCACGTGCACCCCATGTCCAGAGCATCAGGCAGGAAGCGACTACTGCCTTTTTGTTTTTCTTTTCCTCCTCAGTCTCGTGAGCTAGAAATTGCAGTTTATTGGAGGGACTGGCGAGAACTATGTGCAGTGAAGTTCTTACGTTTGGATGATTTCCTTGATAACGAACGCCATGGGATGTGCCTCTCCCTTGAACCCCAAGGAATGCTTTTTGCAGAGGTACAGGTGTCAGCTTTGTTCCTTTTTCAGAGAAGCCTGTCTGTTTAGGGTGCCTCCTGCCCTGAAAGCAGCTTTTCAGCCCAGGATACAAGGAGTGGAAAGAGCAATAAACTGGAAGGGCAGAACGGCACCTGAAATCCTTTAGAATATTGGGATCAGTATCACATGTAAGAACAAAGAGCAACATGATATAATAGGATGTACGTGTGCCATAGCCTAGAGTTGACTCTTCAGCAGCTCCTCTGTAATTACAGGGGTGCTCTGTGAAATCTGTTGTTTTTTGTTTGCTTTCATTATGAGTCATTGGTGATGCTTTAATTAAACCTATGGCTTAATGGTCATATTTAAATTACAGAGACTGCAGAATCAGAGATCCAGATTCCCTCTGGGTTATGCTTATTTTGTCATCTTTCTGAGGCTAATAATAAAGAGCTTGAAGTATCATCAATGAAGAGATCATCAACACAATCCCTTAAAAGCCTCAGTACTTTCTCCTTTTCGTTGTGATGAAAGTTTCTGGTTGCCTTTTCAGAAGTAGGATCATGCCTCAAAGTAGGATCATGCCTCAAAAGCCTTCGTGCCTCAAATTTGCTCTTTTAAAATTTTATATTTATTGCCACGGGCTGACTGCTTCTTACCCTACAAATGGCTTCGTTACAGCAGTTCTTTTTGTGTGGCTTTGGGAATTAGTTTGTTTGGGATGTGAATTGCTTCTCGTTTTTCAGGTTTTCTGCATTTCAGGTAGCAGAAAATTCCAGCATCTAAAACCGCAGTTGAAATAGCAGGCGTTTAGAGGATGAAGCTAGAATAGCACAGTCTGGAGTCTGTCTGCAAGAGTGACTCAGTGACTCCTCACTTACCAAACAGATATGAATGGAGAGTTTGAGAGAGCAGGCATGCGTACGCGTTTGTGCTCACAGGCTAAATGAAGTGTCCTGACGAATCCCCTTTACTCCTCTGATAGGTGATGTTCTGCAATCCTGTCATTGAGAGAAGGCCCAAGCTGCAGCGACAGAAACGCATTTTCCCCAAGCAGAAAGGTAAGCTGCTGGAGAACTGACTGCTTACTAGCAAGGGTGAACGGGTTGAGGGCTGAGGTTTGCAGTAACAGGCTGGCATGCACTCCCCTCCCTTTGAATGTGTGAGGCGCATTAAAATGTTGGCTGCTTAGCGTGTGTAAGTAGGTGGGCTTTATTAGAACGCGGGACTTTGTTCTATCACAAAAAGTGCAGGCAGCCTGGCTACAGTATGGGATGTAATGTTGTGATATTGCAGCAGTATTTCTACTCATAATTAACAGTATCAGGAAGGTATAATTACTAGCCTTTTAACAGACTTCTTAGCAATATCCAGTACTCAAGCTGTGCTAGTTTAATCAGCAATGCTGCTACTGATGAAAGAACAGGTATTGGAAGATTTTGTGGACAACTCTGAATGATAGAAGACTCTAACATGAACAGGCCACTGACTGTCTGTCAAAGCTTTAGAGTTGGCCTCTCAGTCAGATTAATAACTTAGGGACTGGAATAACTTGCTTTTGTCTGCACGTTTTTTTTTCCTGTTAGGCTGGGTAAGTTAGGACTTTATATACTGCTGGCTCTTGGCAGTGGGGATAAACTACATTTTATATTTGCACTCTTCAAGAGGTGGTAGAAATAATGAAAAGATCGCATATGTTTTAGTGTTTGTAAGATATTTTCAGAAACTTTCAGTTAACAGGCTGCATGATTAAAATGCAGTATAGAAATAGAGTAAAACCTGGCTGAAATAAAATATTTTTTAATATCTTGTGTAGCTTCTACTCGAGGATTATGTTAGGACATTATAGGGAGCTGAAATTGATGGAACAGATCTACTTTTTCACCTACCACTATTAAATGTTCTTCTCTGAAAGAAAGCCTGTTTTCCCTAGAGTGGGCTGCCTTTTTGAGTAGCTCGTGGGTATTTGGATGAAAAAGGTAATTTAACAATTCATGGGGTTGTAATTTGTGCCTTGTAACCTCCCTGGTGTTTGGATGCTGACTCCTCCAGGGAAAGAATTTCTCCGAGCTTCTCAAATGAACATCAACGTTGCTGCTTGGGGTCGCCTGATGATGAGTTTCCTCCCTCCGTGTAGTTCCATGAGCAGTCTGAGCCCCTCGGTTCATGATCCCGTTCATACAGACTTCTCTCCAGTTCCTCTGCAAAGTCATGTTGATTCAGTGTCCAAACCAACTAGGTAAGTCCTGTTTTGATTATAGCTCGATCGCTGTCTGGAATTGGCGTAGAACAGATCTTAAAATACAGTTGCGACTTTCTCAAGTGGTGGAAGAACTTGATGTGAAAGTTTGATTTGTGGAACTTAATTCATAATTTTAAGAAAAGCCAATGCTGCCTAACATTTTGTGGTTTTAGTGGGATGTTCATTATTGTGTGGCTAGTACTGGTTGATTGTTAGCAGTTGGACTGATTTCCAGAATTGCTCTCCTACTGAGCAGTGTGTTCCAGAGCCAGGGGAACTTCAGCAGCTTTCTTTTCCTCTGCAGTAAGAACTGTGGCCATAAAAGTGATGAAAAGTAAACGCTAGAATAAAGAAGAAACTAAAGCGGATTTTCAAAAGTTGTTTTATATACACAGAAAAATGTCCTGGTTCTACACTGTAAGGGAAGGAAAATTCCACTCATTGAATGTCTTTACCTGCGTAGTAAATGAACTCTATGCAAGGCCGCAATGTGATTGTTATGGTAAAAACGTACTCTTCTTTCACGGGGTTACACGTATCCCAACCGTGAGGCTAACATATCATTCAAAAGTTACGTAAATAAACCTTTAAATATTCTATAGAGAAAATGCTCTAAATAATATTTTCTCCAAAATTGTTGGAATTAATTATTAGAGAATTAGTCATTTTCTAAAAGAGACTATCCCACTGATCCACAAGTCCTTGAAAAGAAAAAGAGATCAAGTCAGCTACTGTGATGCTATTCGAATCCAGGTTTGTTTCAAATTCTTGATCAGAGAATCAATTATTTCTAAGTACCTATGTAGCATTAATTTCATAGCATCAGAGGTCTAGTGTTGGAACACGAATCTAACCAACAGCTTAATTTAACTATCAACAGCTTAATGGCTCATTTTCTTATTTTCTTCTCATTCATTTAGAGGAACTTTTTTTTTTTTTTTTTTTTGGGCTATCTCATAGACTTGTGGTGTGAATCAAGGAGTCCTGTTGTCCAATGTGTTGGAATGAACTAAACTGTGTTTATATCACTTCCAGTGATGTATTTGTGCCTGTGTATAACGCTGTCTTCCAAGGCTTTCTCCTTACATTTTGTCTTATAAATGCAGGGACTTTCCTGTGGCTAAGCTTACGTTTGATGATGAAGCTCCACCCAAGCCTCCACGCCTTTTTCTGATGGCCAGCTCCAAAGAAGCAACACCACCTCCTACAGACTCTCCGGTAAACATCTGGGTCAATAGGGATTTTTTTTTTTTTCCTTTTTCTTCCAAGGCCCAATTCTTCTTAGTTGTTTAGAGAAATTTTGGAGAAATTAGCTATGCTTCAGGCAAGTGCCTCTTTCTTAGTTGACTCATTGCCAGAGATTCAGAGTCCAACGAGCTATTTGGGCACAGAGTCTGCAGGGAAGTGCCGTTTTTTGTTTGCTGCTTTTTTTTTTTTTGTTACTATTATTAAAAGTTGCCTTTCCTAGAGAAGCAACATGGGTATGAGAATATTATTCTTATGGTTCAGACAATTCACTGGTGTATAGGAATAGTTTTATGTGGCCATACGTGATCTGTTTTCATGCTGCTCCTCTCCTAGCAGAGGTGACAACTAATCGCACCATAGCAAGGACTTGTTTGTGGTCTTGCTGAATGGAAGAGGTCAGGTTGTGGGTGTTCAGGTCTGATTCGGTGATTCCGGAGAATAACATACTGTAACTTTCTCCCCGTTCCTAGTGTCTGAAGAGGCTGCATGTGGAGGAGAAGTATTGCAACTCTGCCCTAACAGGATTTCCAATCCAGGCATCTCTAAGGTAACGGTGGACAGTATGGGCTGTTTTGAGTCACAAATTAAAGAGGCACTGGGCTGAAATATTTGAGTGTGCAGTCTAAAAGTCTCCAAAAGATATACTTTGATTGCTGAAGAGCAGACTCTTAGTGCCAAGTGTAGACAGTCCCAGGAAAAGTCTGCACTGTACTTTACTTGTCCAAAAGTCTGCTGTGCCTTATCTGCTTATTAACCTCGATACTTAGCCTAGTAAAAGACTATACAGAACAACATAATAGGTGATTTTAGTAGAAGGTAAGGTCACTCAACTGTCTTCAAGGGCTTCCTTGTGCTTAAGTGTTGGAAGTTTTCTGGTGTAGCATATTTAGACGTTTCTGAATGTGAAGTAGTATATTTCAAAAACACTTTTGGCACCCCTCACACCCTTCTGTTTCTGTTAGTATGCAAGATGCATTGTCTTTCATAACGTAGGGAGGCATAAAACAGTAAGTTGTTTATAGTCTATGGCAGTTACGTATACAACAAGGATACATAGTAGTAAATACACCTAAAACAGGGCAAGTAAAAAAAAATTAATTTTGGTGAACAAATACTGACTGAATAAGTGCAAATAAGATTTATCTAAGCTATTCTCATGGTTTAAATACTTCATATGCAGGATCATAGAAGTATGTTCATAAGGTCGTCATCACTTTCGAGGGGTCCCACGTTCAAAACCCTGTAGCTACAATGCAGTCAGGCGTCTTATCTACCTTCTCTCTGCGAAGACTGAGGAGGGAGTACGTAGAGAGCCCTTCGTTTCACTCACCAGAGGAGTATGGAACATCTGCTCCCTTTTAAAGATGATCTTGGAATAAAGCTTTTAGTTGCTTTTTTTTTTATTATTCTTTCCAAGCAGTTCTGCAGCCTGAGTTTCTTTGGTAACACCTTGTAGCTGACATAACGTTCTATAGAATCACTTTATTCAGCTTCTTTTTTTTTTTCCCAGCAAAATCTTATGTCTGTTGTTTTTCCCTGTTTCATTTCCAATTCCTCTTTGAGAGCTTCTTGTCTCGATATCCCTGTGTCTTACTGGCACTTGGTATGTACATGCTCATGTCTGATTATCACAACTGCTGTTAAGCCTGCTGAAAGGAGTGTAGGCAAAATTGAATTTCACTACCCCAAGGATGGGAAGTAACAGAAAGAGCGAGCGTCGGAGAGGCAGAATTGTTGCTCCTGTTGCCTGTAGGGATGGAAGGCAGAGACTGCTACTGCTGGGAGCAGTTTCCTCAACTTAGTTTTCTGCTCCCTTCCTCAGTGGCAGAGCAGCAGCAGCACGTCTAACTTTCCAGTATTTCAGCCTAGGAGAGGAGTGGCTAAGGCAGCTCTTCACTTTGCCCGTTCGCTGTACAGAGCTTCTCCCCCTGTCACAAATACACACTCCTTTGGTACCTGTTTCTCCATCTTTTGGGCACTATCTCAGCATTTTTTTCGCTGTTTGCCTGCAGGAAAAGGGCAGTTCAGCTTGAGGATTTTCACTGTATTGCCATGCTGGGACGTGGACACTTTGGGAAGGTAGGGAAGAAAAGCGGGATTTGTGGAGGAGGGTGGTAGGACTGTGGGTGTGAAGACGGTCCTCTGCCTCAGAATCTGCATAAAAATATAACACCAAGAGGTTTGTTGCAGTGCAGATATATAGAACAAACTGAACCCAACCATGCGAGCAGTCAATGCTCCTGTCAACAGTCAAAACTCTTGAGAATTTTTGGCTTCAAATCCTGGAGAAAGCTCTCCAGGGACTGACAAAATCATTTCATAAATCCCACCAATACCCTTCCTTTCATTATAAACTGCACTCACTGGTGGAATAGCTTCATTGCTAAAAACTGCATGCATAGCTGCTTGCTGCGAGAGCTCTGAGGTGTTCCCAAAGCACTGGGCCTTTACAGTGGTTAAACTTACAGTGACGTCCTTCTGGACCGCTGCAGCGCAAGGAGCAGAGAAGAAGTGCTCCACCTACGGAGTTGCTTGAGCTTGGTTTTGAGAAAGACTGTCTGGAGTGGATGGAAGTAGTTTGTGACAATGGGTGTCAAAGTAATCCAATAAGGAAACATCAGAATTGTTTGGAGTACAGCATTTCTGTTATCTTTCAGGTGCTGCTGGCCCAATACAAAGCAACTGGGAAGCTGTATGCTATCAAAGCCTTGAAGAAAAAAGATATTATTAGCAGAGATGAAATTGATAGGTGAGCATTGTTTAGAGATGGTAGTATTGCTGGAGGCTGCAGTTTTACACCTGTAGTCAACTGTTAGTAGGTGTGATGTCTGCTATTCTTGGTACTATTAAGGTTATGACTGGCCTTAAAACTAAAATCAGAAAGAGCAGGAAGCTTGTAACAGTGCTGCTTCCTAGCTTCTGCTGGAATAATACTCACCTGAAGAGCAGAGTAAAACTCAAGGGTTGGAAGCATATAAGATAAATATTTGTATTAGATCATTTTTTTATTTCTGCAGCTTAGGGTGTAAAGATTTCCTCCTTCATTCTGTCTTTCTCAAAACAGAACTTTCTGGCAAGCTTTAACATTGACGTTTTCATTCTCTGAATCCTTGCAGCTTGAACTGTGAGAAGCGAATCTTTGAAGTGGTCAATTCTTCTGATCATCCGTTCCTTGTGAACATGTTTGCATGTTTTCAGACACCTCATCATGCTTGTTTTGTGATGGAATATACCCCAGGTGGTGATCTTATGATGCGCATACATGAAGATATCTTTCCAGAGCATATGGCACGGTAAGTTAGAGTTTCCAGGCACTGTAATTTTTTTTAACTTGGTTCTCATATATCTTTCCTGATTAACTATTCCTCTTTTTTTTTTTTTTTTTTTTTTTTTTTTTTTAGGTTTTATGCGGCCTGCGTAGTCTTGGGGCTCCAGTTCTTGCATGGGAAGAAAATTATTTATAGGTAATGCAGCAATGAGTCAAGAATAAGAATTTTCAGCAACCTGAGAGTTTATTTTTCCTGTAGCTACATGTCTGGAGCTCACTATCTCGCTGGGGTTTCTGATCCTTCTGTCCATTTTTATTTTCCCCATCTCCTGTTGCTATCAGCGCATGTTCATCATTCATGTCTTCATTACCTGTGGTAAAGAAAGTCATCTAGGAGATATTCATCTGACGTTTGCAGGTGATTCATCTTTTGTGACATGTCAATACATTCTGGGGGGCACCTGTAAGTTACTGCTTTCTTTTTGATTGGGACAGTTGAGTAATTTGTCCTGTGTTTGTGGGATGCCCTTTTAGCAGACGAGTAAGTCCTACCCAGCTCTAAGCTGCTTTGTGAGCCTTTCATTAGAGGAAAATGTCAGTAAAATAGCCTTTGAGGGGAATCTTTCAAATATTATTTAATTAATTTTATTCTCTTTACTAATATCTAGTTTCTGCCTCTTGCCAAAAAAAAAAAAAAAAAAAAGCTGTTGGATGGCAATCCTAGAACTTCATCTGCTGTTTTCTTTCCATTCCTTTGCCTGCAGGGATCTGAAACTGGATAATCTGCTTTTAGATGCTGAAGGCTTTGTGAAGATTGCAGATTTTGGACTGTGTAAGGAAGGTGAGTCATCCTGGTGAAGCCAAAGTTGAGCCATCAGGATGAAGTTTAGGATCTGCGTTCTGGTAATACGTTTGCAAATACAGATACTGAGGTGGCTCTGGTTAACGGTTGTGTTTATTGCCATCTAAAGAAATCTCATCTGTCTGGCCATAATGAACCTGGAAAGAATATTTTGTCCTTTGCTCCTCAGGAAACTTATCAAGGAGTTTACAGTATACTTGTTTGCCCAAAGGACCCAGGATATAGGGTAGTACAAGATTATGTTCCTGAGGGAGCGAGCAGTGGAATCTCCGGGAAGCTTCCTCATTTTTGCTGTTTTTTTTAAGCATTGTCTTCTCTCTTTCTTACTTTTGAGTCACAGCTTAGAAAACTCAAGAGTTGTTGTCAGGAGACTCAGGCGCTCCACACTTCCTCAGTGGCACTTGCAAGCACAGATGACAGCTCTTACACAGTTAAGGACGTTAGTTTCAAAGGAAACTAACGTCCTGGCTTTCAAAGGATAGGACTGCATATGATCCATTTAGAAATGTGTGTGCTGGATTTTACAACAGCTTCCCCCCTCCCTTTACAGGAATAGGTTTTGGAGACCATACAAACACCTTCTGTGGCACTCCTGAATTCCTGGCTCCAGAAGTCCTGACAGATGTTTCATACACTCGGGCAGTAGACTGGTGGGGATTGGGTGTACTCATTTATGAGATGCTTGTTGGTGAGGTAAGACCACCCTTCTCTAACGGGATCTCACCAAGCAGACTTGGGGAGAATTTGTACCTGACTGTGCGAGGTAAAATTTTGGTGAAAATGGCCAACAGCCATTCAGGGGTTTAAAATAACTTCAGGCATGTTTGGGAGTTCCTCATGCATTCAAACTATGAGTCTTCTAACTGCCTCTGTGGTTTTCTGAAAACAGCTCTAGCAGTCTGATATCCTCAGTCTTACCCTTGACCTTGTTGTTGTTTAGTATTTCTAACACGTTTTTCTCATTCATAGTGCTTGCCAAACACTAGTTAATCCCTACAACTCCCTGCTGCTCTCATCCCTGTTTTATAGAAACAGGTGCTATGTGGGTTAAATAATAAAAATGTCACAATTGCAGTCACCGTTCCCTGGAGATGATGAAGAAGAAGTCTTTGACAGTATTGTCAATGATGAAGTCCGGTATCCGCGATTCCTTTCATCTGAGGCAATTTCTATAGTCCGCAAGGTAATGGGCTGGGGGTTCTCCAGGATCCGGAGAAATGTGCATTTGTCTTAACTAGATCCAGAGGGACACTATTCAGGCCAGATAGCGCTTGTGTGTGTAATCTGGAGCTGCCTACACAAGCTAAGGAGACTTTTAAAATTTTACACATATAGTTATTTTCCCTTTTTTTCTTTCCACACAAATGCTACTCTTCCGGCTAAGGATGACTAAGCAGACTTCTTACTGAGGCCTATTGCTGCTAGTTCTGAAATGAAGAAGCATTGATTCAAGGGCAGGAATGTAGAGTAATTCAATGGAGATGGTGTGATCAGTTTTTAAATGTGATCCATTCATCATGTGTACATGATTAAGATGAGATGCTACATGCAGTTTATAGCAGATATCTTACTGATATTAGCAAGTTGTACCCAAGGAACTATGTCTGAGCTATTACTGGCAGTTTATGACCTTGCTGCAAAGCAAGTATGGCAAAATACTGAAGGCTCCCATCTCCTTTTATTTTCTCTCTGGAATATTATTTCTGCCCGTGTTCCAGTTGTTTAATTTTGGACTGATCTTTCTTGCAGCTTCTTCGGAAATGTCCAGAGCGTAGACTGGGAGCAGGGGAAAGAGATGCAGAAGAGATTAAAATCCAGGCTTTTTTTACGGTAGGGGCTCCCTTTATCCTTCCGCCTCAGCTCTTGTATTTTAGCTGAGAGCGATTTGCTTTCTGTTGGTATTGAGGCAAATTCCCATTAGTTTTCAGTGAGATGTTAATGGCAGCTTCTGTTGCACCTTGTTGTTCTAGTTAGGAATAAGTGTTTCAAGTGATGCTGGAAATGACACCCCCTGAGTGTTTTTTCTGGGATCTGTAAGCTTTCGGGACCAGTCTGTTATTTCAGACTGTGCTACCTCTATGGACAAATACACCTACCTTCTGAGCCATCAGCAAATACCCTTTTTTAGATCAAACTGCAGCAATCAAAGGTGCTGTCTAGCGATGGCAGTGATGGTCAGTTACTCTATTTGATGGCACCTGCATTTGCAGGATATACATGAATCCTAAGAGAAATTGAGGTTAAAGACGCGTTTGCTTTGGTTCAAGGGTGCATGGCTGTTTAGGCAAAGATGTTGTTAGAGGTTATTAGCCTCACAGCATCTGGCTGGCTTTGCATTGGTGCACTGGAGTAAACAAAGACCTCTAATGTCAGCACAAATTGCTGGGTAGTCTGCTGATGTGCCTGGCCATGGCTGCAGTTTAGTTTTGTCCCTACTGAATATAGTTTGAGTTGTAGCTTTTTTTTCCTTAGTGTTCTGAAGCATAGCCTTAGACCACGTAGAATCTCTATATTACCTGGCCGGCACCAACTTTGCTGTTCATTTTGGCTTTTTTTTTTTTTTTTGGCTTAGTAGAAATTAGGCTTGTTGGAGACAGGCTGCAGTCCTTTCTCTTACTTTCTCTCTCACGTTTCATAAATAACCTTATTGTCAATCTGGCCTCTTCACTTTGTTCTTTACAGGAAATTGATTGGGATGCCTTGTTTGCCAGGAAACTGAAGCCCCCTTTTGTGCCCACTTTAAGAGCTCCAACTGACATTAGCAACTTTGATGAAGAGTTTACATCGCAAAAGCCAATTCTGACTCCTCCAGAGGAGGTTGCTCTCCTAACCCGTAAGGAGCAGGCTGTCTTCAAGGATTTTGACTTTGTCTCCACACACCTTTTAGATGCGACTGCTGTGCTGTAAGAAATCTGAACAAGTTGTTACCAACGTGACAGTTTGTAGAGACAACTTGACACGGGCAATGGAAAAGTCAACAGAATTCATAGAACTGGTAGTGCTGAGGACCCTAGGAAGACAGTGTCTTAAAAGCTGAGTTGCTCTACTGTGTTTTTTCAGTGTCAGTCTTCAGAGGGATACTGGATGTGAATTACCTTAAGTAGTAGTTCATTTTTGACTGGGTGTGTCACCTGCTGCCATTGAACAGGTATGAAAATTTGGAATTTAAGCTGGACTTAATGAAATCAAATCTTCTCTGCATCCCAGCTTACTCTTTGCAAAGAGCCTCAGTAAGTGGCATAGCTCTTTTAAGTTACATAATAGGGGGAATGACTGTCCTGCCTGTTTTCTAGAAGAGATGTGCAACGTTCCCTCTTTGTAATGTTTTTTACCCGTTCCTATTCATAGGTATGTATGTGAGGGAAGGAATGGATTTTAATACAACCAAGATAATGAAGTTTGGGTTTGATAATGATCCAAATGACCTATCTTAAGGAAAAAGAGACTCTTTCTACTTATTTCATGATGCTAAATCTTAGCTATTGTTTTTAATGTTATAAAAAACCTACAGCTTTGCGCATGCTTTTTTTTTTTTTTTTTTTTGGAAAATAAAGACACTTTTCCTTATAATGAAGTTGTAGCTTTTCATCTCCTTGGTGTTAGTTGGCTGGATGTGTTTCAGATGAGGGCTAACCATGTTCTACTCAGTAGAAAAGGATTTTATTTTTTCTGTGTAAATGTCATGGTAGTATTTTCCTTCCTTCTTTCTCATTCCAGTTCTCTGTGTGTACATATTGCATGGTGTGATCACCTATCACATCCAAATGATTGCAGGCAAGTTTTCTCTTTGCAGTTTTTATCTATCCAAAAAGGATATCCTGTATCCTTTTTGGAATAGCTAATATAAAAAAAAAAAAAAGAATAAGCTTAAGCTGATTTCATTTGTCTGGTAACCTATCATGTGTAGTTAACACTGGGTAAGATACATTTTTATCTCTTAAATTCATTATATTAGCCTGTAGGGCAAAAAAGGGAAGGGTATCTAGAAAGGAAGTATCCCACTGAAAACAAACAGGTGCCTATAGCTATTACACTTTGGTTTATCTTCAACAGAAGTAGACAGAGCTGAACTAGCACAACTGTGCTCTTTCTGGAGAAAAGGCTGGGGTGCAACCAGGGAGCAGCCCTCATTAAATCAAGGCTGGTTTAAGTGCTTCAGGATTCAGAGAGGTAAGAGTAGTTAGAGTATATGTTAGCATCTATCAGAAATAATTCACACTGAACCTGGTTTTCCTATTGTCAGAGCCAAGTGTAATTGCTTCTGAAAATTCCAGAGTATCCTTTCAACTTCCTGCTTCTGCCTTTTAGCATAATGATCCGTTTAAGGCAGGATACGCATCTTCCTCACCTTTGTTTAAATAGTAACGGTTGGTTTGGTTTTGGTCCCTACAGTACTGTTTTGCCACTTTTTTAAGGTCAGGGCTTCAATAAAGTAAGTAGCACAGTGAATTGTTAGCACAGGTGAAGCCTAGAACACGGGGTTCAGAGGGAGAGGCGTAGAGAACCACAAAAGGTATATGTAATCTTTTAATAGTTTATAGTAGAGTTAAAAGACTATAAATTACCATCCACGTGCATTTTAAAAAAGAATTGCCAAACAGAGCAGTAGTGTGTGTTTTGAGTATTATTTGGCTGATAACTGAAGAACCAGAAATTGCTAAGTGGTAGGTGAGCCTACTTTGGTAGATGCGACACTGATATGAATAAGTTACACAAACCTTCATGTATTGTGCATCATTATTATGAAAAAAAAGTCTTAATATTCTGAGATCCCCCTGATAAGAGCTTCTGCCCTGAACAAACCAGACTGGACACGTTACAAGCTCTTTCCGGAACTGGCCAAAATAAGGGATCCTTCAGTTGTTTTTAAGCTGCTTTTGGACTATAGTGCTGTATCAGTGACTCCGCACTCCCCTTTCCTGAGTGCTCGTGACCTTAGACCCTGAGTGCATCCTATCAGTTTGCCAGATGCAATCCCAACTTGGTGTTAACTCCTGAGTCAAGGAGATTAAGGCACAAAATAACTTTAACTAAGACTTTAACAGAAAAAAAGTCGAGACTAAAATGCGCACCATAGGCTTTTCTGCCTTTAAAGCTGAGAGGTGCTCATCCCAACCTTCCTTGTAGTCCTTCATGGAAACCTGAAGTATGACCTTCTATTACAATGGAAAACAAGTAATCTTGCTTCTATCCTAGAAAGCTGTCAGCACCCCCTAATGCCATAGAAATAAAGAGGACCTAGAATCTTTCCCCTTACAGTGGAATTTTGTATTTTTCTAGTAAAATTTTACTACGATGTTGAGGTAGTAGTATTACCACCAGTGTTATTTAAGCCAGGCAAGAAGTGACCACCTCTACTACTAGTTTAGTGTTTTTCCTGTATATATAATAAATTAAGGCTCTTTCCCCAGAAAGAGTAAAGGCTCCCCAGTAAACGCTGAGGCATGAAGCTATCTGCAGAAATAGCTCAGTAGGCAAGTATTGCTTTTGTGTCCAATAAAAAGTGAATGGCATCATTCTTAGCTGAACACATTCAAAATAGTCTCTGGACTGTGCATAGTTTTTCTTCCCCCCCCCCCCCCCCTTTAAGTTGGTGCCGCTGTTAGGAAGCGGGTCAGGACATCACAAAGTATGAGGCTAATTACATCAGTTGAATTTTGTGCCTTACAGCTGTTTCTCATATACATGAACACTGTTAAACCTCAGATCTTTGTGAAAAGCGTGACATTTAAGCATGTAGTCAAAATGAAATTTGCTTTCGACTATCCATATATTTACTCAGAATGTTTCTATTATTTGTCAAACACTACTGAGAGACGGCACTGTGAAGAAAGGCCGCAGGAATTATATTGATTCTGGCTCCACTTGTCTGTAACAGCTGCTGTTTTCTAGCAGCAATAGGAAAGTGAAACTTTAGGGAGCAGAAGTGCACATACCTTTTCACGCTACTCTTGC
The DNA here is from genome assembly GCF_040807025.1 of Struthio camelus. Lineage (NCBI taxonomy): Eukaryota > Metazoa > Chordata > Aves > Struthioniformes > Struthionidae > Struthio > Struthio camelus. Next base: position 7,246,503 of record NC_090961.1, on the reverse strand, counting down.
ATTTCTTCTGAAGCGATCTGGATGCAGTTAACAAAAGGAAGCAAGTTTAAAGAGATACATTCATTCAGTCCAAAATATCTGGCCTTCTGCCCTTCTCAGAACCAATACCTGCCCTTCAACAGTGCTATCCGTATAACCCTGACTATCCTTCTAAAAATGTAAATTTGCTTTTATGGACGAGCAAGCTGCGGAACAAGCTGCATAGTTCAGAATATGCTGAAGTTCCACACAAGGAAACAGCAGCAATTTGCATTAGTAAAATTTCATCCAGCAACCTGCAGGTGTGTTGGCACTTTACTAAGTAGGTCCTGCTGTGACTAGACAGGTTCACTATCCCTGTGAAAGTAGATTTTCTCCCATGCAGTGAGGTGGCATGAACAGAAGAACCTCCAAAGGTTGAGGATTACCCCTTGGTCAAAGGGATTCTCCAACTCGGAGTGTTTCAAGTAGGAGATGCGATGCTGTGACATGAATTCCCAGGTGGTGGTGTTGCAAGAGACCAGATAGAGATGTGAAATAAGCAGCAACAGGACAAAAACGGTGAACATGACTATCAGGAGGAAGGAAACGACGAGGAAAATGTTGTGCTGCAGCCAATCCCAGGACTGTTCCAAGTAGAGGCCTGACCTTTCAATTCAAAGAGAAACATGCTCAAGGTTAAAGATGTAAAACTAAATTACATAAGCCAAACAAACTCGACGGCACATTTAAGTTTGATTCACAAGGAGTGAACTTCTGATCATCTTTTACTACAGCGATGTTAATATGCTGTATACTCTTAAGAGGCTGCAGCAGTGGTGACTTAAGATCTAAGAAATTTAAGAGATGCTGGCTCTCCTAACGGAGAGATACAGTAGTCTTTAGTTGCTTCCTCTCCTGAACAGAGGTACAGCTGAAACCCACTTGCAGCTTCCAATACTTCAATTTCTAAATGAAGATTGTATTATAGTTAAGTGAAGCAAAATTCATTAGGTTAATAATTCTGTTAAGCTTAAAGCAAAGATGAACAACAAAACCCAAATTATCAGATTCTGCTTAACTAATTGTGGATAAGCTACGAGAAGGCGCAGCAGATTAGGGGTCTCAGAAGAGCCGATCTGCAGTATGCAAAAAAGGTGGTGACCATTCAAAGCTAATCCAAACACTGTTCTGTTCTGCACAAAGCCTTCAGTAGGGCTGTAGGAGCATCAAAAGGAGCGGTAAAACTGCTGTGTCCAGGACTTACCAAGCAATATGACCTGCCCACAGCAAAACTACAAGCTGCACGCTCAAGTAGACTATGAAGAGAGGGTGATTCTTCTCTCCTACACAGTTCTCAATCCAGGGACAGTGATGGTCATAACGCCGAACACAGTGCTGGCACAGCTGGCAGTGCTTGGCTCGCATTGGTTGCTGCAGAAGAAAACACAACACGAGCAATAGTCCACTCCTGTTCAATTCCCTGTATTGTAGAAAAGAGCATCATGTAAAATTGTCTTCCTCCACAGCAAGGCAGTCCCAAAAGGACTCCCTCTTGAAATAAAGGTACAATATAAACGTTACTAAGACAAGTAAAAGGGATCATGATCCTTTGGTACAGATCCAAAGGAGTGAGATTCAAATGAAATGACTCTCCCACACCTCCCTATACGTTTTCTTTATTATCTACCAATAGGGGAAGCCCAGTGTGCAAAGTAGGGAGATACAGCCAATCAGTTTATTTTTATAGGCTGTAGCTATTCAGGAAAGCATGAGCAGGGAGCTGAAGTGAAAAAATAGGACCACTGATATTGAATGAGTGTGCAGGGATGAAGATGAAAGATATGACTGAGAAAAGTAATACGGATGTGCCTTCCTAGCATTTTTTCCCCGAAACATATGTATGTTTTGCCAGCTTATCCTCTTGCAACAAGCCGATTTCTTTTAGTAGATACTCTTCAGGAATTCATGGAAGCTGAGATAATACTGGATTTTATTAAACTGATAAGGAACACTTTGAAAAGAGGCATTTCTAGGCTTTACAGTTTTACAGTTCAGGTTAATGTTTTGTTGTTTCTAGGCTTCCAAACAAGCTCACAGTGACTAGCAGTTCTTGTGTGTTGTGCGCAGCTGCCTTTCTGGCTCTCTACGTTCAAGAGAAGCTTTTTTGACAATACAATAAGGTCTGACTGACACGGCAATAAGAACGTAGAATATGATCTTCCCATGGTGGAATAGAGCAAAAGCAGATCTTTGTTTCTATAAGCTAGCAGGGACTTCTTTCAACCTTGGAACATTAGCATACGTGCCAATTTCCATCATTACATCTTTAGTTACACAGTCCATCTGGATCACTTTTCAGTTCAGGATTGTACCTGAAATCAATTTGTTAGTTGTATTTGCTTTTGTTGTGGGTTTTTCAGCAAGAGGGTGATGCTGTGACAGAGTTAATCAGATCTGCCATGCCTCCAAACCACAGAACAGTGAGGAGCAATGGCTGAGCAGGAAAACACAGGCAACATCAGTCGTACAAAGATGCTGTCAAAGAAATGCAAGCTTATAAATCAGCCATCCCATCCTTTTCTAGAGCGTCAAGAATACCTACCTTCACCATGCAGTAGCCACAGCGCCGCATCTTAATATTGCTTGGAACTTGGGGTGTCACCATGCTTTGTTCTTCAGTCTTTCCTGCCTACCAAAAAAGACAGTGAGTAAAGATGTTTCATGGGCTGCTGTCTGAAGTAACAGCAGCTATTAGCCCATTTGGCATCACTGGGCTGCCTGGATCCTTTTACTTCATGAATATATAGTGCTTGTTACCTCAGTCATGAGGAAAGTTAAACCGAGTAATTCCTGGAGAGGTACAAAAGCTGCTATGTAAGTACAGATCCATGAAACTCCACTTCAGATAGTTAAGGTATATCCAGAGAGAACAGGTTATTGTAACCATTCAAAGGAATGTTTGTGTCCAGGCAGAAATAATTGTTGATAAGACACCACCTGGACCCCCAAACTACATTCTGGGACATAAACAAACAAGACCGGACTCTGCTTCCACACATAGTAGTGATGGCCTTTCAGTAAAAGCAGTGCTACTTATTCATAATCCAGACATTTATATAAATGGTGGAAGATTAAAAATGATAATGCATAGTTTCTTTAATCCTATACAATAATGCGTAGTTTCTTTAATCCTATACAATCAGGAATGCAGTGAACCTGGCATAGGCTACCTCTCCATTACTGTAACTTTGCACCTCCATTCACCTCGCTGTTACTTGTTTGTGTATCTGTCCTCTGAGAGGGCAACAGATCTACAAACAGTTCAATAAATAGAGCTGCCAAGCGTACTTTCTTCCAAGCTTGCTCTTCAGTTCAGTTCTTTCTGTACTTGCACCAATTAGCAGCTCTCAGCATAAAACAAAGCCTGCGTGCTTTCCGCGGGGTACTGAGCCTCTGAGGCAGGAGAGGACCTGCGCTGGAGCAGCACAGTGCGCTTACAAAGAGGAACTTAAACATCTTAAAGATGAACTTAAACCCTGGGTGATCCCTACTGTCTTTACAGAATATGAATCAGAGACTCTTTGGCCTCATCTCCAAAGGTCTCTGTATGTTTCCTTTATGCCAAGCGCAACAGAAACTGTTGCGGACTGTTCTTATCTAGCACGGGGGGGGGGGGGGGGGGAAGCAGTCTATAGATTTTATAGCCCCAGCACTTTCATTCACGCAATGATTTACCTGTACTTCCTCATCAGGCTTAACAAAACCCGGATCCATGAGAGACACTTTAAAGTACAGCAGGACGGAGCACAGAACCAGTAAGACAAAGACCAGCGGCTGCAGCAGCTCTCCGCGCTCCTCTTGCCTTCGCAGATCTGAAAGGTAACCCCCCGTCAAAAAAAAAAAAAAAAACCAACACAAGAAAGCAGTAATTCTGTGCAAAACGTTTAGGGATTTCTTCTCCGACCTGAACGAAGGGGTCACACAGCTTAGCCTCCGGGGAGCGTCTGTACAGCCTGGCTGTAAAGGGAATTAACGCTGCTATTTAGTCCCGGTCCCCACCCGAGGTTTATAAAACGGGAAGGCGCCATGTTCCGGGTCGGTATAAAACCCCCTCGCAGCCGAGCGCTCGGCCCGCGGCCTCTGCGCGCTGCGGCGGCTCCGCGGCGCGTCCTGTAACGCGGCCGTTACAGCGTCCTCAGGCGGCGCCTGGCGCCCCTACCCGCCTCTGCGCGGCTCCGCGCTCGGGCGCGCCCCGTGGAGCCCCCGCCACGGGCGGGGGGGAAAAGACGACGGGGAGAAGCCAGATTCCCACGAGGGAAACGAAGGGAGCGGGGGGGGGGGGGCGGCTCCGCGGCGGCGCGGCCTCACCTGTGCGGTGCAGCAGCAGCCCCAGCGCCAACCCCCCGCTGAGGGCCGTGTGCGCCGCCCTCACCCACAGCCCCCCGGCCCCCATGGCGCCCGCCGGCCCGGAAGGGCGGGCAGCGCCGCCGCCGGCCGCGCCCCAAGGCGGGGCCGGGGCCGCGGCCGCGGCGGTTGGGCGGTGACGCAGGGGTCGCCTCGGGCCTGGCTGCCGCCTCGGCGGCCCCGGTCCGGTCGCCACCCGGCTTTGTCGCGGCGGTAGCGCCCTGGGCTCCTTCTCGACCTCCTGCCCGGCACGCGTCCGCCCTGCTGGGTGACCGGGGGGGAGCTACCCTGCCGCCCACTCGTCCTCCCAGGCCCCGCACTGGGACCTCGGGGCTTCAGTCGGGCGGTTTTCTTTAAGGCGCGCTGGGGAGCGCAGAAGGACGTCCTTTGAGGGCAGCGCTGTTGCAGTTACACCTGAGGCAAACACTGCAAAACACAGCAATAAAAGGGGGCTTGTGCAGGTGTCTCCTTCGAAGGACTTGAGGCGCTGCCTGGGTGAGATGCTGCACCAGTGTTAACCCTGGTCCAGCTGGTTTCATCATCTCCTCTGCGATTTCCATCCCCCAGAGCGAGGCACAGAGGTGGTGCCTGGCTGAACGCGTGTAGGCAGTCACGTTGATGCAAGCAGAGCTTGTAAAATGCGTGGCATAACTTTGCCAGGTGGCTGCCGGGATGGGACTTGATCTAACTTCAGATGTCTGCAGTGTAGACGTTTGTATCTGAGCTAGGTCGTTAGACTTCCTTGACAGCAGCTGAAGGAAGAGGCACGTCTGGAGAATGGTCCTCATCTGAAAGCAGACTCCTGAAAGTAGCTGAGTTGCGTTTTAGATATGCTTCTATCTCTTGCTAACAATATAAAAGCCAAGATGACTAGCTTAGATGCACGCACCTGCACTTTCAGTGTCTGTCGATTTAAGGGAGATGAATTTCACTGCAGAAGCTTTGAAATCAGTGGTTTATCTCAAGCTCTTCAGTTTTAGCATAGATATATCTTCGCTGTCTTTTTTTTTTGTTTGTTTTCATTTTTGTTACCTTCCTTGCCAGTAAAAACTTGGGGGAAAAAACACATTCCCTGCCAATTTATCCTCCAGCACCGGGAAAATAGCCAGTTCCTTGGTATTGTTTAACCATGTGTTGGGTGTGTAACAGCATTACTGATTATTTCAGTTTGTGTTTTAGGTGATTCGGTGACCACCAGCTGATTCCTGCAGAGCACCAGGCCTCACAGGTCACTTGAATTGTTTACCCAAGACAGCAACATTGAAACATTAACAAAAATTATAGTTTAAATTTACCTCCCCAACAATCATTCAAATCCTTTTTTTTTTTTTTTTAATTCTAGGTAAATGCAAGAACTGCAGAAATCCTTCCTCAGAAACCTCATAGACTGGGCCAGTGCTGCTCAGACCTCATACTAGAAGTTTGGAGATGGCCCTGCCTCCTGCATGCTTTCAATATCAGAACAATGTTTCTGTTCCTTCAGTTGCAAAGGAACAGTAGGAAGCTCAGAACAATAACACCAGGCTCTGTCTACAAACAGAAAAAAGGTGGCTAGTGTCTCTCTGCTCATCTCAGAGAGGTTTAAAATCTAAAGCTTAATGAAGGCAATTTAAGTAGTAACAGCATTACCCATTCCAAAGTAGAAACATTCTGATATTCCAAAATGATCTGTCATAAGGAATGTATTCTCTCCCTCTTTGTGATTAGAATAATTTGGTGTGTGTTATGCTTTTTATCTTTTCTTAAGGCTTTGAAACCTGCCTTACAGAGATCAGAGCTTCTCTCTCTCTCAAGGGTTTCAACCTAAATGACTGTCTGGTGGAAATTAGGCTTAGTTCCAGAAAGCCTCTATTAGCAGGTTTCTGAGGAGAGAATGTAGGTTCTTATGGCATGTACCCAGATAGAAATTTCATGCTGCTGGAAGCATAAGGTATCTCTCTGTACCCTTACAGTGATAATGTTTTCAGCTCCCTAGAGGCAGTTCAGTTTCACAGCATTCCTTCTCCTGCTTAGTCCGTTTAGAGTCTGATCCTCTAGAGAATTTACAGTGACCATTGAATTCCCTGGGAGTTGAACTCTTGCGGGATCCGGCTCTGAAGAAGACAAGTCACACTGACTTTAAAGCAGATTGACTGTTTGTTTTAAATTAGAAATCTTTTAAGCTAGAGGTCTTAAGCTAAAAGCTTAAGCTAAAAGTCTTAAGAACTCAGCTTCTGCCACTTAGGAAGCTTAGACTGTGGAATACTAGTCACAGATCTGTTACTGAGTTGAGAGGCAATATGTACAGTCAAATGTTGTTCTGATTTTTTTTCCTCTCACATCATTTCATAACAATATTCTCTTCCTTCATGCCGCTTTTCTATTGACAAAAAGTCTAGTATCCCCTGGAGTGATGAAAGCAACAGTCACTGAACTGCATCAACACATGGCAGTTCTTTCCATTTTTAATGAAATATATGACAGCAAAAGGACCAGTAACGTACCTAAATAAACCACATTCATAGACCAAAGGAATAAGACATTGTTAAGCACTAGATTTAATACACAGCAGGTATCCCAATGGATACAACAGAAAAATTAATTCATTCAGAATTGTAAGGAAGCAACAATTGTGCATTATTATTTTTTTGCTTGGTTTCACCATGTACAAGCATTTGAACCAGGCTTCTCAACATCAGGCAGATCAATGGACAGAGTAAAAGCAGAAACTTGCTCATTATAACTGAGATTATTTTCTTTAAGCAAAACAAGGAAATACATATTTGGTTAGCTTTAAAACTTTTTTTTTTTTTTTAACAAGAAAGGAATTGCAGAGAGAATCAGTGACAATTATTTGAAATCAAAATATAGTCTGTTGAATCGAAGTGTTTCAGTTCAGCAGGAAATCTTCCTCGTTCCTTTTCTGAAGTGCTGCCTTCCCAGCCAGCCTTCATGTCGCTTTTCACCCATTGCTGACCGAAAACTGAAAAACTGTTACCCTCGGTGCTTTGTACACTCTGGTTGTTGTGGAGACCAGCTGTTTTCTTACTTTTAATTCTCTTTTTCCAGCACAAGCCATCCTTTAACACTTGAGCTGTGTCAGGCTCCTCCCTCAGCAATCTCAAGGCCGTGTCTGTTCTCTGAAGCAGTGCCTGAATGCAGTGTCCCTGTCCCTCCTGCCCTTCTCCCTCCAGTGATCGGAAGGGAATAGGTTCACAGCTCCAAAACTCTTCCTCCCCCTTATCTTTTGCAGAGACCAAAGTGACTCCAACAGGAGCCCAGCCCAGGTGACAAGCTGGGTAGGATTCAGTGCTGAATGGATATCATTTGAGCAAGCAGGTAGGTGCAGGGCAATAACAACCATGATGCAGATGGGACAGATGAATTATTTGTAGTGTTACTAATCGCCATGGCCTTTAATGCTAAACCTTCTTGGCTTGGTCCAGATGAGCAAGTCTAGTACTGCTTGGTGTTAAGCATCACACAAGTAGATGCCAATCTGCATAAGCAGTTCCTCTGACAGATTTTGTAAAATGGAAGCACCAACCTGCTCTCTTATCTCTTCCAGAGAAAATGGCAAACAACGGACACCTGACATGCTGAGGACTGCAGTGTCAGGGCCACTGGGACAAGGAGACATCCTCCAGCCAGGAAAGAAACTACTGACAGTCAAGGTAGAGGTTCCTTTGCTGGCACAGTCTCCGCAGAGAACTGCGGAGTTGTGCTCATGCTCTGCTTGCCAAGCTGTTGAATATTAAATGAAATGTAGGAGTGAAAACGTGAAAGCGTAAGAGCGTGAAGGGGACAACTACAGAACACAAGGTGTCCCTCCTCCATATCTTGACATGCTATGAATGGCTTTTCAGCCTGATTTTTCATTTGGCAGGTATAACCTCATTCCAGTTTTCTGGGAAGAACTGGTCCTCAGCTCTTTAATTCTCTCTGCGCAGTTAAGTCTCCTGGTTCATTCCTTTGCTCCAGCACAGCTGAAAGGACTGAGAAGCTTCTGTGTAACCCGTGAGCGTTTCAGGATATCCAGCTTCCCCTCTTCATGTAACACCTTCATAAAAATCAGCTACTTTGCCCTCCCCTCCTTTGCAGAATATTGATGCGATGGCTGGAGACAACTGTTTTGTCCTGAGCGTTGTATCTACAGCAGCAGCTCATTAGCTCCTCTTTGCCCCTAAAAAGTGCTTCAGGTCATGGCACAAGCCTTAAGCCTAGGGTTCAACAACTTCTGTTGTTTCACAATTAGGGAAACGGAGGTACAATCTAGTTTCACACTCCAAATCACAGGCATTCCTGGATTATGCTCAGATGTTTGAGGACACCTTTCTCTCTTTTGCTCCTTACTGAAAGGGAAGCGTTATTTTCCAGCTCACAAAACTTACTGGCTTCTTGAAGAAACAGAAGCTTGTAGCTAAAGCTCTTATTGCTCCAACAGGGATGCTATATTTTTTTTTAATGCTGCCTCTGTAATTCATCTTGCTGGTGGCCTGATTCAAAAGGTCCTGTGTCGTTAGCTGTCACAGATCAGTTTATGGAAAGCTCCCCTTCCCCCCGGGAGCAGTGACAGACTTTGTAAAGCTAAGCTCTTCTGGTAGGCTGGCCTATCTGACTCCAGTAATCTCCGTGTTGTTTTTTATTCTGGTTAAGGTACGGCATGCCTAGAAGGCTCGGCAGGACTTGCCTGATGATATGTGTGCAGTCAGGATTGAGAGGTTATCTATATGTCGTGAAACAAATGTTTGATGCAGCTTGGAACGGGTTAATTTGGGATACCACAGTCCAGCTGCAGCAGGTGGGACTTTAGTATGACTGAACTTATGGGAGGGCACTAGTTTGAAGAAGATCAAACCCCTTATGTCCTTAAGTCCCGATTTAGATGGAAGCAAGCCATCTTTTGTTCATTAACCTTGGCGCAGTTTTGCCAAAATCTCAGAGTGAAACCTACTTGTTTGGTTCTGGTTACAGTGCAAGGCTGAATTCTGCTCTAGCTGAGCAATCTTGAGCTCCAGCTGACTCCCCACCACGGCAGCTGCATGCTGGGGACACAGGTTTCTGATACCTGTCACATCTGTGATGCGTCCCTTCTGCTCCACTCCCACCTCCCCAACGTAGTCAGAATCCTGAGGGCTTTTGTCACTTGATTTAAGATTTCAGTGGTAGCAGCTTTCACTATATGGGCAGTAAAGAGGAAGAAGGCCTGCTGGGCACTGTCACATGAGGCAACTTAAAGACGACAGTACTAAATGGAGGATTAAATGAGCAAAGCCTGACTCCTCTGATGCATGGAGGCTGGTCAGCAGTATTTGCAGCCTCTCTTAGTTTTGCATCTAGGAGAAAGATTAACAAGCATTACAGGGAAACCAGATCTTGAAATCAGCTTCCCTGTCTCAAAGCTTGTACTGACACAAGTTCTTGGGGAACAGTAATAAGAGAGAGAAAAATACATTTGAATCAAACAACTGCAAAAAAGTATAATTTGTCAAGTTTTGCAAACCATATGAAAACAATTCAAAAGTGACACAAAAATATATATGTTTGAAAAATACTTAAAGAAAAAGTACAGATCTCACAATATCAAAACAAATGACATATGGTTAAAAAGAAGAAAAAAAAAAAAAAGACATTAGGTAACACCATGTTGGCAGAAAAAGTAAACCTCTCCAGGGCAGCTGTGTTCTGTCATTTAAAGTGTCAGTTTGTGTCTCTAGGATCTGTCTGTAACGTGCTCAGCAATGACAGCATTAACTGAGCATTAGAAGACTCTGTCATAGCAGCGAATCAAATCCAAGAGCAATGTATACGAGGGAAGAGAGCAGTGAGGTTTACTGTGCTATCTCAGAGGCCTGAAATGTCCTAATTCGTATGGTCACCATCTTCTCTTATTGCTACCAGACACAAAATCCCTTCCAAGGGAAGGTTTGTGAATCATGAAAAAGAGTTATGACAAGCAGAGGGCTCTAAGCATGGACTGCACAATGTGCTGTTGAGAGCCTGACTATGCGATAAACCTTGGCCTTTGGCTTCTTGAGCCACCATAGTCTGGAGTGTCTTACAGGTAAAGAACACTTCAGTGGGACTCTCCTCTCACCTGCATCGGGATAAATTGGAGGAACGCTGCTGATGTGAGTAGGACTGCACTGTTAGTGCCGGTGAGAGTCAGATAAGAATAGGGCCTTTTGTTCCTCAGAAGAGAGGGAAGATGCTTGGGGTGGAACAAGAGGTGCTATCTCATGGGATCACCCGCCAAAGGGTGCCTGGAGGCTCGCTAGTCTCGGAAGAGGATGTCAGCATTTCCAGCTACAGCATTTGTGCTGGGGTGAGCTTCCTACAAGGGAAGACCAATTTGCCATTGAGCATGGCTAGCACTAATGCAGACCGAAGAACAAAACCCCTCCAGTGCATTACTGAGACTTGCACAAATGATACAAGCTGCTCTTGCCTAGGGCCTAGTAGAGCTTATTAGGCTGAGGAGAAACCCACTCTCTGGCATTTATAGCCCTTCCCCGTAAAACAGAACACAACTAAAAAGGTGGTGAAGGACTGGAATTAAGATGTGTAGCCCTTTGTGAACAAACCTTGTTCCTTGTTGCACAGGCTCCTTCAAAGAGAAATCTGTGTTGCCAAGGACGTGCAACTGGCTTCGCTGGTTTTATGAGGCCAGGTGGGCTCACAGATCCTACTGTACCGCCAAAGGGGACAAAACAGAACTCTTGACTTTAACAGGAATGTTTACTTCCGATAGACCCACGTACAGTTAGCAGCGCTTCCACTAATGTGAGTCTTCTATAAAAACCCCTTATGGGAATGAATAATAGACTTGAAAAAAATGTCTTCCCTGTTTCCTCTATTTACAAATATTACTAAGAAGGTCAGTTCATTTGGTCTAACTCTCTGGTATCATGTCCCCCAACTTCTCTAAGCAAATAAATAACTCATCACTGCCTGTAACTCCATTTGGTGGCCAACGCCATTTCAGGACTGGTGTTCTTGTGGACATTACAGGACCTCAGGCAATACAGCAAAAGAGAATTATCTAAAAAATGGGAAATTCAAAATGTCACGTTAGTGATCACACAACTAGGTCTTCAAGCTCACAGTCATTTGAGGCTTTCTGTGTGGTCTAAAAAAAAAGGTTAAAAGATACATAATGTAGTTGTCTTTGTTTTTTGTTTTCTTTTTATACAGAAATCATACACACAAAACTTCAATCTGAAACTTCATAACGAAAAAGTCCACTAATTTAATGAAAGCATTTTGTTGTGCAAAAAGTCCCCTCCCCCCCCCCCAACCGTTCACCTTCATCTACTGAGGGTCTCTCACACACACACACATAAGAGTTTCCTTCCAACAGCCAAGTTGGTAAGAAAGAGTCCTCCCTATATACAGTGAATTAGAGAGAAGCTGGATACAGTGCTGGCAAGAGGCACTAGATGATTGCCTCTATCTGGAAGTGTCCATGTTCTCCTCCTTAAAGTTACTGCAGTGCTCTATAACTTTCCTATGGATAAAACAAGGATAAGGAGAGAGGGTTTAGTTAAAAGCTTATCACGTTACAGTTGTGGGCCAATAAGAGTAACATAAGGAACTGTCCAACAGCATGATCTCTATGTACATGCACGCTGCTTACATCACACAGTCTTTCCTGAGATATGCATCAACCAGCATTTGAGTCTAAACCAGTGTACTCCACAAAAGCAGCTTAGCGCTCATAATTGCAGTTCCTTTCCTCTGAATTGCAAGCCATGTTAGTATACATCCAGATCTGTATGTGACCATTCATTCATCACCCCCATATACAAATCATCAGATAACTTTGAATCACATCAGGAAACACATGCATACAAACATTTGTCATTCATTCTTCTGTCATCCGTCCCTGCTTTTCCATTTGGAAATTCACCGTTCTTGTTCGGTGAATTCATCACTTGTTCGCTTTCTAAGCCATATACAATCTGCTTAACCTGTAATGGTATTCTGCTAAGTCTTCTGCAGGCTTCTGTCGCCTCCAGCATTTAGCAACCCTTCAGTTATGGGGAACATCTGCTGCCCACCCACAAGGTATGTATTCCCCGATAAGCTCTGCCTCTCCTTTATATTCCTCTTGCAGGTATGAAATTGTAGCTCTCAGATTGTCAATGATTTAGAAACTGCAGCTGGCTTTTACAACTCTGAAGGGATGACTCCAAAGGAAGGTAAATTGGGGAAGCTCATGCAGGTGGTGCACTCTCTCCACCTTTTAAGAATGCTCTCATTTTAACTGTGCAATCAGCTCTTCTGGTGACAGGCTGGTATGATACTGAACAAGGAGTCCACACCACTATTATGGAGAATAGTGATGACTGGAGACTATCAGCATAAGAGATGTAATTAAGCAAGTTTGATTCTCCTGACCAGCAAGCCACTTCTACAGCCCATTTGCCTAGCATCCATCAAACCTGTCTGGGTACCATCAACCCGTCTGTGTACTGCCCACCTATAGAAACCTCTCTCCATAGGCTCCTGCTTCCATACTCTTATTCCTGTTCTTCACCCATGTTTGCTTCACTCCTCATACGCATTAGTGCAGGGCTTTATTCGGTAGCCTTACTTGCTGTGGTGAAATAAAAACTAAACTGAAGCTAAATTGAGCGTTTGATGAGAGCACATTGGTTTCCTACCGGGCCATTTCCTTGGTCTCTTGCCGTGCTGAAGCCATTTTAATCATGTCCTTCAGAAGGGGAATCCCACCTTCTTTGATCAGCAGTGGGCAGTACTTGTCAGCTGCGGAGAAAAGAATAAAACAGGTCCTTGTGAACCTTCACAGAGGTGAAGAGACAAGGTGACAGGAGGGGAGCTTGCTGCATGAGAAGTCACAAAACTTTTTTAATGCAGTCAGCCTGTTACAGGTACCCTGGCTGTGAGCACAGCAGACGCGGAACGGATGAGAATGTAAGAGCGTGGCCAGAAGGACGGAAACACTGAAGGTATTTGCTACGCGCTACATTTCATTGTTTTTGTTCTGACTGCGCTGCCTGGACGTTCCTGCATCATTCAAAGAATGTTCTCTCTACCTACATAGAGTTAAATTAGGAACACTTTGTCTTCTAACAAGCTCGGATCCACAACTCCGACTTTTCCAGTGCAGTGAACGTGGTTTTCTAAAGTGGAACTTACGGTAGACAGAGACCAGGTTATACAGTGCCCACGTTGCCCAGTGCTGGCTGACTGGAGAGATCCCTTGTGGAAGGAGTCGAAGAATTGGTTCAAATGACCTGCACAGAAATATTGTAGAAGTGAAAAATCCAAAGGCTGCTTCTTTCAGCAGCTTTGGCACTCAAAGCAGTACAACCTCTGTGCTCATACATATCACAGCAGTAAATCCCATTGGCATGTCAAAGGTTCTGGCATCAAAGAGTACGTCTGTGTCACATGGCAGTACTGGCAGGCTTACAGGCTCTATCAGCTTAGCTTAAACATGCTGCCCAGAGAAAAGATGCAAAGAATTTGACCAAGTCCAGGAACTAATTTCTATCCTATGTATGTCGGTCATTTCTTTCTGACAGCTGAAACCCAGCAGCACTGATCATTCTGCAGAGCAGCCAAAGTAAGATTACACCCAGCCAAAGCTGGCTGCTCGTGTGCAATGATTTCTGTTTCTTCTGGCAACAATGATGTGTCTACACTGCAACTCAGGCATTGGAATACCACTCATTCTGGATCCTTGCCCAGCACTATGGGAATACAGAGTACCTGATGCCTTCTTACAGGAAGGGCTTTGAAGGATTCCACCAGTTACATCTACTCTTGAAATGATTTCTAGGAACTGTGTTTAAATATGCCTCAGAGAAGACTGAAAGCTACAGCGACCCACGTGAGTTTCAGAAGGAAACAAGACTTAAAGAGGTAAAAAGGACAGAAGTCTCAGGAAAAAATCATTAGGCAGTCTCAGAGAGTCTTATCATGGGTTTCCTGAATTATGCAATTTCACCAAAAACACGCAGAAGATATTCCGTTGGGCTCCCACGTTTCTCCCACAGGAATTGCCAAGCAAAGTGTCTTAATTTCAGCAGTCTGTGTGACACACCTTAAAGGAAGACGTAAAACCCTCACAAAAGAATATGTTCCTAAAGATGTTTCTCCTTCACCCTAGGCAGAGCTGGGCTGTGCCTCTTTCCTCCTGTCTGCTGCTGCTTGTTTCCTGTGACAATCCTAGCTCTGGGGTAAGCAGGCCAGGCTTCTCTCTTCCTCACCTGTAATTGATATTTCTTCTGGAGTTTATGTCCCAGCTCTGGATGGCTGCCCACATCCTCTTTACTACTTCCTCTCGGTGTGGCTCATGTATGCCCCAAGCCTCTGGACCATCAAACATGATATGGGAGAGCACACCACAGGCGTTATAGGATACCTCAATCCCATCTGCTTTGCTCTCCAACAGGTTGCTACGAAGACGGAAGAGATCATTTAGAGGTGCCTGAACAACCTTATTCTGCATTTCACAGACATAAAAGCATCACGTCTTTGATCTTTACCGGAGAAGATCATTTCAGAGAAAGTATCTCTGGCCTGAAATGGACACACTGCTCTCCAGAGACCCAGCCTGTCACTAGTACTTGTCTCCTACCTAAGCCATGCAATCCAAGCTGTCTTATGCTTTCCTTTGAGCTTTTTTTGAACGAGAAAGCAAGCTGATGCATCAAGGGTTTAAAAGTTTCCAGGTGATCCAACAGCAGAACCCCAACCCATTTACCCTGCCCAGGCCCAGCCGTTCATCGGGTGCATTCACCTGAACACACTGATGAACTGGGAGGTCATGAGCTGTGGGCGGAGCTCCTTCACCTCTGCTACATTGCCCAGGAGTCCCAGCATGTTGCGGTGCAGCTCCTGTTTCTCTGGGAATTCCTAAGAAAACAAGAGATAGGATTATACAAAAGCAGAACTGTGGGTGGAACTGAGAACAAACAGCCCTGGAGAAAGATTGTGCAGTGGATCTAGAAAGGCTGAATGTTCTTGAGTAGTCAGCAATGTTTCTCTAGCAGATCTGTAATGGAATCTCTAGCGTTCAAATTATGCGAAATGAGAGAATCAAGGCCTGTTATCCATTGCTGCCCTACTTAAGGAGGACTGTATTTAGAAGTACAGAATAGGGAAAGAGGAGCATGACACATATGAGTAAGTGAATGTGTTCTTCTACTTGGTGGATGGCTGTGAAAAAGACATACATTATAACAAAACATGGTAAGTTTTTACTTTATGAAAAGTTAAGTTTTTACTTTACATATGAAGGTCTGATTGTGGATCAGCTCAGCCAGGGATCGTGCCCAGGCACCTGCATCTCTACTACTAATGTCAGTATTCCTCTGGAGGAAACCAAAAATACTTACTTTCAAGCACTCCAAAAAGAGTTTCATGCCACTGTAGTTGAGGAACATCTCACAGTTATCAGGGGTCTCATCAGTGATGTTCCAGAGGGCGCTCCAGGAGAACTCCATCACCTGATCACACTATGGAGCCAAAGAGATAGAGACAGAAACAGAGCTTTGCTCATGTGGGAGCCTAGTGGAAACCAAGTACTCGTATTTCATCTCTGGCATCACCCCAGCGCGCTTCAGAGGTAAGAAGACCTTGTTATTCGCTTTCAGCTGGTTGACAAGTGCTTTTACTGTTGTTGTTGTTTTTGCCTCTCTGCTACCTTCCCCCCTCCTCTTTGGAGAGGATACCCTACAGCACCAGCTGAGATGTCTGGTGTTTGGTAAAAAAGCTGGGCTGGCACACTGGACTGATCACCATGACTACATCAGGCTGAACAGAAAATACTCTGTGTGTACATCTTGGGAGAAAACACTCACCGTTTTATCAGCCAGCTTCTTCTGAATCAGCTTTAGCATTGTCTGTGGGCAGAGGAAGGAGAAGAGTGAGAATGGTTCAGAAATCACAGAGCTAAAACGGACACTTTGAGGCAGTACAGGGCTGGCTACGGCCAATTGCAGGCATATGCAGTCTAAAAGTTTGACCCTTTGTGGAAAACCCAATCGGTATGTCTTTCTCTGATTCATGGGACTGGGTTATGTTTAGCGTCGCAGGCGTTTGCAGAGCTGAACTACATCAGAGTCCCTAGGCTCTGGAGTTTACGGTCAAATCCGTTGCAATGTGTATCACAAAGTTAGCAGTGTAGTAACTATATAAGAGAAGTTGCCTCAGCAGGCCTTTAAAAAGGAGTGGGATATGGGTGGACGTGAATTGGGAAGCTGGTGCAAACTCAGGGGAGGTGCCAAAGGAGCTCGGTAAAAGATCATACCAGTTCCAAAAATAATATAGTGCAGTGAAGAGGGAAGGCATCAGGTCATGCTGCTTCCCTGCTCTCACACAGAGCCTATCTATGAGACTGTGATTTCCAGTGCTGGCAAGCCAGTAAGAGATGTCACGTGGAGGGACAGGTGCCAGGAGAGCTTAGCACTGTTGGGACATGAGTTCCCTCCTGTGATGCTGTAAGGTTGAATCACTGGCCGGACATGCTTGGTGGACTGCTGCAAGGGAATTCTAGTTGCCTGGGTTAAGTATAAGCAGACGTCTTGGGACCATACCAACCATGACAAAACCCATCTTGCCCACAGCTTCTTTATGATCGTTGTCCACCTGGCAGACCAGAGCATTACAAAGGTGTACAGCGATGCGCTGGATAGACTCGTCCTGCCGGCTCTGGTTGAGGATGTTCAGCAGCAGCTCGTTGACTCGGCGGTACTGGAACTCCAGCTCCTCAGGGATGCTGAAATTGCACAGTGTCAGGCAGCAGTTCCGCTGTACCTAGGACAGAGTAAGCAAACGCTGGGCTGGGAGGCTAAGAAAACATGATCCCCTCACCTCATGTTCCCTTGCTGCTTGTTAGTGAAACCATTTTCTTACCTAACTACTACCACTAAAATTTCTGTTACCCTCATACCTACCGCTGTGCTTTATCTGCACCCTCCCTCTTCTCTCTCTGTTACTCTAGTATCACACAATCACCCAGTCTCATCGCTTTGCTACCTATAAGCTCTCTATGCAGCAATTGCCACTCCACAACCCAGTGGCACTGTACTAGACAGTGTCAGCTAGCTTCCAGTACAGTGCCCTAGAATAACGTTTCTTTCTGCAGACTCCGTGCCCCCAGCGCATGCACATCTTTGTCCCTTATCACCACGATCAGTGCTGGTGTCTATGCTGTGGGCTGTACGTACCCTTTGACCCACTACCATCACCTAAACAGGAGCCTTGCTATCATCGCTTGCTTCCCCTGGTTCTGGAGAACATCATATGGAGAAGGAGTGCCCTGCATGTAATCCCCATTATGGAGTGAAGGCAAGGAGCAGATCTGGGCAACAGCTTCTCTAGTGCATGCCTTGGCTCACATCCTGGAGGCTCAGAAGACCTACATGCTATATCAGGCTAAAGACAGAAGACAGGGAAGGCAGGACTATAGGAGCTGAAGGAGGCTGGCCTGCTCTTACTGTGACTTCCTGGTAGGACTCCATGCCATTCAGTACCACCTGGATGACCTGGTGCCGCAGCTTCACGCTCTGCTCCATGCGGTACTCAGAGTTGGTCAGGTAAAACAGCGCCGCACTGCCTGTCACCTGGATGTTTTTGTCGTCCTTGTGGCACTTGAGGGCTGTGATCACCAGCTGCAGAGAAGCAACACGAAGCTTCAGTGCCACTGACTTGCTGCTGAGTCTTGGAGTGACTGTTATGGCTGTGTGGGGCAAAGACTGTTACAAGCCTGCAAGGAATGCATGGCCCAGGCATTGCACAGGAATACATTATAAGGCATCTCATGAAATTAAGGTACCCAGTTCCACTGCACAACTAGAACTTTCTCCTGAGTGGCCTGACATGGTGTCCCAGGGTAGAGAAAAGGCTGGGCCTGAAAAATCTCCCTTGTGAGGGGGAGGTAAATGCTAACATGGGCTCACCTGGAGGGCTCGCAGCAGCTGGCTGCAGCGCTCAATACGGGCAATGTCAAAAAGGAGGTTGATGGCCCTCGAAGTGATTTCTGGTCGGTGTTCAGTGTAAGCCTCGATAGCATTCAGTACCTGTTCTTCATTCTTGTCCCCGCTCACCTGGCACGGAAGCAAAAAAGAGTCAAGGAAGAAAGGATGAGGGAGGAAAGGCAGCATGAGAAGGGAGCTTTGAGGGTAGATCTAGAAGGTCAAAGGGTGCAACTTCTTCCTGTCCTACTGGTAGGACTAGGCCCAGTATGGGAGCAAAGGGGTTGAGTCACTTCTCAGCCCACAGGGACAAGAAATGGCCCCTTCAGGGCAGGAAGGTGCTATTCACAAGTAGGACTCCTCTTCCATTGTCTTAAATCCTTGTTCTGTAGTCACAGACACCCTGCTGCTTCAGGCAGGGTGATTTTTCCCAGGCTCTTCTCTAAGAGACATATTTTTTTTCCCCTCGTTAAAACTGTGGGGTGCAGGTCTTGCCTTGTGGCAGCTTTCCTGCATTACCAAGTGGCCATTGAAAGGTCGGAGCTCAGTTGTCACATCCCAGAGCCCCAGAACTCCACCCTACTGGCAGCCAGTGATCTTCATGTTCTTTGAACTTCCAGCAAGTACCCACTGCCAATATTCTTGCTGCCTCATTACCTTGTAGGCTGGAATATGTGTCAGGCGGCAGAGAGATGTTTCAAAAAGGCCCAAGAATTGGAGCGGTCGTTTCAGACCCCGGAAGGGAGCAATGCTGCTCTTTGCTGGTTCAATGCTGAGAAAAGAAGAGATCACTCATGTTGGTACCCTGCTTCTTCAACTCTCTCCTGCCACAGGGACAGCTACCTGCTCTCCATTCACTGATTGCAGCGCTCCATAACTGGAGTGACAATGGCTACGTTCAGTTATATGCCCCCCAGCTTCTCCTAAAGGTCACACTAGCCTTTCGTTCCAGGTGATCCTGACTGAAGGAGTAAATGTGTTGAACTGAAATAGCAGTAGGAATTCAGGCAGACAGAATACGGCTCTCCCAGACAGAATTTGTCTTGGAAATTTGCTAGCGGGGACAAACACTTGCTCTTAGGAAAGGACTGCGGATTCCGCTGACCCAGACTAGTTGGGAACTTGATTGCATGTCATTTGATAGACACACCAGTCTGCTTCTGTGCTCATGCAAGAACACTTGTTTTGTTGCCCTGTTCCTTATTGACCAGGAGCTAGTATTTTTTTTCACCAGCTTTGGAAAGGAGCCAGTACTGTCCCACTGCTTTGCTTTTGTTCACAAGTGCTTAGGGAATAAGAGGGCGGAGTTCTTTGACCTGGAAAACCAGACCTCCAAGTGTGCCCCCACTGAGGTGCACTGGGATTTTTCAAAGGCTGAGCTGCTTGGCATCAAAGTCAAATCTGAAAATCAGCCTTTAGATTCTAAGTCCGTAGAACGCACAGTCCTCCTATAAACATTCATGTATTGACTCAGTGCAGAAATGCTCTATCTCAGAACCTGGACTTTGGTTGGGGTAAGAATGTTTTGTGTAGAAAATGTGTAAAAGGGTTCGGAGTCCTTTTAGAGGAAGTATAAACTGCTGCTAGAGATCCTTGGAAGGATGTGTATGGAAAAGAAGGGCTGAAATACTTCTTCAGGTATGTATGAAAGACAGGTAGGATGAATTCTTTATTACTTCTAAAGCTCTTACCCGTGTCACATACAGGAGTCACAACTAACTGATTCCCGTACTAGTCTTTAGCATGAGGGAGAATTAGCAACAGTTGTATGTTGCTTTTTAGTATTAATTAGACCTAAAGAATTTGAAAGCTCAGAAGAGAGAACTGTCCTTAATTCAGCTTTGGCAAAACTTTCCACCCAAGCAGACATCAGTAATTGCTGTTCCCTTACCTTGTCTGGCCCATCTTCTCCTCCATGCTTGGGATAGTGCAGTTCTCCAGCATGGTGTGCCCTGAGATATCGAGCGAAGTGAGGTTTACCAAGTTTTCCACAAACAGGTTTAGAACCCGCCGGGTCAGCTTGAATTTGTAATAACTGGACAGGTGGTCTCGGGAGATATCCAAGTGCCTGCAAATGACAGAGAGCAGCTCAGAGCCTGGATAGCATCAGCTGGGACTTCCCCCACTCTACCAGGGAAAGATGACGAGCCAAGGGTTGTTTTTGTTTTTGGGTTTTGTTTTTCTTTGCTTCTTCCCTCTTCCTCTCCAAGATACAGGAATATGGTTCTGTGGGATGTGGCAGCAAGATCTGGCTTGTGTCTAACCATAGTCACGGATATCGGGTAGAGGCCTACTCGGAACGCAGCACAATGAGTCATTTGGCCGCACCATCACAAAGGCAATTGCTCTAGGCTCAGGGTCTGCCTTTCCCAAGCTCTGTCACAGCATCTACCTGAGCATTTCTGCCTGGGGATTAAGATGCACTGGAGGATCTTTGCATCCCCAGAAACATATGCTGCCTCATCCCACAAATTAAGTTAGAGAAGCTTTTGTCTGCTCTGCAATCTTGTATTTTTTTCCACCCTAGGCTATTACTCTCTAATGAAGTTCATCCATCTTTAAGATAAATGGCTTTGGGAAGGCCTCTGATGCTACAGGAGTTGTGGGACAGCTTGACCAACTACCATGTGCAAGTGGTACCCCTTACAGGACAGGGCCTGCTCTGACCTGCCAAACAGTAGCTAAGACTCCTTGGGAGAGCTTTTCTAAACTGCCTGCCTAAAACATGAGCCAATGTCGTGTTTATACAAGTGACTTCTACATGTTGTGGAACAAGTTTCACTGAAAATCATCAGGAGTTAAAAATGCTGTCCAGGAGATTCTCCGAGACTTATAGGTCACGTGTAAACGTGGTACCCCCTAGTGTTTGCAGCCAGTAAAGTCAGTATTAAAGCCACTGGAAAGTATCCTTCGCTGGAATAGTAAGGCCCCTCCTTTTGCCTCAGAAAGTCCTGGATCTCTTTCCTGAAACCACCGTGTAGCTTGAATAGCAATCGTCTCAACTTTGCTTCAGGAAGTCATTCCACTGACAGCACTGTTAGGTCCCGAGTGCCCTATTTATTTAGACTGCTCTTTCTCTTGGTTGCTCCATTCATGCACAGTGTGCTTACAGAGAGCACAGCAGACAGTCTGAGGAGCTGCTAAGAGTTTTTCCTAGTTTTATCTCAGAGCCAGGCTTAAACTTGGACATTACTGATTTCAAAGATTGAAAGGTGATTTCAAGGATTGAATTTCAGTGTGATTATCACTACACCAGTACTTGTACGCATTCACAGCCATTTCTCCCATCTCTCAGATATTCTGTTATCACTTTTTTTTTTTTTTAAGGGAGTTTCTGCTAAATGAATGGGCTTGATGTTGTTTTGCAAGCAAAATTCAGGTTGGTTTTAGATATTTCAGCTGTATGGTGAGTCATTGACTGAGCTTGTTTATGGGAGAGTTTATAACTTGAAAGCAGTTGCGGGTGGCTCTCACTGGGCAGGTAACCCATTCCCAAGAGATCTGCATGGCTCCTATCTGTGGGAAGAGGATAAAGAAGGAAGAAGAGGTCTGCTGACCTGAGCTTACGGAGCTGTGCGATCACTTGGATGTGCTCCTCTGAAAGGTCCATGTTGTAAAGCACTAAGGAAACCAGGCTGTCCTTCCACTGGGTCAGAAATCCCACGTCGTTCAGCTGGATCCCAGAGAGATCGAGAGCTGCAAGGGAGGCCAAAGGCCGAAGCAACGTCTCCACGTTTACCCCCTCGATCAAGCGGCCGAGGTTCAGGAAGCGCAAGCGGCTAAAGCCTTCAAAAGTAAAGTCCTTGACCAAGACCTGGCGAGTGGGGTTCACCAAACAGTCATCTTCACAGCCTCCAGGGTTCTCCTCCTCGTAGAAGATATTACAGCAGCCAAAGAGGCTAAGGGAGATAAGTGTGTGGCTGAAGCTCACCAAGGTTTGCAGGCTCTTGGCTGTTAGCTTCTCACAGTTAGTCAGGTAGAGCTCAACAAGATCCTGGAAGACGGGAAATCAAACAGTTAGAAATATTTCACAGATGGGAGTGCCCCTCCTGTTCCCTACACCACCTCCTGCTGGGAGAAGCCTGAGGCCAGGTATCGCCTGACTTGGCCGGTGTCCCCATCCCATTCCTGATAAGGGCTTTGGGATCTGAGGAAGGAGATGCGGAGGTTCTCCCAAAGACAGAATTTGGATGGGGAGGGGTGGAGTCTTGGGAATCTCAGGATGCCTGGGATTTTAGCTGGTGCCCATAGGTCAGTGCTGCTATGTGATGTGACAACTAGAGGCTGTCAGTGCAGTACCACCTGCTTCCTGATGGCCTCCAGGTCCTGGTCTTGCACAATCTGTTCCCGCAGGTGGATCCGAGCTAGCCTGGTGCTCCGTGGATCAGAGAATAAGGTGAAGAAGCTTTCATGGGGTTCATAGACGCTGTCTGTCTTCACTAACTCCACATACCTGTATGAGGGGCAATGATGTTAGCACAGCATGATACAAAGGCTCGGCTACAGCTCTAGCCTGTGTGCTGCTCATGAAAAAACGTGACCAAGTGTGTGAGCACATGCAGACTCCCTACTGATCATCCAGAATAGCCTTTGGGGTAATGGGAGCTGGGCTATAAGCTCTTCTTGCAGAAAACTAACAACCCTTAGGAAAATTTAATAGGAAAAGATCTGTGCAAGGTCAGGCATATATTTATGAGCAAACTGGATTCTGGCAAGTATGGACATCAGGACTTTTCTTTCCTACCTCTTTAAAGCTAGTAATTTGTGGGGGGGGGGGGGGGGGGGCGGTTTCCACTTTCAGAAAATGAGCTGGCCAGGGTTCTCTGCCAGAATCCACGGACAGGAGTTCAGCCAAGACAGACTGTGATGACCAAGTTATAAATCCCTGGAAGCAGGTTGCTTTGTAAAGCTATAGGAGTAGCAGCCTTAAAGTGCAACTTGTGCTAGCAGTTTGTGCTCTTATTTCTCTGGCTTGAGAGAGAGTTTTAATGCTTCTGTGGTGGAAAATGGGCAGGCTCCTGTGTTGCTTACTGATACTCTTGGAACAAATAGTGACTTTTTTCACTCTGGGTTTACCTATGTGGGGAAAGGTGACTGGCAAAATTAGCATGGCATATATTGGTACAATAACCCCTGGGGACGCTTCCTTCCAATGTTAATGCAGAGCCATATTTCCGATATGAGGATCAAACCGAAAAAAAAATCCCTGTGAATTTCTTCCCATTTTTTTTCCCTCGCATCCTTCCCACCAGTCTGTCTTAAAGAACTTCCTTTCCCCTTCCCTGGACTCCTGGCTTTTTCCCAAATGAGACAACCGCTTCTCCACAGGCCTGAGACGTACTCATTGACAAGTTTGTCACAAATCTCGCTTGGCAAGAAGATGTCAGGATGAAGCCGGAGAGTTTCATTGTCCAGTAGGTAGCAGAGAGTCCCCTCCAAGTTGCGAAGGCAGTAATCTGTGCACAAGGTCATTAGTGACTCCGGGCTGTCGGATGCCATCTTGAAGGAAGGAATTGGAAGGGGAAGCGTAGAAGGAAGCTTTTTAATTCAGAAGATCCTCCACGCACAGGAAATTCCAAGATGAATTTACAGGGACATCAGGACAGCTACAAGCAGAAGAAAAAAGATGCATTGTGAAAGGGACATTAGAAGGGTTCTGCAAAGCTGTTGTACCAGTGGGATGCTGATGGTTGTATTTACAGCCAATCACTTGCTGACATCAAAAGAACCTGCAGCATTTTGGCTTCTCTGAGAGTATGCCCTTAATTCCCTGGTATTCCTACTCCCCTGTTGGTAAATAAGGGATAATATGACAGTGAAGTTTCTGGGCCACTGGAGGAATGAGTTAATATGAAAAATGCTTGGTAATGAGGCTACACAGCAAGCAAACGTTTCCTCATTGCAAGGGTTATCTGGCTGATGAAGGCCGTCCGAAAGGGAAGTAGCAGAAACCACATTGCTTTGTTCCCTTCAGACTGGTTTGGATGAACCACCACAAAATCTACTGTGGGGAAGATTCTTTGCATAGGCCACATGGGATATGGGAGCCCCATATCTTGTGCCTGTAATTCTGTTTGCCACCGTTCCAAGTGAAGTTTCACGTTTAAGCTGAATGTTTCTTTGCAGCTCCAAGCCAGAAGCTTTGTCCAACTCCTTGAACTGGAACATGAAGCAGACCAGAAGCCTGGTTTGGCTTCCCTTTCCAAGTGCAGTGAAAAGGAAGGTTTATGTCAGGACATCTATGCGTGCAGCTCCCTGTGACTCGCTCACCTAAACCATTGCAAACTGCCATTAAAAAGTATGGGTGAAAGACCTGGAAAAAGGCAGGGCACTTCCTTTTGCCCTTCTTGTTCTTTCATACTGGACAAAGGATGCTTAGGATGGGAAAGGCAGACAATTAGGGAGGGTATTCCTGTCTTTTTTTTTTTTTTTCCCCTTTAAATCCTGTGACTTTAATATTAAAGACTCGCTCCTTGGCACTGAACGAGCACTTGCTGAGGGTCTTGAAATGTAGCAGAAGTGACTAAAGAACGACAACTCCACTTCATTTTCAAAGGGTCAAATCGCCTTAGAAGTAACCCTAACGTGAACCCTTCTAAATATTTTCATGCATATGCATAAATTGTGTTTGAACTGTTTATTTTTGAGGTAAAATCTGTGCCTTTTCAATTGTTGTATCCCTACTGGTAGTCAGGACACCATTGCCATGGAGCCAGTTGCTCCCCTCTGCGCCACGGTTGAGCAGCCGTTGCCGTTGGAGTTGTTGCAAAATGTTTTAAACTACATCTCCGATCTCTGATCTTCATCCTGTGGCTGCAGAGAACAGGATGCTTGTCTGTGTCCCCTGCTCTCTGCTTCTGAGAATTCCTTTAAAGCCTCCTGTGCTATCTCTTTTCTTCATTCCTGCAGTATCATATACAGGGTGTAAGAGTTTAATTCGGTTTCCTCACCTTAATGACTATCTCCAAAGGCACCCTGGATGGATCAGGCACCCTTTTCCTTCAGAGATGCTTTCAGATGCTCTATTCAGCTGCTGCCTGGGCCATGACACCATTAGAAAGGATCAGTTAAAACTAAGGATGAGGTAACCTTTCAAATTCAGGCACCAAATGGTCTCTGTGGGAGACAGGAGCACAGCTGTGCTTGAGCCTGCCTGCCGGCCCCGGCTCCCAGCCTTCTGATCCCTCCCTTTGCTGCAGAATGGATTTCTGTGCAAACATGAGGGCAGCACAAGTTGCAAATCAAAGCCCTTTTCTTCCTTCTGTGTCTCATTAATTCTCTTGTTGAGGGCGTGTTTCAGTGCCAGGGACAAAGGGTTGTCCAAGGAATTAACCCAGCACAGAAAGCAACCTCTCAAGCAAGCAAGCAATGATCACCAGAACTGCTCTTTGCTCAGCAACGGAGGAATCGCCATGCTAGATCACCCGTGAGGTATGCCTACCCCAGGCCTTGTCTCCGTGGGCCAAATCCTGTGCTAGTGTAATTGGACGAAGCTTTATTGACAAAAGCAGGCACCAGTAGTGAATTTGACTTGTCTTTTGGCTTTACTTGAACTTGATCAATAACTTCTCCTTCCTATATGCATGCTTGGGAAATATATTTGCAGGCAACTGGCAGCATCATGTTTCAATCCCAAAATTCCTTATGACCTGCTGTGTTCTGACGTAGAACTTTCAGCAGCCCTTCCAGTGGGGATCTCAGGCAGGTTCTCTGCTGCTCTTGGCTTAAGAGGCAGAAAGGTCTTCAAGCAAAAGCAGATAGAGATAGACTTGAGAAAAATTTAAATAAAACTCAACAATCATAAAAATTGTATGTAACATCCAGATGGGGGGCAGTTTAAAGGGTGTAACCTGCTCTTCTGGGTCACTGAATCCTGAGCCAGGGTCATAACAACATAAAACTACAACTTCCCAAGGGTGCTTTTGTAGCTCAGAGACCTTTGTGATATAGGTAGTACAAAGAACTAAAGTAAGATTGGGGGGGGGAGGGGGGCGCGGGTCTTGAGTCATACTGAAAAAGAAGGAAATCCATAATCAACAGCCCTCTCCTTCGTAGTTATGTCAGGAGAGAAGTCAAGGATTACATGGGCCAGTGAGTGCAGGATATTGTCGCGCTGGCAGTTTCCTTCAGGTCCTGCCTAGGGGACTGCAGATGGGAGGAAGCTGTCTTGTGCTCTGCACTGTGTCTGTTCTGGAGAGGAACCTGCTTTGCTTCCAGAACAAGTCCCTCTCACAGACTTTGCCCAAAGCTTGCCAGGGAGAATCCTTCCAGAAAGGCAGGATCAACAGGAATATCTGAACCAGCAGGGAAACGCGTTCTGCTATTCCTACCGATGCTATCGGACAGGAGGTCCCTGGAGCCAGGGCTCTTCCATTGTTTACTACTGACAGCCAGAAAATTTGAAAACAAATTCCCATTAGCAACCTGTTATCACGTGCAGCTGGAAGAGGCCAGTGCTTGGGACTTGTCCAAGTAGCTTAGAGCACTAAAGGGCAAAGACTACATTTCTGTGGCTCTAAAAATCCTCTAGGGCCCCCCTCTTGAGACTATTACAATGTAGCTGGTTGATCCTAGCCCTTGAGAAATCAGCTGCACTTGAACTTCTGAGCTCCCTGGGATCATCCAACAAAATCCCATACAGAAAGTTATTACAGAGGAAAAGTGGTTAAACTCTCCCAGTACAATAACACCAGACAGCTTTCACCCTCATGACTCATATTAGAGTAGCACCCAGAGCTGCAGCTGAGACTGTGGTCCTTTTATACAAGACGTGATACAAGCTAGTCCCTCCTCTAAGAAATTGTAAATAAACTCAAGACATGACATGTGGGCAGGGGGAGACGGAAGTAAGAGTGCCAATAGTAGGACTGCACTGATGAATGTTCTCTCTCTAGCTGTAAGCTCAGTGTGCTTTGTTGATAAAAATAAATGAACTAGAGATGCTGACAAATCATTAACATTTGCCTAATCATTATCCTCAGGCAGCTTTCCACAGGCAGGAGATCAGCAAGTTGCCTGCCTACCAGGCTGTCACCAGTGCTGTCTAGTGCATGTGTGTTTTGGCAGGATCACAACAGATAAGTGAAAGATGCCGAAAATTCAAGTGCAGGAATCGAGAAGGCATCGGAAGTACAGCTGCCAATCTTTTTAGCCGTTTATTTCTCTATCAGATTCTGCACCATCTTCATGCGTGAAGGAACTGAGTCCCTTGGAGACAAGGAAGCAGGCATATAAAAGCTGGTATACCAAACTCCCCCCAGAAGCAGCCCTCTGAGTGGAGTAATTATACCCTCCCACCATCCATGGACCTAAAGGAAACTGCAATACCAGGAAATGCAGCTTCCCTCTCCCCCATTATTAGCCTTCCAGCTCCAGACAGCCTCTCCTGCAAATATTGCTGATTTGTAGGCCATATCTGTGTTTTTAAGGCGTTTCTGGCTTCACTGGCACATGAGGCCTGGTGCTGCTCTTGGTGCTCCTAGGGATGCCTGTGCCAATAATGCTCTGCCTTGGACTTCTGACTGATCTTCTCTCCCTCGCTCGCTCCCTCTCCCTCAGTCAGCTGCCTGAAGCCAAGCCAGACGCGCTGCGGCTCCACGCCAACCACATACCATTTACGCTGTCACTCCAAAAACGACTGGCAAAGCTGACTTTTTCAGCATCAGGGACTTGTCCAAGGAGAGGGCAAACAAACACTGACAGAAATTGATTACAAAGGAAGACTTTAAAAAAAAACAAGTTTAATGTAAATGCCGAGTTTGGCACAGGTTTGATTTTTGAAGGAAAACTGCACTGTCATTTTGTTCAGCATCTCACAGCTGCAAATCACTGCAGTTTTATTAACTGATGGGTTATTGCAACTGGGGCTGGAAATACCACCCCTGCCTTACAGTAGGGCAACCGAAGTAGGAATAAATTGCAGTACTCACACTGGCTGAGCAAAGCCTCAAATTCTGAAACTCCTGCCTGCCCAGATGGCACAAGACGTTGCAAACGAGACGACGACTCGTGCAAGACAGGAAACACACTCACCTTTGTACCTGCCTGCGGTGAAGGTGCTCCTTTCGGACTGATGAGCTATATCGCGGATATTCTCTCCAAAAGGTCACCCACCCACGAAGACATCTCCGGGGGCCCTCGGATTACCACTCCCCGTGCGCTGGGGAACCGGCACCGCCGGACCGCCGCGGTCTCCCACAGCCTTGCGAGCGGTTTCCCCGGCCTGCGGACAAGGTCTCGTCAGAGAGGCGAGCGACCGCTCCGCCCGCTGACGTGCGGCAGGGAGCCGGTTCCTGCTCCCGAGGCGTTTCAGGAGCCACCTGCGGCGGGGGGCGGCGGCGGCTGCTGCTGCCGCCGCCGGGGCTCGGCTGGTCGCGGCAGACCCGGGGGGGAGGGAGGGAGGGGAACGGGCCGCGCCGGGAGCCCCGGGCGGCCCTGCCGGGGGCGGCGGCGCGGCGGCGGGGAGGGGGAGGCCGGCAGCACTCACCTGGCGCCGGGCCCCCGCTCTGCTGGGCGCGGCGGCTGGGGGCGGGGGGAGTCCCGGCTGGGGCCGGCTCCGCTCCCGGGGCGGGCAGGGCTCCGCGTCCTCCTCGGCCCGCTCCCCCCGCCGCGGCCTCCGCTGTCAACAAACCCCGCCGTCACTTCCGCCAGCCGGGCCGCCCCGCGCCGGAAGCGGCGTCGCCTTCCCCCCCCCTGCCCCCCCGGAAACACCGGCCCGCTCGGAACGCCCGGCGCCCACGGCCTGGCGTCACGGCAGCGTGGCCTCACCGCCGCATCAGCCGGCGGCGTGACGTCACGAGCGCCGTGACGTCACGCCGGGGGGGCGCATCGCCGTTCTCCGCCCTCGGGGCCAGGGCGCGGCACTCACTGCGAGGACATCGCGGCGTGGCGCCATGATGTCGCGGCCCGGAGGCCACAGGGCTGCTCGCGGCGGCGAGGCCTCCCCCGGCCCTCGGCCCGCCCGGCGCCGCGGGCTGGGCCCCCCGTGCCCCCTCAGAGGTTGGGCCGCGCGCGAGCCCCTGGGCCGGCCTCGCCGGGCCGGGGCGCGGCCCTCTCCTCGCCTCCTTCCCCCGGGGAGGAACCGGCCCGCCGGCAGCTCTGGGGGCCAGAGCGGGACGGCCAAAATCCTCCCTTTGGGACCCTTCCCGATGAAGGGACTATACACAGATGTAAGGGCTCAAAGGGGCGCTCGGCACCGGCGCTCGGCACCTTCCCCCCCCCCCCCCGGCCGCTGCGCCCCAGCTCTGCCGCAGAGCGAGGAGCAGGGCGGCCGCAGGGAGCGTCCTCGCCCCGGGGGCCGGGGCGGCGCCCACCGAAACGCCTTCGCGCCCCGGAGCGGGGCCGCCATGTCGCCCGCGCCCCAAGGCGGGGGATGGGGGCGTGGTCCGCGGAGGGGGCGTGGTCTGAACTAGCCCCGCCCACGGGGTGGAGACAGGGGCGGGGCCCTGCCCCGCTCCCTCGCTCCCCCGCCTCCGTCTCCCCCTATCCCGCGGGCTGGGTTTCCAGCCGGAGCGTTTAGGCGGCGCGCGGGGCAGGGGCGCGGGGGGCCGCCATGTCGCGGCTGCACCGGAGCAGGTGGGTCCGGCGGGGCCCGGCCCTCCCCTCCCCTTCCCCGGCGCGGGGCTGCAGCGGGCGGGCGGGGGGACCGGCGGCCGCCGGCCGGTACTAACCACCGTTCCCCGGCCTGTTCCCCGCAGGATCGCGGATTTCCAGGAGGTGCTGGGCGAACCCACGGTGGCGCTGGCCAAGCTCCGCGACCTCTGCTTCAGCGGTGAGTGACCGCGGGGCGGGGCGGGGGGGGGATACGGCGGTGCTGGGGCCGGCCCGGGGAGGGGGGGGTCGCGGCGGCGGCGGCTCGGGCCGGTGCTGCCCCCGCGGGGCTGCGCCTGCCGGCAGGCACCGACCGGGCCGTCGGGCTGGAGATGAGGCCGGCAGCCGCCGGTCGCCTCTGCTGCCGCCGAGCGAGCCGGCGCGAAGCGTCTGACGAAGCGGCGCCTGTCAGAAACCCGTGCCCGGCAGGTGGGTTTTGGAGACGACGGGCGGGGCGGTCTGTCCGGCCGGGGCAGCCTGCTTGGCCTTGGGGCGCAGACTTCCAGGCCAAGCCTGCCTTCGCCCTCCTTCTGGAGCGCTTGTGGGTCTCGTCGCTTCTGCTCTGTGTCGGCTGCACGATCGCCCGTCCGTCCCTCTGCGCCCGTAGCTCTTCCTGTGCCTGCCGCAGGCACCGTCCTCTCTGGCCGTGCCGGCAGGTTTGGCGTTGCGCAAAAACCCCTCCAGGCTCCCTTTGGAAACCGCTTGTCCGTGGAGAGGAAAAGCGCGCTCTTGCTGTTTATATGGTGGCGCCAGCAAACCGTGGGGTACGGTTTGCTAACGTAACTATCGGGGTAACTAACGGGGCTAACGTGTAACTATCTCTCTGCCTGATGTTTCACAGGAATCCCTTTCGATGGTGGGCTACGCTGCCTGTGCTGGAAGGTGGGTTTGGCTTGGGGCACTTTTGTTTCCTGCTAGCGATGCTTCGGGTTGCTCAAGTAAAGAAAATGTTTTGGGGCACATAGAAGCATAAACAAAAGTGAAAATGCAGAAAAAAGGTGCTCTAAATTAACAGCCGTCTATGGAGATTAGCACTGGCACAGCGGCATTAGCACGAACTCATATAGGACAGCTGTTGTTCTGGATGGTAAAAAGTGGCTGTCTGCTCTTTGCCTGAGCACAGGATTAAGCTAGGAGTACAACTCGATTAGCTTTGCTGTTGATCAGCCATGCGAATAGGCCTATTTTGAAAACCTGTCCCTGAAATGTTCCTGACTCTACCTTGGCAAAGTACCATGCTTTCTGGAGACAGCTCCCAGATGTTTGAGAGAGCCAGTTCTAGCTGCTGTGTTTGGTTTGCTGTTCTTGCAGGTGTGATAGCTCATGCTCCAAAGACTAATATTTGTGCGTCTTCTGTACAGATACTCTTGAACTACCTCCCTTTAGAGAAAGCCTTATGGAGCTCTTTGCTGAAGAAGCAGAGGTGAGGGCATCTGTATTTGTTCCTTTACTTCTAATGATATCTGTAGAGAAGTGAAATAGTTTCTTAAAATAATTAAGTGTCTACATAAAATGAAGCGTTCTCATGTGGAATGCGTTGTCCTGTAGGCTGTCTAGCGAGGTCGATGGATTGACCTCTTGAAATCAGCTGAAGAGCAAATCAAATGTTTTCTGGCTAGCAGAGTGGCACGGAAAGATCTATTTGGACTCAGTCTGGTACTAGCATTGATTTGATCCTCTGCGTCATCACAAATCCCTATTTTTCTCGTTAAGGGATCTATATTCCCAGTTCCTGAAGGAAATGATTATCCAGCCTGGGATCGCCAAAGCCAACCTGGGTGTTTCCAGGGAAGACGTGACCTTAGAAGATCACGTAAGTGCTGCTCAGCCTTTATGTTGCAGAAAGTTCCTCAGAGTTATGAACTGTTGTTCTGGAGTGAAACTCCTAGGCTGCTCTTGGCTCAGTTCTCGACTGTTTTGCCCTGCTGGCAGGAGGGAATGTTCCTAGGTACCAGCTCTGTGCTTCTGTCTTAGTAGCCTTCACCTTGAATTATTGGCAAAACACCAATAGTTCTGAAGGGAGCTGTTCTCAACCATGCGTATTCCCTCCTTTGGAACTGGCTACTCAGGCTATGGGTTTCTTAGGGAAAAGGAGAGGGTCACAAGACGTGCCTCTGGTAAAGAGATGTTCTCCTGAGAAATCAGTTCCATGGGTAGACTCAGAGCAGGCTACTCTGAATGGAGGGTGGAAAAAAAAAAAAAAAAAGCAGCAGAATTGGGTTGGACTATGACCATGGAAGACAGGAGACTCATTTATTTCTGGTTCTGTTGCTGACTGTGTGATTCTTGTTTATTATTATTATCATTTATTTATTTTTTAATTTGTGCTGTGTCTCTTGGCTTTTTGCTTCTCTGAAAGTGCTATTAAGAGTGTATGTGTTAAGGGAGGGGGTGAAGGAACTGATCAGATGAGACTATAAAATGGCACAACTGCTTGCATGTCTGGTCCTGAATGTGAACTCCTCTGCTGGTGTACAGGCATCTGTGCTGCCGTGATCTCTGGAGGGCCTGGTGCTCTAACCAGCATGTTTGTAACAGTCCAACCGTTAGCACGTCACAGTGATCTTTGGACCTCTTGGAATGTTCCAGGTCTTTTTTTCCTGTCTCTTGAGTGATTGTTAACTTTTCATGGATCTTGATCTAGAGAGAAGAAAGTATGCATGGGGGGAGAGGGAGTTAAGTTTGTCATATGGGAAAACTGGTCAGATACATATTAATACAAACAACCTATCCTGTATTTCCTTTATCCTGGGCACACTGGTGGTGCTTAATCAGCCTTCTCAGAGCTGAGCTAGTGGGGGGTAACAAGCCAATAAGCGCAACACGCGAGTACCCAGGGTAACTCTTACGCTAGGTATAAGGACTGTCCCCATCGTAGAGGTTGGAACTGCGATCAGGAATCCTGTTCACACAGGTTGGGATACCTGATTTGAGAACAAAGACATTAAAAGGCAGGAGAAAAGAAATTGAAAACGTTGGCTTCTGTCTCTCTAAGCGAATCGGCATCTTCACTTGTTTCACAGACGCTGATGCGCTTCCTGCTCTGTCAATACTGTCCGAAGAAACACCACTAAATATAGTAAGATCAAAGATTAAACCTGGTGTGCTAGGAGAGTGCTAGTACTGGCTGGCAGAGGGACAGCACAAGTGTTAAATCTGTGTGTGTTTACTGAGGATTTGGTACAAGTGAAACATGTGTTTGTTATGTTTACGTTGTTTATTTCTTTAGCCCCTCAATCCAAACCCAGACAGCCGATGGAATACCTACTTCAAGGATAATGAAGTGCTTCTCCAGATTGACAAAGATGTCAGGTGTGTGAGGCATAATGACTCGGGTTTCTGAACCAGAGCGGCTTAATTAACACTACTTGTACTTTGAAAATTAAGTTTAATATTAAACCGAGCCTCCCATTTCAGATGGGGCCTGTACTTGCTCTGCTTATACTTATTTTCCTCCTGTATCCGTTCTAGGAGGCTGTACCCTGACATGGCGTTCTTCCAGCGCCCAACAGACTACCCCTGCCTCTTAATCCTGGACCCCCAAAATGAGTTTGAGACACTGCGCAAGCGGGTGGAGCAGACCACACTCAAGTCACAGACAGTGGCGCGAAACCGCAGCGGAGTTACAAATGTAAGATCTCTGTGAGAGCTGTTAATAGGGCTAGGCATCATAGCTGATAAAGAGAGTGTCACGTTAGGCTCTCTTCCCTGTCTGTCTCTGCTTGCGTGAGGGAATTATGCTAATGTCGTAGCCGATGCTATGTTTTTTTTCTAGTGACTAGACAGCTTTAAAGAACCAGCTGACGTTCCTGACAGCTGATAGGGAGTTATAGGTGTATTTAATCTTAAAGTGTTTCTTCCTGGCTTCTGGTGGAAGTAGGCGTTGCAGGAAGATGTCAGCATGTTATGCCTGACCTGCATATCTCCCTGCATGGGAGCAAGGCACTGAAGGGCAAATTTACTGAAGTTAAATTTGCACGGTCTTCCAGAACTGGGTCTCATAGCACTGGAGTTGGGAAGAAAAAGGCTGGGTATCTGCTGAAACATGTGTTGCCTTTTTCCTCTCTCGTGAGCGTTATCGTGTTAACACCACACACTTGCTGTTGGGAAAAGTATCTTGCTACTATTACAGCTTTGTTCTTTCCTCCGTTACTAACAAGGTGGAACTGCTATGTTTCCTCGCTGCATGGGTGCAGGTTATGCTATGATTTGGGGAGACTGTTGCTGTTCAGACTGGTTCATTCTTCGAGCATAGGCAACGCTAAGACTTCAGTGCCTTTGTGCTTCCTGAGTTACTTGTCGTGATTTTTGTGAATACCTGCCTGCTTAGTATACGCTGCCCAAATCTTTGGGGGAGCTGTGCGTGTTAAGAGCCAAGCTTGTCACGTGTAAGAAACTGTCTGTACCAGCTGGTTACCCTGAATCAGCCCTAGTCTTACCTTGCTCTTCAGGTGAGCTCCCCTCTTAAAACACCTCCTAATTCTCTGAGCGAGTATGAAGTTCTGCCCAATGGCTGTGAAGCTCACTGGGAAGTGGTGGAGCGGATCCTGTTCATCTATGCCAAGCTGAACCCCGGGATAGCGTACGTTCAGGGGATGAATGAAATAGTGGGGCCTCTTTACTACACCTTTGCTACAGATCCTAACAGCGAGTGGAAAGGTGAGAGACTGTTTTAGCCACTCGGTAGTGGCTGTCATACTGCATGCTCTCTGTGTAAAGAACTGGTTCAGGAATGGGACTCTCTTAAGAGAACTCTGACATGCAGTGATGGGCTGCAGGGGGGATTGGTATGCAGGAAATGATGTTTTCTAATCTGAATTAGTGCTTAGCTGAGGCTTAGTAACAGAGCACACACTGGGAGCTTTGAAACTTAACCAAGAGGGTTGTATTACAGAGGGGACGGAAAACTATCGAAATACCGATAGTATTATGTCAGCTGATCAGGGGGAAAAAAGTGAATAGGGCAAGAGATGAGGAATTTTTAGGATCCTAGCGAAGTGACAGAAACCTAGTGGGCTCTGAGTAGTAAGGATATGAGAAGAGAGTTTTTTGTTTTGTTTTTGTTTTGCTTTTTTAATGGATCTAATTTTGCATTGAATCTAAATTCTGACTGAAACTTAGAAGTGCCTTATAAGCTGCTGTTTGCTTGTACTGTACATACCTTATAAAAGAGGAAGGAATGGGAGAACTTGGCCTGTTATTCCTACTTCACTGGAGCTCTGAGGGTGTGTGCAGGCAGCAGGGAGAGCAGATGGTATTCTCACACACAGATAACTGGTTCCTGACCTCATGTCATGACGACCTTGTGTTTGACACAGGGTCTGTATTTGCTGTGGTTCTGTAGACTTTTCTAGCCAAGAAAAAAGACCGTGCCTAAACTTGTCCCAGACCAAGCAAGTCAAGATTTTGTGAGATCTACTGCTTGGATCCACTACAGCAGCCAAGCTCTTGAGCAAGAGCAGTTCCAAGTCTGGGTGCCTCTGTCAGTGATGCTCCTTCTATTCCCTCTTCATCTTCTTTTTCAGAACATGCTGAAGCAGACACGTTTTTCTGCTTTACCAACCTAATGGCTGAGATTCGGGACAACTTCATTAAGAGCTTGGACGATTCTCAGTGTGGCATTACTTACAAAATGGAGAAGGTCTACTCCACCCTGAAGGAGAAAGATGTGGAGCTGTATTTGAAACTGGTGAGGAGCTAGGTGTTTCTCTGAGTCTTGACTGGAATGTGAGGACTTAACAGTGAGCCAATCTCGTTAAGCTGTTGCTGTGCTTGAATAGAAAGGTTGAGAGAGTGTATGAGGAACTTTGCCCACAGGCAAAGGCTGTCTTATCTGTGGGCTGAAACAGTCTTTCCTTGGAGTAAGCTCAGAGTGAGCTGATACAGCAAAGCTTTCCTCCCGTGCCTAGCCGTGAAAGCAAACAATGCTGCAAAGCTGCCAGTTGTGACTCTGAAGTGACTTGGCCATGATCCCTGGTCACCTGCATTGAGGCTCAGTTGGAACTGGAGTCTGTACTTTCTCCCAGTCAGCAGGCCAAACACGAGTTTTCCTGTAAAGTTCCTTGGAAACTGAGGTTACAGGGATTGTGCCTCCCTTTTCCTCTAATTAAAAAGTCATACTTCTGTTGCCATTGAATTCGCTAGCAGCACTAATTTAAACTCTCTGGAGATTACCGTGGAAGTAAATTGAAATCCAGCAAGTTGGACCATCCTGCCCATCTAACGCTCTTTTTCCTCCATCCAAGACCTCTGAGCGCTTTGGGTTGTTTCTGTTGTGGGAGAGGGATTGCAGAGCATCGGGAAGGCAGCTTTTGCTGAAAACAACTTCAGGGCTTACAGCCCATTTAGTGTGAAAGTCCAAGGAGAACTTGGAAGGAAAAGCTGTTCTTGCTCCTCCAACCTTCACCAAATCATACTGATATTTCTTGCATTTAGAGAAGTCGGGATGCGTTTCTTTCATAATCCAAAATAAGGTCTGTCAGCACAGTGATGCCACCTACAACGTTGGTTGAAGGCTGATTCAGTGGGGAGAAAATCAACTACTTACTGTATGGCCGGCAGGAAATGGTCTTGGCTGTGCTGCAGCTGGTCCTGGATCATCAGGATCCTGAACTCATTTGACCCTGCTTAAACGTACGATCCTTTGGTTTTGACAGTAGAAAACAAGAAAGCTACAGGCTAAAATTGCTTGTGGTATCTTTTCCTGACCGTCAGTATGAGCTCTGCTCCATCTGCTTCTTTCTCTGAAGAGTAAACTTTGATAAATACAGGACTTCTGGAAAGGGGAGGCAATCCTGATCAAAACAGTCTCCCTCTGCTAGAGGGAGAGGGCTGTACCTTTGCAGATAAATGCCGTTCAAATAGGAACATTAAGAATGCTTGGGAAGCTTAACTAGACTAACCCAACCAGTGCCTTTAGAAAAGGAAAGGTTCCTTTACTCCGTTATCTTAGAGAGGAGTGTTTTCTGGCTTGTCTATAGACATGGAGTATGGTGGCACTGAAGAACTCTCTCTCTCTTGATCCAACTTAAGTGTGAGAGCCTTCAAAGGAGGCAGTGGACTTGCTGATGCTGCAGTGTGAGTTGGCAGCCTGGCGCAATATCAGGGTGGAGATGGGGATGGAAACATGGGGTGCATCTCTTACCTGTAGGGAACTGGCCGAGAGCACGTACTCATTCTTTGCCTGGTGCATGTCTGACAGCAAGAACAGAACATCAAACCTCAGTTCTTTGCCTTCCGCTGGCTGACGCTGCTCTTGTCCCAAGAGTTCCTGCTGCCAGACGTCATCCGTATCTGGGACTCCCTCTTTGCTGATGACAAGCGCTTTGATTTTCTTCTGCTCGTCTGTTGTGCCATGTTGACGTAAGTATAGAGATAGCAGCTCTTTCCTGCCCTTTTCTTTCCCTCCTTAACTTAAATCCGTGGCTCCAGGAGTCTTCTACAGGCATGTGTTAATGTGTCTGGTGGATGGGCTATAGTCATTTGTCACAATGATGGAGAAAGTGTTCTCAAAAGCATCTATAAAGGCACTCTGTGGCCCATTTTTAAAGTTCTTCTGGAAAGAATCAAAAGTAGCCAGATTAATTTCCGTCTTTCAGACTAATCCGGGATCAGCTGCTGGAAGGAGACTTCACTCTGAACATGAGGCTGCTACAGGTAAGAGTTAAATACAGCGGGGATAGGAAGCAATTGGAAAAGCTCTTGAAATAGTCCTGTGAGAGAGCATGATGACCCTAGGCTATGGTAGGAGAATGCCTGGGTGAAAAGAAGTACCAGACTTCTGATGGTTGCATATAGAGAAATCTTAAGCTTGGTTTTACAGCATGCCTATTACTGGGAGTGTGTCTTTGTGCACTGTGGTCCACACCACCCGCTGGGAAGCAACTCACAACCAATGACTGCTTTAATTGCTTGGGCTTTTTGGTGGTGGTGTCTGTCTGTCTTTGCTCCCCATACTGCTAACTGGGTTTTCACTTCCACATGCAGAAGGTGGCTGCACACTGAGAGTTTTGTTTTCCTAGCTCTGTCTGGATCTCTTCTCTCTCCTCGCCCCCTTTTCTGCTACATCTTAGTGCTACCGTAGTAGTGGCCCCCATTTCAGAGAGTA
Organism: Struthio camelus; assembly: GCF_040807025.1. NCBI lineage: Eukaryota > Metazoa > Chordata > Aves > Struthioniformes > Struthionidae > Struthio > Struthio camelus. Next base: position 7,208,514 of record NC_090961.1, on the reverse strand, counting down.
GTGTTCCTTCTCTGATCTTCTGTTGGTGGGACACAGTGCTGCTGTCTGGAGCCCAGCGCCACCATTAAAATGAAGCTTTCTTTCACTTATGCATCCTTCCTACCCTACAAAGAGCTTCTTGTCTTAGACTAGAGGGTTTTTTAACCTTGTTTTGGGTTGCAAATAACTGAATATTTTCCAGCAAAGTTGAGAAACCCCTTAAAGCGGTCTTAAATTTGTTGGCAAGGGGCTTTTTTTTTTTTTTGCTTTTTTTTTTTTTTTTTTTTTTTTAAAACGTTCTGAGGTCTGTGAGAGCTCAAGGTTGAAAACACCTGCACTGAACAGTAGGATATCTGATTCTGCCAGTTCCTCCTTTGGGCTGTGCAAGGTACTGGCTTCGATAAGGCTTTCTGGCATGAAGATAGTGCTTGTATCAAGCCAGCTTAGCTATACCCTTGGAGGAGAAATAAAAAACCTTCTTGAAGGGTATGCAGGGCTGATCAGTTACAAAATGAACCAGGAAACAAGTAGCTGTTAGAGGAGTAACTGAAGATAATAATATTTAACTTCAAGCTTAGGGGTGTTAGTCAGTGTGGCCAAGAATGCCACTGTCAAAGTTTGCCCTGCTTGGATGGAACGATACGTGCGCAAGGAATGCTAAGGGGGCACTTACATCACTTTGTTTCTTTGACGCAGGATTATCCTATCTCTGATGTTCACCTGATTTTGAAGAAGGCAAAGGAACTTCAGGATTCCAAATAATCCATGAGCCTGACAAAAGGTGTCAGAGAAATTGCATGTCAGTGGATCCTAGGAGATGCCCCTGTACGGTGTGGTGCATTAGAGCTCCTAGGGGTCTCTGCAGGACTTCAAGTTTTGTGTTTTGGCAACTAGCTACCTTGAAGATTTCCTTCTACTCTATTTATTAGGTCAAGGACTGATTACTTCCCCATCTACTTGGGTCCTGCACTCCATATTTTTCAAATCTCAAATGCCTCCGTACTGCCAAAAGCAGTTCTTTGTATCTTTTTTTAATGACTTTAAGTCTGAGGAGAAAGAAACCATCTATCGGCATATCCCTCAAGTCCTGTGGGATGAAATCCTTCTGCATTATGGAAGTATGCTCACGTGGAGTAACTTCTGATGAGGAAGGGACAGGGTGGATCCAGTGAAGTTGGTGGGTGAGTGTAGAAGGATCTTTCTCCTGTAAATAGAATGTATCCCACTGAAGTCAAGCATCCTGCCGTTCACGTAGCTTCTGGATTCTTCTCCTTCGTGTCTGCACTTAGCCATTACCGGGATGTGCAAAAAGGAAGGCTGCATCAGCTTCTGGTGAGTGTCATCTAACATCCAGCTGTTTGGACTCCATCGCATGGGAAAGAGACCTTGAAAAGCTGAGATGGCTGGACACAGTTACAGCTGGCTGCTTTGTGCACTGAAGTTGCCTGAATCCAGAATCGCCTTATCAACGAGGTCTCCTTGAAAGATAGACTATGGTGGTTTTAATCAATGAGGGAAGTGTAGTTTGATTTAAGTCGAGCCTTATTACGCACAGCCTTAGAGCAGGAGGTTGTCGCTGCAGGGAGGCTGAGACCTCTAGCTGTCTGTGAGCAGCAGCAGCAGCAATACTGCTTTCCCAGCTCTGAACTGGAGGATATCCAGCTACAATCAGGATTCTGAAACACAAGAAATGGGCCTCTAGTCACACGCTGTGAAGACAGCTGTATTTAGGGGCTTATACTGGCAGGAGGCTGGGGTTTTCTGCCTCAGTGACTTGCATAATATTGCCCTGCCTAAGCTGTGGTCACAGTAACCTTGAAATTGTCTAACAGTACTTGCCAGAAAGAGGCTTTTGCTTTTAGGTCAGACCTGTACCATGTCTTTTTCTGGTGTAATCCGGTGGGGTCACAAGCATTTCAGTCACTAGCTGAGTCCTGGGGATGATGGTCCACTTCTCTGTGTACCAGTCCTATTGGAGTGACTGTCCTGAAGTGGATGTTTGTCCCTCTTGAGAGGGAAACTGTTGCATTTCAAATACAGTGGAGCAGGCTTAGGTGAACATTGACTACGACAAGATACAGGGAGAAATGTTAACCCGCAGGAATGTCAGATTGATCAGAAACCATAATCCCCTTCATAGGGAGAGCACCCAAGTGCTCTGACTGTGCAGAAGCTCTTGAGTGAACACTAATCCAGCATGCTTTACTCTCTCTTTCTGTGCTGTGCTAGCTCACCTCTGCATAGCTGTTTGACACTGCATTTTTCTGTATTTATGGGTACTGATTTGTTAAAGGTCAGTCTTGTACTTTCTAAGATCTGCTTACGCTGCTGATGGCATAAAATGCCCCTAGCAAGAGGGATGTTGTCAGCCTTCAGCTTTTGTACTAGTGTTATTTCCTTCACCTAAGGCCAGTTCTTTACAGCCTGCTGTAGTTTTCACAAGGATGAGTGAGGAGATCAGAGGACAGCTTGAAACACGTTCTTATGTTCTTGTTCCCAAGCAGTTTTTCTCTGACTCTTCGGAAGATGCTCTAGTGACACAGGTGCAGCCAGGTGTTGCTCCTGTGGTGGAGCATGAGCAACTAAAGATTTAAACAATCTGTAGCTAATACCTGTGGCTAACGGTATCCCTCTGTGCTGTTGTCCTTTCTGGAGGGTAGATTTTTTCCCCCAAGAATTGGACCTCCTACAAAATGCTTCTGCCTCCGAACTGCTGTAAATATTGTTGCTCTCTTACATTCCACGCACAAGTTTGGCTCTCACCTCCCTGAATACCTGGGCTTCCAGTTCAGGTCCCCCTAGTAAGTGCTGTGGTTTTTCACTGCTAACAGGAGCATCCATAAAGGTTCCTCCTCTGAATGTCTAGAAGTCTCCTTTAAATAACCTGAAGAGGCAGCAGGTCAGTCAGGATTAAAACTACTTTCAGATGAACTTCTATTTGTTCTCAGAGTGGCATTTAGGCCCTGAGGTTGACTTGCACTGCAGTGGAGTTGCCCCAGCTCCGACTCAGGTGTCGGACTCTAGCATTACAAACACTTGAGGGAAGATAGCAGGGAGGTGGTTACTCGAGTAGCAGTCTGGCTACAGGCAGCACGCAGCCTTTTCCATTCCTGGGTTTGAAGGTCTATAGTATGCCCTCCTGTTCATCTTTAGGGGGTGATGGCGAATGCTTTTAAAGGGAGTCTGCAGTGAGGAGGGAGCTTTGCTTGTTGGAAAGGCCCTCTAGGATAAGTAGCCTCAGCCAGACAGGCCTGTGGCTGCTGAACTGCTTGATTTCATTGAGCTCTTTGGGGAAAGCTTCTAACTTTGATATGCCCAGTCAGGCCAGTTCCTACATGAAAAGCTCTTTTGTGTCCCTCCTGATCTCCTCCTGTGCGATAGGACTTCTGTTCTGCTACTGAAAAGGACTTTGAAAGGAATGACTCTACTTTTCAATGGTTTGGAACTTCCATTTCTTTATTCCAAGACTTGTACCTTTCCTTAAGGGCAAAAGTGCATTTTCTGAGGGGAGAAAAGCTTTTGATTCTCCTGAGGGGTTACCTTGGCTTCATTCCTCAAGGCTGTTAGTGGTTTGTGAGGTCGGACAGTATTAACTAGCCGGGGGTGGTTCCTTGCTTGAGTGGCCAAGTAGCAGCTGCTCCACGCTTGAGACCATTCCACCTCTGACTTGCGGCTCCTGTAGCAGATCAGGGATGAGACAAGAGTGGCTGCAGCAGCGTTTCCCAGCGTCTTGAGGACCCCTTGCTTTATAGGGCCCTAAATAAGGGAAGCGTAAAGAGCTCTTACTAAGCATTCTGCACAGGCAGGACTACTGCCAGCCAGGGGAAGGGGGACCCTTTCCTGGGAGGAAAAATAGAAAACTATGCTGGGTGGGGGGAGAGATGGTCCGTCCTTATGAGGAAAAGATCTGCTCCACCCTTCTTTCACCTTGCTGTAATTCAAGCCTCTGGAAATTTTGTAGCTCTGACGATAAGGTAGAAGAAACGGGAAAAGAGAAATGAAGTAGTTAGTTGTGATCGCTCAGAACATGGATTTTGAGTTTGAATTTTGTGACGTAATGGAGAATTACTCACAGTTTGGCAGTGAGTGGAATGAAGGTCATAAGCTGCTTTAGGGGAGCCTGGGGTATTTGGGAAAACAGAGGCTATATTCCATCAATGAGTATCAGTGATTTTGTTTTAGCCTTGCACCTTTTAGCCTAAAATGCCCTTTCCCAGAAAAAGAGAGCATCAAATCTGGTGTTTTTTCAAAGTAACACTTTTTATGTTGGCTGGAAATAACTGTGTCAGAACATGGTATAGAGAACATTTCATCACTCAAACTCCTTCTTTTAGCCTTCTTTTTAAACACTATATATATATATATATATATATTATATATTTTTTTTTTTTGGAAAAGCTTCCTTTAGCTAAACCGGTGGCTTTGTGCAAATATCTCCTCTTGGTGATGTGACTCACCTTGTTGAGCTTGGAGTTAATGCTGCTACTCGTGATAACTACAGTATTTCTCAGTGCCCTCGTCGATAGTGACTGGGAGGAACCAAGAGACCTTGCACTAGTTGGCCGTCAGCAGAAGCACGCTGCGGCAGGTGAGAGCCCTGCAGTACCTTACAGGTTTGCACGCACGAGCTCCTCTCTTTCCACTGCCACCTCTTCTTTGGCACGGGTGTCATGTTTTGCTCGCCCTCGCTGAGCCCGCCTCTGCCTCGTCCTGCAGAGCCGCAGCGCAGGCTGGGACCGGGAAGCGTTGGGGGAGCGTTGGCTTTTCTCAAGGAATAACGCAAAGGTAACGGCGCAACTGTGAATCCTCTGACGGGGCGGGAGACCAGCGCAGAGCCCTGGCGCGGCCTGCGGCAGCTCCGATGCGAAGGGAGGGCGAGAGCTGGGCTGGGAGGGGGCCCTGCTGGCAGGGGGGCCCGCCCTAGCTGCTGAGGGCGGCCGGTGGCGGGCGCTCGGGCTGGGGCGAGCGTTGAGCCTCCGGCTGCAGGAGGGAACGAGCGGCCTGTGCTGGTTTATTAACTTCCTCTGCTCTTTATGTTTGTAACTGCTCCGATGAGCTTCAGTCACGTGACCCGTGGGCTCGTTTAACGCTGTTTTCTGATTTGTCCTAATAAAATGGTTTCTTTGCACACGGGCGTGGGAGATGTTTCCGTCCGGGAGCCGCCGGGCGGCCAGGCGCCCTCCAGCCCTTAAAGGGGCGATGCTCGGCGGTGGGCCCAGGCTGCTCCTGCGCCTGCGCGGACCCCGGCCTCGGCCCGCCCGTCCTGAGTCGCGTCGCGCCGGGGCGGCCATGGCGCGGGGCCGCTGGCTGCTGCCCGGGGCCTCGCTGGCCCTGGGCGCCGGGCTGGGCGCGGCCCTCACGGCGCGGGGGCAGCGCGGCGAGGCCGGCGGCGGCACGGGGCTGCTGGGCCGCCTGCCCGTGGTGCCCGCGCTGGCGGCCGCCGCCGGGCCGCCGCCGCCGCAGCCGGCCGGCTCGGGCCGCGCCGAGCTCGCCAAGTACGGGCTGCCGGGGCTGGCGCAGGTGCGGAGCCGCGAGTCCTACGTGCTGTGCTACGACCCGCGGAGCCGCAGCGCGCTCTGGGTCATCGAGCAGCTCAACCGCGACACGCTCAGCGGCGCCTCCGACCGCGCCGCCTGCGACTTCCAGGAGGACGACTCGGTGCACGAGTACCACCGCGCCACCAACGCCGACTACCGCGGCAGCGGCTTCGACCGCGGCCACCTGGCCGCCGCCGCCAACCACAAGTGGAGCCAGAAGGCCATGCGGGACACCTTCTACCTGAGCAACGTCGCCCCGCAGGTAGGGCCCCGCCGTCCCTGGCTGTACCTTGTCCGTGTGTTTGGCTCCGTAGCAGTTCAGACAAAGGGGGACTAAAGTGACTGAGTTCACTCGGGGGTGCTGTGTTTTGTGCTAAGCTGAGACGCTGATCCTGCAGACGCACCTGCCTGCACACCTCTCTCGCCATTAGAAAGACCCTGGTTTACTTCAGCACGGCACGTTGCAGGATTAAAGTTAAATACTCAGAGAGAGAGCTGCTCACAAAAATGAGGGCCTGAAATCTGTGGGGCTGGTCCTGGGGTGCAAACTAGGACCTCTCCTTACACAGCTCCCAGAGTGGAGATGACGGTCCTGGCCTCTTCTGTAAAGTGCTCAGGGCACTGCTGAGAGATGTAATGCAAAAATTGTGTGTTGTTATTAAGAAAACTTGGAACAATGAGGAAATCCCCTGGTGACTGACCTGCCTGTCTGCGATGTCCTGCTTGTGTTGCTAGGTTCCCCATTTAAACCAGAACGCCTGGAATAACCTGGAGAAGTACTGCAGAAGTTTGGCTAGGAAGAACAAGAACGTGTACGTCTGCACGGGTCCTCTTTTCCTGCCCAGGTAAATATGCAGGCCGTATTGGGACCGCGCTCAAGAGGTGCATCATGCCACAGAATGAAACAAGGCCGAGGGTTTGCAGTTTCCTGAGCGTGCCCCCCAACAGAAGTGATGTGCTCAGACCCAGTTCAGTAAGCGAGTCCAGCTGTGTGCAGAGGGCCTGTGGACAGGTACTTTCTTAGGGGTGGGATCAGTTTGCTTATTTCCAATGTAGTAGGTTATTTCAGGAGTAGGTAGTGGGACCTCTCCCAGGCAGAATTCAGCTCTGTGGCTCTTGTCTAGCTGCCGTAATTGAACTGTGGTATCTCTTCTAGTACTGCTTTCTTGAGATACAATGTAAGGCTTTTATTTGCAGTCTTTAGTAATCAATAAAGCGGTATTAGACTGCACATTAGCCTGCAGAGGCATTAGCCCTTTGCTGTAGTATAAAGCTTCTAGGTTTTATTTCGTAGTCTAGTTTTCCTCTTGAGAGCATAACTTTATTTGCAAGGATCATTCATAGCACTGTGAAGAGCAGTTTCCACAAGTTGAGATCTCTTCAGGAGCAGCAAACAGCTTGGGAAGGCCGTTAATTGAGGCAACGGAGAAGGGATTTGGAGGAGCAGATCCGATACGTTGCTCAACCTCACCAATTCCATAGCCTCTGCTTCAACAACGTGTTTACATCCCTACTGGAGATGCAGGGGTGCCCTCTGCCATGTTGGGAGGGGGACTCACTTAAGGGTGGTGATTGGGGGGGCTGAGAGGGTAGATGTGGAACCAGGCCAGGAGGTGACAGTAACAGGTCATTGCTGTTGGTGCAGGATGGAGGCAGATGGGAAGATGTACGTCAAATACCAGGTGATTGGGAAGAACAATGTGGCTGTCCCAACCCATTTCTTCAAGGTGCTCATCCTGGAGAAGGAGAGTGGAGAGATTGAGCTGCGCTCCTACGTGATGCCCAACAGCCCTGTGGATGAGAACATCCCCCTTGAACGATTCTTGGTTCCCATTGAGAGCATTGAGCGGGCCTCAGGGCTCCTATTTGTCCCTAACATCTTGAAGAGGACAAATAATTTAAAAGCCATCACAGCTGGGAACAAGCGTTGAACCCTGACTAAACAAATCAAGGCATCCTCTGGCAGGGACTGTGACAGCAGTAGTTAGCAGAAACATATTTCCTTGTGCAATTTTAAATGTGCAAAATTAAGAGTCAAATCAGTGCTTCTCTCTGCCCTTCCTCCAGTTTCATGCAATATTGAAATGGATGTGCGAGGCCAGTCTCTGGGGCAGGCCCTACAGGAGGCTCTTGAGCCCTTGACACCATCGTAGCATCTCCAGGATTTGCCCCTAAACTGCAGTACCAAGGATACCTCTGTAAAACGTTGAGGTGTGTGGCTCAGTAAGACACAAAGGGAAGTTGTTTAATTTCAGATATTTGGCAGGGAACGATAGGTGCAAAATCGGTACAGGGGAGATGGGGGAAACCCTTGCCTTTCTGTGGCCAAAGGATCATACACTGTTTTATTTCAGAAGATGGTTTTAGCAGTAAAGCTTTGAAAACTCAGGGTATTGACTGTTTCTTACCTGCTCTTACCAAAGCCCTGCGTGTCTAAAGAGTAAGGGGGAGGACAGAGCCAGCTTCTCCAGCTGTTTTCTTGTTTGATCTCAACTGTAAGTAGAGTTTAAGACCTCATAGTTAGAGCAAACTGTTACAAGATGCACTGATGTACTTTAGCTCTGAGGCCCAACTGAACCTCCAGCCCTTCCTGCTGTTGGAGGGAGGAAGCCTGTGAGTTAAAAGGGAGGCTGGGGACATCAGGCTAACTCTGGAACAGGAACAGGTTTCCTTATGCTGACTTAAGACTCTTAAGGCCTGAAGCCCACAAGGCTCCAGCGGCGCTGTGAGTGCAGGATTGCTGCAGACTGGGTGCTCGTCCTCTGTATCAAGATACTTGCACAGAGCCTTTGAAGCAGGTGAGTTTTGATACTATTTTATTCCCCACCCCCAGACATCTGAACTGAGTCTGCTGTCAGGCTTGTCCCATGCAGCCTGAGAAGAAGTAGCCAGCTGCGTTGCCTGGACCACGCGGGCAGGAAAGCTCAGACTTGCTGGTCCCAGCATAAACCAGCGCTTGGTCTAGCTGCACCGTCAGCTTTAGTCACATTGTGTCTTTAGCTTCCCCTAGGCTTGGCCCTGCCAGGCTCTTGGAGAGATTTGCCCAGTACCCGGCACTTGAATAGCAAAAGGCTCTTCCCTGAGCCAGTCCACAGCTGATGGCAGGGTCAGTGGTTCTCCTTCCCTTGGCTGTCACTAGGTGTCTTCACAGCCTCATCGATGTGGGGTCTCAGTGAAGACAAAGAGATCAGCAGTGCTTCCTGCAACAGACACACCTGCTTCCACACACCACTGCCAGAGGCAGAAGCGCAGCGCTGCTGCGTGCACACAGGCATCGCACCCCGCCACACCGTTAACTCGCCCGCCCTACCTCTGTCCTGATGGTTCGGCTGCCTTGGCTGGGACAAGTGTTCAGGTAGAAGTCAAACAAGACGCTTGGGTCAGTGACCTCCAGGTTTGGGTCTGCATCAACCCCAGCTTCCAAGCCCTGGAGACCTCCGAACACGACCAGGGCATGCCTAACGAAAAGCACGGGGGCAGGATTAGCGGGGAGACTGGCTCTCACCCCTGTCCCAAGGCAGAAACAGTAAGCTTAATATAGGAGAGCTTTTCACGTGCCTTGGACCTTCAAGTGTCTTAAGAATTTGCTTCACATTAGTATTTAACTTCTTCTGCAGACCCGCAAGAAACAGACACGTTTCTTGTGTTCAAGTAGGTATAGTCTGTGCTCAAGCTCCTCTACACCACTGAGGCAGGGAGCTGGGTCCTTTGCTGACAACTGCCCAATGCAGCAGCCTCCCTAACGAAGCTCTGCAGCACCTGGCCAGCACATCAGTCACTGCTACAAACTGAACTGGGGGGGGACCCACTCCAGAGAAACCAGCAAGAATTTGGCCTTGTCCTGGGGAACTTCCCCCGGCTTCTGCAATGCAGTGGAATGCCCATTAGTGCAAAAGGGACAGGAGAGTACAGCCAGGAGCCCGCATGCAAGTCTTGCGCTTGTACCTCAAACAGCCCCACCTAGGAGAGCAGCAAGGGCCCCGCGCAACTGTGACTGCAGGAGCCACGCTGCCATTGCACCAGACTCTGCTATGGGGAACGAGGGCCTAGGTGGGGGTGACACATACCTAAAGGAGGGGAGAGTAGCCTGGTCCACAGAGCTCCCCCGCTCTGAGGTCCCAATAGAGAGGTCGTAGCCTTCCTTAAAAGGGCACTCGGAGAAGACAGCACCTGGGAAACAAATGCAATGTGCAGTTATCTACATCATGCAGTTATCCACGTTGTGCCCTCACCCATGCTGCGGGCAATTGCAACACAGACAAGAAGGGTCTTGTGCGCAGTTTCAAAGGCTCCACAGATGAGCGGTAGCAGCAAAAAGGGAATCACTTTTCAGTGGTGCTAGTATATCAGAAAGCAGTAAATGCAGGACCGCCATCCTTCTTTTCTACATTATCCCCTAGCTACAGGGGTCTCCTAGGACCTGCAGTACCTTTTCCTCAAAGCTCAAACAGGCACCAGGAGCTGTCCTTCGGCTAAAGGAGAAGAAGGAGCGTCTGCGTTTGGCCTGTGGCTCAATACAGCACAGCAACACCTTTCTTCTTTAGCTAGATCTCTGTACAGTCTATGCCAAAGACCTTTAAATTTCAGAACTTAAGGTTTTCCTAGGAGGTCCAATCAACCAAAAGATAGTGGAAGAGGATTTTGCAGGGCTCTTGAGCTCATCTGCTTGCGTGGAGGTAAACAAGCAGGAGGCAGGTAAGAGGGAGGTGGAGACGAGATGGACGCTGATGAAGAGCACCGATTCTTGTCCGTGTTGCTACAATTGCTAGTAGCATTTGGAGCAAGGGTGAGTGGAGTTCCAGGACAGAGCACTGGTGGGTGACTGGGGTGATTCAGTCCCCAAATTTTATCCCTCAAATCGGTGTGGAAGCCCAGGCAGGGTGAGGCTGGCCTGTGCTGCTGGGCAGTGAACGCCTGAAAACACTTACTCAGGCAAGAGGCGAGGCGGACGCTGTAACCCCAGTACAAGCCTGACACTGTCCGAGGGTGATGTGAGGACACCACAGTGCCTTTTCGCACCTTACTGTCTGAAATGGAAACAAAGAGATTAATAACTCCTCGGGCTCTCCTAGTGAGAGCTGGGTTTGACCAGCCACATACTGAGATTTTTCCTGGGGCAAGGCCCTGACTCGATGCACAACCAAGAACCACCATCTTGAGCCCATTCTGGAAAGCGTGCAAGTGTGCTTGGGCTATTGTTAGTCAAAGAGCTGCCAACTCTTTCCAGTAAACTATGGAGGTGTGGTAAGGATGTCATTAAAACTGTGCGTGGGGTGAAGGGGCACAGGGAGCTGTTTAGTCTCTTAGTATCTTTAGTATCTTCAAGCATTAGTAATTTGAAGGCTATCACCTGAAAGGACCAACTCCTGCAGGAATGAAGTCTGCGGATGCTAACAGGAGCAGTGGATTACCTGGATTCTGGGGTTCCTCCAAGCGCACAGTGACTCGCAGACCAGGATCCAGCTGCCTGTCAATCCGCACCTCCTGCAGTAACAGTCACCAGCACTGTCAGGCAGCCTAAAGGTACTGGGGGAAGTGGGGAGAGAAGGGACCTCCCTGTGGGAGGCCCGTTCTGGCCTGGAGCTGGAAGCAGGAGCTCTGCGGTCATGGTCTGTGTGTTTTGGGCAGCACAGAGCAAGCTCACGATGGCTCAGATCAGCAGTTAGCTGGACAGTGAGTTTCCAAGACCGACTTTGCTGCCCAAAGGTTTACCTCTGGCAACGAACAATAGCGACGTACTGGAATGGGCAGGCCTGCTGGGACTTGACAGGGGAAGCTACGAATGTTAAGAAACCAGAAGGGAGGGGAAGGCAACAGCATTCAACCCCATCCCAGCCCACTATGAAATAGGGTCTTCAGAAACCTAGCGATACCCACCCTGCCTGCTTTGATTCTGCCAGAGAGACAGGGGACACGCAGACGTACCTTCCTCATCCCACAGTTAACAAAAGAGCCTCGGCCTGGCTTAGTTGGCCGGTCCAACACCACACCTTCTCGGTACTCTGAATCCTCGTCCACCCGCATGTGGTGGGGGCTGTCCAGGGGATTCAGCAGCCCTAGAACAGCACAGAAGAAAACAACAGCTGAGAACAGGACCCAAACTGAGGAAACACATGTAAGTGCAAACGCTCTACTGTTCTCTCCTCTCTGGTTCAGTGTACCAAGGCAGCTCAGCTTGTTTGCGCTCTTATGTGGGGAAAGGCTTTCCAACTTTGTGTATCACGCGCAAAGCAAGAGCGAGAGCTCAGGAAGGGGGGAGCGGACAGCTTGAGGTGGAGGCAATAGGATTCTTACCTGCAAACTGCAGATCCTCATGTTTTGGAAAAAAGGATTTCCTCAAGTACCTGTTAACAGGGAAGGGTCAAATGTGAAAACAGTTTCTAAGGAATTCAGGCTTCAATTTAACCCTTTACTGCCTCAAAGGAGCTGCATGTTCCTTTGCGTGCTTAGCTCCCTGATCTACCTCAAAGGCACCGAGCAGGTGGTATCCTGCATTCAGTGCTGCTCTTTCAGTTGAGGTCATAAACAAGTACATGTGAAACGATCAGATCCCATGTTCCTGCAGCATAGTGCGACATAAATAGAGTCTGGACCCTGCTTCTGTAACCTCTAGCATGAGATGCCCGTGGAAATGGGCTGGGAGCCAAATCTGATGCCAATCTGGTGCACAGCCTGATCACACTGAACTTACTGAGGGCACTCCAAGTACTGCAGGATCCGAGCCAGCTGCACGCAAGCCTTGCCTCTCTTCCCAATTCCTTCAAATTCCCCCTCCACGCTCCTGAAAGAAAGAGAACAGCCTGTGAACTTGGAATCCGAGAATAGCAGTATTCCCCCACTAGAAATAAATGGGTCCTCTTCTAAAAGGACTAGCTCCAGAGACATAGACTGGTAACAAAGGCAGAATTCCATATCTGACTTCAAGTCAAAGATCTTTCTCAGTTTTGTTTTATTTTTAGTCTTACTCTATTTGTCTTTGACACAGTCTGGTAGTTTGATGCTACAGAGATTGCCCAGGATTGCAGGGCTTGGCCAGTTAACACAGATGCAGGTCCAGGTGAAAAGCTGAACAGGAATTCGTCTTCTAGAAGGACATAGGCATGTCCCATCCATTCACAGCAAGACTTAAAAAGCGTGTAGGAGAACTTGATCTGCTGCTACTCTGTCCCCCCTGTACTGGGATAAACGACCCCGGTTTCCAAGGCAGTTAAGCTAGCAGCATCTTTGCTCAAGGGCACAGGGGTCGCTGTAATCCTAGCACTTATATGAGGGTCAAGCATTTGTTTGAGGTACATACAGTTTTTTCCAGATCTCAGCTTGAGGAAAAGACTGGAGAGACAGAAAACACTTCCAGAAAAGTTTTCTGGGGAACAAGGCAGCTCGTCCTTACTTTACATCTTCTCCGTGCTCATCAAATACTACAATCTCATCCACACAGAAGATGGCACAGGCCCGAGCAATCTGTCCAGCGAGGTATGTCCGCAGCTCCAGGGACTGGGCGTTGTTCAGGATAGAGCCTGGCAGGGCAACGCTCAGGGTGTAGTGGCGTCCTGGGGAACAGAAAGCAGTCAGAGAGCTACAGTTTGACAGCTCATCTCCCTTATTTTATTTTTTTCTCCGTTGGAAGAGCAACTTGTGTGTCTTAGGTTTTAACCACAGGCTTTCTGTTAATAAAAGTCTCTCTTGCAGTGCCCACTACATTGTGTTCATGCCTGTTGGCAATCGTAGATTTATCTATGCGAGATGCATGAAGCTGAGCCTCACCTTTCTTGCTGATACGTACAATTGTCACAAAGAACAGCGTTTTGACCTTTAACGACGGAGGTCTCCCTGCCCTTGCACTCAGGCCTCTCAGCAGGCGAGAGCAGCGTTACCTTTATCTTCCTTCTGCTCCTCTTCCTTTTCAGCTTGTTGTTTCTCTGCAAGCTCCTGCATCCTCTGCTTTTCCAGTTTCTTCAGTAGCTTTATTTCCTTCCATTTTTTCTTCTCCGCTTTCCCTGGAAGGGAGGAAAAGCCCCTCACTTTAAATACCGCGCTGCGAGGGCGGGGGGGGGGGGGCAGGGCGGACGCGGAAAGGGAGGAAGGGACGGGACGGGACGGCACGAAGGGCCGCGGTGGCGGCGCGGAGCGGACGGGACGGCTTCTCCCGGGCAGGGGGCGTTCACGGACCGGAACAACCGGCCCGGCCCCACCGGCTGCGCCCCCGCTCCCCGCCTCCCGCGCGAGGGCCCGGCCTTACGCTCCTGCTTCCAGCGCCGCCAGTCCACCTTCCTCTCCACGCCCTGTGGAGACAGCGACCGTTACCGGCGACCGTTACGGCGGGAGGCGCTGACGCACGCGCGCCCCCCCCGGCCCGCGCGCCCCACCTGCGCCTCCTTGGGCCGCTTCGCCGCGCCGCCCGCCATCACCGCGCCGCCCTCCCCGGCCACGCCCTCCCGCGGCGCTGATTGGGCGCATGGCGCGCCGACGTCAGGGTCACGTGCAGCGGCACGCGAGCCAATGGCCGGGCAGAGGGGGAGGTCTCCGCAGGCCGCTCAAGTGCCCCGCGCGGTCTGTCGAGCTAAGCAGGAGCTGCCCGGTTCCGCGGGGGAATGGGTGACCTGAGCGGCACGCGTGGGTTTTGGGGGAGGGGGCGGGAGCGGACGCGGGTGAACCCGCGGAGATCCGTGACAACGGCGGAAGGGCTTAAAATCCAGGCACCTATGTCCGATTTTAGGGCCGCCAGCACCGCGTGCACGGCGTAGGATCGGTGGGTGCGCTGTGCTCCTTGCAGGGTGTCTGTCTCGTGGCCTGGAGCGGGAGCTGACGCGCGCGGGGATGCTGCAATTAATCTTCATGCCAATAATCCACCCTCGTCAGCCACGCCATCGCGAGAGAGACGTTTATTCCTCAATAACTGAGATAATTCAACTCTAGTAATTTAATTGCTACAAACACTTATCGCTCCCCGTCACGCGTAACCCTCGCGCGGTTTAAGGTGCCGGTTTACGTTCTTGTCCAGGTTCAAAGCAAGAACGAGCTGTCGAAACGCTGCTCCCGGTGCGCGACCAGCCGCCGGCTCGGCGCGTGGGAGCGCGGCAGGGGCACGAGCAGAAGGAGCAGCCCCGAGCCGCTCGCCCTCGGCACAGCCCCGCCGCCCGCCTGCACCCTGCCCGTCTCCCCGTCCTCCCCGCCGCCGCGGACGCTCGGCAGCGGCCGGAAGGTTTCGCTTTGCTCTCTGGGGAACGTTTCCGAGTCCTGACGAAGCACCAGAGCCGGTTCAGGGGGTGCGCAGGGCAGCTTCAGCGGTAGCTCAAGCAGCTCCAGGCTGTTTCTGGAGGCTGGTTCCCCGGCGGGCAGCCAGCCACCAACTCTGCAGCGACCGTCCCCGGAGCCGCAACGGGAGAGGGCAGGAAAGATCCGTTCTGGCAAACGTCATCTCATCGGGCTCACGGTTTTGCGGATCACAGGACTCAACCCGCTGGCCGGGCGGCGATGCCGTGCCGTCCCGCGGGGCGCCTGGGCGCTCTCGGAAACGCCGTCCTGGCGGTGCGAGGCTGGGACCGTGGAGCAGGGCGAGCTGCGCTCATCCCCTCTGGCATCGCCTTGAAGGTCGGTCCCGAAACACCTTTCCCGAACGCCCCGGTGGAAAAGGCCCCAGGAGCCGTCCTTACCTTGCGTGGTGCCGGACGGGTCCCGGAGCGGATCGGCAAAGGCTTTAGGCGCGAGGAGCAGCGATATCAATTGCGGCCGGCGCACGCGGAGGCTCCCTCGTCCCCGGGAGCGGCACAACCGTTTCGCAGTGACGGAAAGCGTCCCCCAGGCCTGCGCCTGGCAAACCTCTTACCCGTCTGTCTGACGGAAAGCGTGGTTGAAAGCACAAAAAACAAGGATGACGCGGAGTTCGTAGGCAAGTGAAGGACCAGGAAGGAGAGCGGGACGTGGCAGGTGGGGTCGGAGGAGAGTCTGCATCTTCGGGGACCTTCAGGGACTGGTTTTCTCCCGTTTCCATTTTTGCAATATATCGTTTGCCGCCTTCAGGGTGGCTTCTTCCTAAACAAATACCGCAGGCCTGGTCAGCGGCTTCCAGCCAAGTCCCCTTCCCCTTGCTGCCCTCATCGTTTGTATAAATAGCCTATTTTTATCCCGAAACACCACAGACGCCCTGTGTTTGGGATGATACGGGCACGGCCCTCTCTGGAGCAGACGGCACCTGCTAGGCAGAGAAACGTTCATCTGAAAACTCCCTGCTCGGACCGAGAAATGAGGGACCGGGACGGGGCACGGGCTCGAACGCGTGTGTGTTCCCCTGCGGGAGGGGAGCGGGCCGGCCGGGCCCAGCTGCGAGGCCGTGCTTGCCCACCGAACGCCGTGAAAACAGCCCAACGGTTCCCCCCGGCCTCGCCGCCCGCTGCGCCACCGCCGTTGCTGCCTCACCTTGGCGAAGCAGAAGCGGATGAAGCAGCCACAGTCATTCTTGCGGGGCCCGGAGTAGAAAGTGGAGAGTGGGATGGCAGCGAGGCCCTGGCAAAGGGAAAGACGTGGCGCTGCCGTCGCTCCCGGCTGGCGGCCCTGGCGAGCCAGGATGGGGCGGACGCGGCCGGGAGGCGTTTGTTTACCTTGTTCTTGACCATCCACTTGGCGAACTGGCTGTCGTAGGGCTCGTCGGAGCCAGCGGCATCGGGGACGTCGGATTCTGGGCGAGAAGCACAGCGGCGCCGAGGCTGGGACGGCAGCCGGCACCCCGCCGAGCCCCGAACCCCGGGGGGCAGCCGAGCGACTCACTGAAGGCAGACACGTCCGCAACCAAGAAGTAGGTGCCCTCGGGGACGACAGGTTTCATGCTAGCGGCGTCCAGGCTCTGCACCAGCTGGTCTCTCTTCCCCTGCAGCTCCTGGGCCAGGCGGACGAAGTAACTGTCCGCTTTCCCTTGGCGCTCGAGCTCCCTCCGGAAACCCTGTGCCACGGCCTCCTGTGGGCAGAGAGGAGCTCGGAGCCCGGCGCCGGGGCGCTTGGTGGGCCAGGGGGTGGTGGAGGGCTGCCCCAAGCCCAGCTCGCTGCTTCCAAACGCGCCTGCTGGCACTGTACCGGGAACATACCCGGGGCAGGCCGGAGTCTCCCCGTCCTCTGTACCTGGGCGGCCGTGGCGCAATGGTACACGCTGTTCTGGTGCACGGTGTGCAGGTGCTGCAGCAGCCGGGGCGGCCCCACTGTCCAGCCGACCTGCCGCCGAGGACGAGGAGGAGGAAGGCGTTGAGTCTCCAGGTACCTGCTCGGGCTCAGCTGCTCGCTGGCGCCACGCTTTCGGCCGGCCCCTGGGGTGAAGCAGGGCCGGCGAGGCACTGCGCGACGGGACTCGCCTTCCATCCCGTGGCGCTGAAGGTTTTCCCTGCGCTGCCGATGCTGATGGTGCGGTCCCACATACCCGGCAAGCTGGCTGGTGGGGAAACAAGGGAGGAAAAAGCGATGGCAGAGCTGGCAGCATTTGCTTTCGTGCTGCGTTAATGCCGTGGCGGGAGCTCGTCGCCCACCACGTCCTTTGGCCTCTTTCGTTCACAGCATGGCTTTCACCCGAGCGGGCCTCAAAGCACATTGCCAGCAAGCAGCTCCCAGAGGTGCCAAGCACCATGGCCCTCCTGACTGTACCGCAGTCAGGAAGAACAAACCTCCGAAATCATGTTGAAATGGAGGTCCCCAAACCAGAGACACCCAGAAAAACATTTTTTTCAAACTATGGGCAAAAATCCAGTTTTGCTGGAGCCAAAGGGCTCCGCGCCCTGGATCACTCGCAGTGATGCCAGCTCTCTGTTTCCTCTCCCTGGCTCTGGAAATTGGGATTTGAGTTGAAGACCCGGGTTGGAGGCCAAGACAGCAGCAAAACACCTCTGAGGGCGATGCGTGCCCAGTGCAGCAGCGCGGCGGGGAGTCGGGCAGCAGCCCCTACCGTTGCTTCCCCGGCAGCAGGGGACGGCGAGGGGACAGGGACCCCCGGCAGGGTGTTGCACCCGGAGGAGCCACCCAGGCTCCTCGCGCAAGCGTACCGATGCGGACGTGCTCCTTCCCGTCGTAGACCAGCCACTCGTACACTTCGTCGCTGATGCACAGGGCGTCGTGCTTCACGCACAGCTCCGCGATGAGCTCCAGCTCCCCTCGGCTGAACACCTGCGCCAGGCGGGGGGATGCGGCAGGGAGGTGCGCGTGAGCCCCGGCCGCTCCAGCTGCCGAGCCGGCCAAAACCATCTCACGGGGCAAAGCCACTGCCCGATCGCAAGACCGGGCTTCCCGCCCCAGAAGAGGGAGCGCCGCGTGCCTCGTGCACCCACCGCCCGGTAGCGCCCCTGCTGCTTTTCGGCCCTGCACAGCAAGGCCAGATGCATTACCTTGCCCAGCGGGTTGTTGGGTGAGTTCAGGACGATGGCTTTAGTCCGTTCACCAAACTTCGAAGCCAGTTCGGCCGGGTCCAGCTGCCAGTCTGCGCTAGACATCAGTTTTCCAGCTTTCGGCGCTTTCTGGAGAGCACGGAGGGGAGGCGGCGAATTAGGCACCCTGCTCGGCTGTGCTGCTGCCCTGCTCCCCGCCTCGGCGCCTTCGCTCCGACCCGCTCACCGGTCTCAGCGGCACGAACACGGGCGTCCCACCAGCCATCTTCACCATCGGCTCGTAGCAGTCGAAGAAGGGCTCGATGATTATCACCTGGAAGAAAGAGGCATCTCAGCGCCCTCCTGGCCCCGCTCACGCCTGACGGGACGGCAGGGACAGGAAATGTTAAGCCCTGAATTACTGTAAAATGGAGATCCTGCATTGCCAGGGGACAGTAAGGGGGGAGAACGATATCGCTCAGGGCAAAAGGAGTTTTTTTGCCTTATGCAGCACTGAGAAAGTGCAGTAGTGCCCTGCAGTAGAGATGTTTTTTCTTCAGAAGCTCAAATACCTGAGGACGGGGATATGCCACATCTTTACTGCTCTGCAAAAGGGCCCTGAAAACCCGCCTGCAGCCCCAGGCAGAGCCGCAGGCAGGCAGGGCTCCCCCGGGCGAAGGCTGCCTGTGCAGCAAGCCCGAATCCTTGCCTACCTCATCGCCTTCGTCGACGAGGGCCTGGAAGCAGCAGAAAAGGGCCTGGTACGCCCCCACGGTCACCATCACGTTGGCCAGAGGGTCCAGCTCTCGCCCAAGCAGCTTCCCAAAAAACTGGGCTAGGATCTCCACCAGCGGAGGGTGGCCCTGGGGGGTGAGAGGGGGTGGCTGGGCTCGGAGCGCTGCAGAAGCCTCCGAAAAGGCGGACGAGCCCTTCGGAGGGGTTAGGGCACCGAGCGCCCCATCGGTGTGCGCCCCGGGTGTCCTCCAGCCCGGACACCTCCAGCACCTTGCAAAGCAAGGTGCTACTGCCCTGGCCTTGGGCAGCCTGGGGCTGGAAGCTCATGTGCTGGAAGCTGTGCACATGGGGCAGACGTTCCTGCCACCCTTTTCCAGCTCCCCATCCCCAGCAAAAGCAAATCGGGGCCAGTCCGCCCCCAAGGCAGAGCAGTCGGGGGGGGTCCCAGCTCGATGCCGCCCGAGTGCCCGGCCGTTTGCTCTGGGTGCGGGAGCTTGTGTCTGCCCTGCCCGTCCGACCGCAGGGCGAGCAGCCGCGGGGCAGCGCCTGGGAGCGGCGAGCGGCCACGCACAAAGGCTCGGGTGTACTGGTGCAGCATGGGGTCCTCCCCGCTGACGGCTCTCACGAACGCCTCCGTCAAGAAATCCGGCGGCGGAAAGTCGGGGAAGCCCTGGCCCAGGTTCACCGTGGAGTAGGTGGCAGCCAGTTTTACAAACTCCACCCTGGGGAGAGAAAAGGGCGAGAAAGCCGAGCGTTTGCAGAGGCTCCGGGCAGCGAGGCGGGTGCCTCTCCGCAGAGCCGTCCTGCCGTTTGCCAGTGGACAGGACCTGTCGGAGGAGCAGACCCCGAGGCAGGGCTGTTTTCTGACCCGTCCCCGGCGCTCGCACCGAGCACAGGTCGTTTCAGACCTGTTGCCATTCAAACAAGGGCAAAGCCCTGCTGCAGCAGGCGGTGGTTTTAACTTGTTTCCTAAGGAAATAGCGGTTGTGCTGCCTGCGCGTGTGGCCACACACCGGTTCTGATCGGACCGGGCAGAGGTCTCTGAGGTCTTAAAGCTCACTGCAAAAACGAGCAACCAGACGCTGTGCCGCTGCAGAGGGCAAGGCAGGCTGACCTCAGTGCTCGTCTCTCCCAGAGCCACCCATCGGCCGTTGGTAGCCCCAAACCAAGCACCCAGGGGGTTGGGGACAGCCTGTTTACACCTGTTCTTCCAAGCACACGGCGTTGCCCTGGCCCTGCTGTGCCCAGCAAGCGGAGTTAGCAGCATCCCTTTGTCTGGCTCGCGGCTTGCGACGCCCTAGGTCAGGCTTCGAGCAGACACCAGCGCGCTGCGACCTTTCCGCTCAGATCTGGGTGCTGCTGGGACGGGGCAGGCGGCCGGTCGGAGGCAGCGCAGTGCACTACCAGGCATCCCCGGCGGCTTTCCCGCGGCACGGCAAAGGGCACCACGCGGCGTGAAGCGTGAGCAGCCGGTACGGACAAGCCGCGCCAGGGTGAAGTCTCCCGGGACAATCGCCCTGCTAGGTTTCCTGAACGAATGCAAAGCGGCCACGAGACGGTGCTGCTGTGTGGCCACGGCGGTTTCTGTCTGCCATTAGGCTGCCTAAAACCACATATACGGCCAGGGTAAACCAGGGGCTGCCCGGCGGCAGGGCAACTCACCAGATATTCTTATCCACTCCCTCCAGCCTCCGAGCTTGCACCGGCCTTGACATTTTTGCCTGCAAAAAGAGAGAGAGAGAGAGAGTTTGAAGCTTTCGTTAGTGGCGAGAGGACCGTGTGCGAAGGGGACGTGGCCTCCCCGGGACTGTTTTTCCCCGGCCGCCTGGGAGGTGTGCCCGTTAGCGTCGCCGCGCGGGTCGTTGCTGTCCGGTCCTGGCGCAGCACCGCTGATGCAGCGGCTTCCGGGAGGAGCTTCGAGCGCTTTTCACAAAAGAGCAAAGAGACTAGAGCTGGCAGAAAAGGACATTTCATGTACGAGTTTCAGCAAGAATTTGGAAAACAGGAGAACAAAAGGAGCGTGCACGCTGTGTAGCTAGCAATGCCTTAAACCTCATTTTCAGTTGGCAGAAATCAGGTGCCAGGGTCAAAGGAGCTGAGCCAGGCTGTAACAGTCCACAGCTCCAGACCCCAGGCTTTCGCCTTCCCTAGCATCTCTTTTTTTCTCCCTCAGAAGGACCTGCTTGTTCTCTACAGACCACATCCCGTTTCTCTAAAAAAACAAACTTTTTTATTCCACGCTGCTCTGGTTTGCAGCAGAAGTAGAATTTGCTCCTTCGTCCTCCTGGTGCCCTTGGTGAAGTTGCTCAGGATCCTAAACTAAACGCTGGTCTCTGCTCCTAAAGTTCAGAGCGAAACCAGCCAGCGCCCGAGCGCAGGCAAGCGGGACGCAGCGAGAGTCCGCGGGTCGGCCGACGTCCGGGGACGCGGCGGTACTGTTGCCTGATGGGTGCCCAGCGCCCACGTGCACCACGGCTGGGAAGGGGCCGGAGAAGGACAGCAGGCAGCGTTCGGAGCAAACACCTCCTTCCAGGCAGAGCGGACACGCTGGGAGAAAGCACGAGTGCCTGATGGGGGATTTATCGTGAGGACGATGAAAACGGGCATTGCTGGCGGCAGAGGCAGGATTTAATAACTCGGCAGCTCGTGAGACAGGACAGCTAGGCGGTGAGGGGCCCGGAAACCAGGGGCAAGTGCTGGTAAGCCAGCGGGGGGGCTCGCGGGCCGTGTCACTGCCGCAACGAGCTGAGAAAACCAGCAGACGCCACACGTTTGAAAGGAGGAGAGGAGGGCACCTGACAGCGGCCGAGACGTGAAACGAGGAGCTGGGGTGTGAGGGGGAAAGCCCTGTGCTCTGCCGGCAGCTTGCCACGCCGCAGGGGTCAGAGGATAGAGGGTCTCCGCCGTCCGCAGGCTGGCCCGCGGCCTCGGGGCGCCCCGCTTACCTGCTCGCCCCCGTGGTTCCCGCTGGCCTGCACCAGCATTTGAGAAATGCCCTGCTGATATTTTGCTCCGAGGTCTTCAGCTTTCTCTCTCGCTAGGGGTTTTGCAGCGAGCGGCTGATGAGCGGCGCGTCCCCGCGTGCAGCGGTGGACTTGGAGCGGGGCCGCGGCACCGAGGGCAAGCAGGAGTCGCTGGCACCCGCGGGGATGGGGCAGCCCGCACCTCTCCCCCAGCCCCAACGTTTGCTCTCTCTGCCCAAGCTCAGGGATGCCGCGGTCAGCAGGACCCGGTGTCGAGGCTGATGTTGGTGCGCATAGAAGGGTTAATGATTTAGGAAGGATAAGAAAGTTGGAGGTTAAATATTAACAGCTCTAGCGTGCTGTCTTGTGAGGTTGCTGCTGGCCACAGGTCAAGGTGTCTTACAGCATCAACAAGCGTGCTGGGGTCAGCGGCAATAAGGTGCTTTAAGCCTAGAAATTCCTGGTTTTGAGGAAGGGCCCTGCCTACTCCAACCCTTTCCGGAAAGAAAATGACAAAAACTTTCCTCTGCTGACTCCCTCCAGTCCTGTCCTCGGCTGACGCTGGCTGCCGCGCAGCGCGCGGGGCCAGGGTGTCTCCGTGGGCAGTTGCCCCGTGGGCTGGAGGCAACACGGACTCGGGGCCGCGGCATCTCCGAACCCGCTCCAGCCCCTTCTGCTCCCCAGACCTGGCGTGTTTCTCCAGCGAGAGTTTGCCTGGCAGCCAGGCAAGACGGTTCGAGGGCTCACGGAGGAGCCTCCGCAGCTCCCCTCCACCACTGACTCCCCGCCGCGCGCGATTTCCTTGCTCTGCGTGTTGGAGGAGGGATGCTGCTATTTCCCAACCCAAGAAGCTTTAGTGGAAGAGACCTTTAGGTGAGGCAACCCCGAAAACAGTTAGTTTGTTTCCATATAAGAAATATTCTCCTGCTTATGAGACATTCCCTTTAAACAGGATACCTGGAAATAACCGAGCACAGAGGAGACGGCATCAGCGTGACTTTTCCTGCGGTGCCCCTCCGCCGAGGCTGCCTCCCTGGGCCCGGACTCGGCGCACCGAGCTCCCTGGGCTCAGCACCGCTAAAGCCTGAGCCAGGGACCAGGCTGAAGGCCAGAACCAGTCGCGTTTCAGTACCTTGCTGAAGTTCAAGCTGTGTCCGACACCGTTCGTCCTCTCCAGCAAGACGTGACGCAGAGACGGCCCCGCTCTCCGGAGCATGCCACGGCTCCTGCTGCCTCACTCCGACGGGCACGCACCTGCGTTTCCCCTGGACACAAAACAGCCGGGTGAGATAATCATTGCACAACTGCAGGCGCAAAGCAAAGGTTTGCGAAGGAACCCCGCGCGGGCTGCTCCCGAGCCTCGAAGCCGCGGTCCCCCGAGGCTGGCGGCCGCCATCCCCGGGAAGGCCGGGCCAAGGGGAAGGAATCGGAAAGAAGGAGGGACGAGACGCTCTGCGTGTCGTTACCGCGGTGTCGGACAGCGTCGGGACGGCGCGCGGTGCCCGTCACGCGCCGGGAGGCAGGATCACAAGGGGAGCCCCGGGTTCCCCCTAATTCCAGGCTCCCCCCTTTCCCTCTGCACCGGGGGAGCCGTACGCACACCTCCGGGGGCCGAATCTCCAAAATCCGCTTCCCATCCACCTTGATCCCCAGTGTTTCTCGCCCTTCCTCCCTCCGCAGCACCTTCAGCTTCCTCGTCCCCCAGAGATGTCCCCGGAGACACCCCGGCCCTTTGGCCGTCCCGCGCGGCGCAGCGGCTGCCCCCGGCCCCGACGCGGCCGACCAAACCGCCCTTTCGTCTTCCTTCGCGTTCGTAAGGATCAACAAATCAAAGCAACGGTCCCGCCGTTTTGGGGGCTCTCTGCCCCCCACCCCCAGCTGCTGGAGCTCCAGCCTGTTCGGTGGCACGTTTTATTCTGCTTAATTGGCTGTTTGCTTCCACTTCCAAAGGGACTTTGGTGTGTAGGTTTCGTTCAAGGCCCCAAATAAAGTGATTTCGGAGCCGGGTGCAGCCTTTCCCTCCCCCTCACGTCTCCTCATCTGTTCTGTGGCTCGAGCGCACGGTAGCAAAGCTAAAAGCTAACAAAACTTGGCTTGCTGCTTTGCTTGATACTTCAGCGAAGCAGGGCCGAGCGTGGAGGGCGCGTGCAGCTCTGCGTTGGCCGGACCCGGCCGCCAGACAGCACACGGCGGCAGCTTTGAAGCTGGCCGTGGCCCAGGCGAGTCGGCGTTACCGCCGGCCGCGCTTCCCGTCCTTGCAGGCGGCGAGGCCGAGCCGAAACGCTTTTGGGAAAGGCCGGCGAGGGAGCCCGGGGCCCGAGCCCGCTGAGGCTTTCGGCGGCGACAGCTGTAAGGTCACCTGGGGCGACGGTCGCTCGCCGCCCTCCAGGCCTGCGGGCCCCGGCGGCGTCGCCCCGTGCTCCCCGGCTCCCGCCAGCGGCTCCGGGACGAGGCGACGGCGGAGCGACGGCGTGCGTCCCCCTCGCCCCCCCTTCACCACCCTCCAACGCGAGGCCCGTCGCGCCGCGGGACGCGACTCGGCGGCCAGCGGGCGCCCCTCGGCCCGAAGCCTCGGCAGGCGAACGGCGCAAGCCCGACTTACGGCCCGCCGAGGCCGGTCTTGCTTCCGGCGGCCGAAGCCCGGGCCGAGCCGCCGGGGACCCCGGGGCGGCCGAAGGGCCGCGGCCGCAGCGCTGACTTCCTGGGAGGAGTCTGGGAGGCTGCGGGACGGCGGGAGCCGAGCTGCAACACTCGGACGAGGAGAACCGTACCGGGCAAAGGGCCGGCTGCGGCCGCTCTCCGGCGCGCCGGGGCGAGGAGGGGACAGCCCTGAAGCGAACGGCTGGAGCGTTTAGGAGCGGGGCGCTCTTCGGGGAGGGTCGGAGCCGGGGGCGGGGGGGGGTACCGGACTATTTTGGCTGCCCAAATATCCCAGTATCTGTTTCAGACGGAGGCTCGCAGCAGCGTAATTACAGCGCGCGAATGATTGCGGGTCGGCTGTAATTACTTTGGCAGTTCGCCGCCGAGAAAATCCCACCCCGCGGCTTCGGGGTGGTCAGGGACGGGACGGCAGGTACGCAAGGCGAAGGCACCCTCGTTCGGTTCGTCAGAGCTGGACGACCGGCACGGCGGCCTTCTCGCCGCTTCCCTTTGCCCTCGCGCGCTGCTGCCTCAGGCTCCCTCGGGGAGCGAGTAATTCCCCTCTGCCTCTCGCAGCAGGAAAAAACTGAGCCACGAGGAAAGGCAGCGGCCGACGTCCGCCGTGTCAAGGGCTGCCGGGTCCCGAGCCGCGGCATCCCCGCCGCTGACGCGGCCGGGGGGATTTCTGTGCAAGCAGGCGCAAACGCTTTTGCTTTTTAGGCATCTGTTTAATGCGAACGCCGAAATAAACACTCAGAAGGAAGACTCCCTCCCCCAGGCTTGCGCCAGCCGTGGTTGTTGTTTAACCCCGAGCTGAGCTGGCTTAACTTGCTAACCTGGCAGCGAAGCGACGGCGTCTGTCGAGTCAGGGCCTGAGCTGGCGGAGGGCAGGGTCCGAGGGCGAGGGCCGCTGCAAGGAAGCAGAGATGTGGGCAGAGACGAAGGGATGGGCAGGAAGGAGAGAGGGACGCCTTTGGTTCAGCCGGGGCCTGTAACGCCACCTTAGCGTCCCCTTGAAACGCGGCAGAAGGCTTTGCTGGGCGACGCGCGTGGGCCCGCTGGGAGGACGTGGGAAGGCAAGGGTGCTGTTTGACCTTCCCAAAGCGTGTACCATAAAACTCAAGGAAACTGAAGACCCTCCTTTTCTTCGGGTCACCTCGACTGAGAAAAAAAAAAAAAAAAAAATCTGGACACGAACAGTTCTTCCTCTTCTTAACGCTGTGTTTAAAGAAAAAAACCTGTAGCATGGACTGGTTGGTGCCCACAGCTGTGTCCTCGGGCAGGGGCGAGGGCGGTTGCCCTGCTGCGGGTCCCGCGCTGACGGCTGCAGCACGATGCCACGACCTGTAGCCTTCCTAGAAAGCCGCGGATACGCCTGCTTTACTATAGCTGGGAGCCCTGGTACGCACGAGTTAAAACTGGCTGCGCTTAACCACTCAGAGCTGCCTCTTGGACGCTAATGACAATATAATGAATGCCTTTGAATTATCCTTTATGAATTTTTTAAAGAAACGCTGCTGCCCGGCGCCCTCGGATGAGTCAGCCAAATGAAAATAAGCATTAGTGAATCAGCCGCCTTTTCAGATAACACAAAATAACTGCTGGAGGGAACCTCAGCGCACCGCCGGGATCCTATTCCTGATGCAAGGGCAACAAATGCTGTATTTTTAAACCGCCTTAGCTTGGCGAACTGTTAGTTAGAGGGGAAAAAAAAAAAAAAAACGGAACGGCGTTTGCAAAATATTCCACTGCTAAAATTGCAAGCAGGTTGGTTCTTAAGGAAAAAAAAAAAAAAAAAGCAGTAAAACAGGTTTGCAACGGTGTCAGTGTGCGTCCAAGGGGCGTGCAGGGTAATCCGGCCCGGACTGCGTACCATGCCCTCTTCCGCAGGACACGGCCGTGGAGCGTAGCTAATTTTAGCCATTTAGGAGGCAAGGAAGGGGCTAAGGTGAGTTTTTTGGGCCGTCAGTAACGCGACCGCTGTGACGTTTCGGACGAGCCTGCGCTTGCTGTGCGTCCCGGGTCCAGCTCGGGGAAACCCCCAGCCTGCGCCCGCCGGCCTCGCTGGCACGTTTTCGGTGGACGGGAAGGGGCCGATTATTGTATCTAATATAGAATAATATATATAATAAACTTTATCGAAGAGGTAAATCTCTTTTTTTTTTTTTTTTGGTGAAAAACAAGCATTTGCGGACTCCAAAACATTGCTGTCCTGCCACAGCAGGTGAAAGCACGCAGGCCCCTTCGGCTCTCCTGGGTGGAGGCACAAACGGCGGCGGCCGCTTTAAGACCCTCACCGATTTGCGCCTTGCCCTGCGCAAAGATGGCGCCATCGCCCTCACCGCCCCCCCCACTTCTCCCCCCTCCCTCCATTATCCCCTCCATCACTATAAATTCCCCTCCCCTCTCGCGATTGTGCCCTATACAAAAATGGCGGCGCCGGTCCGCCCTCCTCCCCGCCTTCCTCCTCACTAGCGGCGGCTGATGGCCGCTATGCCGGGCGGGTGAGGTCAGTTCCGGGGCGGGGCGGTCAGGAGCGAACAAAAGGAGCCGGAGCCGGTGTGAGGGAGGGAAGGAAGGAGGGAGGGGGCCGAGGTGGCCGGCGCGGCGCGGCCAGGTAGGTGCTGGCGGCGGAGGTGGCCGCGGCGGGCGGGGGGGCTGCGGCACTGCGGCGCGTCTCCCGCCGCCCTCCCCTCAGCTGGGGGCGCCGCCGCCGCGCTGAGGTGAAGGCAGGGGCTCAGCGGGCGGGCGGGGAGGATGCGCTGACTAATTGGGCAGCGGTTCGCTTCCTCCGCCGCTCCTGCCGGGGCCGGGGGAGGAACGAGCGCGACCCCCCCTACACACACCCCGGCTCTTGTGGGGCCGGGCAGGGCCACCCTGCCTGGGTGCCCCCCCCCCCCCCCGGCTGGCCGAGCCCCATGGTGAGGGGGAGAAGTCCTGTACTTGTGCTGGGAGCAGAGTCTGCTGGCAGGTGTGTGTATTTTTTTCTCCCCCCCCAGCTTTTTTTCCACAGAGAGTGTTTTTTCTTCCCCCCGAGGTCTGAGGTGGTTTGTGGGCAGGCGGTGGGGCTGGTGCGCAGGGGTGGCGGCCAGGTGCCGTGGGTTGGGGCCGGTGCTGAGGCCGTCAGGGGCTCCCCTCCTTTCGGCGTGTCCTCTGCCGCAGCTGAGCCAGAGACCCTTTGGTGTAAGGGCCTGGGGATCCCTTCGAAGTCCGTCAGCCCTAACGGTAACTCTGCGATTAGGAGGAACGTGTTCTTGGATTGCGCATCTTCATCGCTGTGGCTTCTCTGCTGATGCCTCTTCCGATGCTGCTTTCTCTCTTCTTGACTAAAAGCTCCCTACAGTCCTTTCCCGCATAGCTAGGAGGCCCAGTGGTTGGGCGGTCTCCCAGAGCCCTGATCTGCTCCCTTGTCTGCTCTCCCATGCTAACAGGCAGGAAAAAGCAAAAATATGGTTATGATTCTTGTTGATGGTGTTCCACTGCAACCGTATCAGAAAGAGCATACTGATAGATATGTGTAGAGAAGAAAGGGGTCAGTTGCCTGACTCCGAAGTGGTAAGGAAGATCTACCTCTTTAGAAAGACTTCAGACAGTAGCATTCGAAGTAATTTCAAAGTTGTCAGGCTAGAAAGTAGGTAGTAGGGCTGTGTAATTCCTTTCCTCCTCTAATTTCAAAGTTGTCAGGCTAGAAAGTAGGTAGTAGAGCTGTGTAATTCCTTTCCTCCTCTAAAAATTTCTGCTCTCCCTTTCAAGAGGTTAATCTGGCTTTACCAGTTCAGGCTTAGTATAATGGTAGCATTCAGTGTCTCCTTCAGCTGGGTCTGCAGTACCTGCTTTTTGATATTTCTGGAATAACAGATGTTGGTGAATCCTTCCTTCTAGGAGTTTTAGTTCTCGGAGTTTGTAACTGGTCCCTCTAGTTCTGAGGGGATCCCTTCATGGTTTCCGGTGACCCTCTGAGTTGTTCTTTACATCTTGGATATCCTTTCTCAAGCTCTTGTGTCACGTGGTCTCTTTGGCTCTCCCTTCTTTGCTGATAAGTTCTGTTTCATTTTAGGGAAGCTGTTCCCATGGCGTGTGGGGAATGCAACGTTTCAGCACCCACTCAGGATCCAGCACACAGGGACGTCATCCTCTTCCAGCACAGAGGACTGAAGTGCAGATAGCAGAACCCAGCTGCAGGGTAAGGGCTACAGGCCAGCTCTTGAGAGGATTGATAAAGCAGAGGAATTGCTGGGATACTACTCGAATGTAGTTGCAAAGCACAAGGGGATGATGAGATGACTGATAAGGAGCAAAGAAGAAAGGTGGTTGATCAGAGGGTGATGTGGGGAGTTTTGGTGGGCTAATAAAACTTGTAAGCCCTTAGTCACTGCTTGAGGATGGGGAAGGGGGGAAGAAACAAGGTACTGAGCGCTCTACAAAGTAGAACTTAACTGTTACGTTTGTATGTACGTCTAACTCCTGGCTGCATAAATTCATTCTTCTCATTGCACTAAACAGTAGGTACTTGAAAGCTGCTTGCAGCTCAGTAAATGGGCTGGTGACTGCTGTGTAAAAGGAGTACGCTTGAGAAGTAGCAAGCAGTGTTCAGTTCAGTGGATGTTCTTCCTTTTCCTGCAGCTCAATGTTAGCATTGCTGTATAGGCAGCTCCTAGACAATTTTTCATCGTGCACTTAAAGGAATGTACTGACTAATCTCCCATGTGGGTGTTGATTAGGCAATGTCAGAAACCAGTTGCAAGAAACTCCATTTCTCCTTGGTTTTCTATTAGGGTAGTGATAAAAGGTATTGCAGAATTCCCTGCTCATCTCTACCATGAGAAGTGCTGTCTAGATTGGCTGTATCGGAGCAGCTAGAGGTGCAGTGTGTTGCTTCCAGAATATAAGTATCCCTAAGGCTTGTGTAACTAATGCTTTAGGTGGCATTCTAGCAGTTCACCGATTCCTTGTTTTCCATACTGATTTGAAAATCTTAACTTTTTTCCTGTAGATCAAAGATAAAGTATATAAATAGTTCCTTAAAACAGAGCCGAAGCAGAGTCTTAACTTAATATTTCCATTTGAAATGGGGAGCACCTGAAGCCTTCCGGTTATGACTTATTGAATCCTTTGGATTAATTACATTCTAGTAAATGTTGGAGGAGAGAGATGGTCTGTGGTTCAGGGAGCTCTGTGGTGTGGGGTTTTTCAAATATAAGCAGCAGAGTTCAAAAGTGTAAGTTATTGTTTGATCAGGGCAGGCTTAATTACAGAGGCTGCCATGTAACTCTTCCACATTTTGAGGGAGGATTTTGTTTGGTGGAGTATTTAAAGGAGAAGAGAAACTCGCTTCTGGTGTTAAATTTAGCCTAACTGGTATCTAGAGAACAGAGCAGCAAAGTCCGGGAGTGGTGGTGGAGCATAGAGGGGAGGGTTTGTGTGTGTTGTGGGGGGCCCCTTAATATAGGGGATGCTTAGCTGTTGGTAATGATTAAACATAAATATACTCGGTTGCAATGTAGTGAGCCTCCTCCCTGCATGTTTCTAAGTGTTTTGAGAATTAGCCTCAGTTTAACATATGCACTGTGCTCCTGAATGTGAGTGTAACTGCCTAACCTTACGTGGTTTGAATAGGCTATCTTGAAAGCTTCCAAGCAGCTTTTTCCTTAAATTGTTGATGGTGCATGTGTTTTGTATTGTAGCTTGAAATCTGGTTGATGTAGTTGGGTTGTACGTGGCTCTTGCTGCTACTGAGCTGCATTTGAAATAAAAAACTATTTTGGCAGTGGGGTCATGACTGAATAGTGCTTCCTTCTCCTTGTGTGCTAAATATTGCTAATGCTTGATTATAAAATTACCTTGGCAGTTCACATGGCTCTTACTTTGACAAATTTGCAGGCTGTTTCTCCTAGCTACAGTCTACCTTTGCGTGTAGTAAAGCTGTGGTACTGGACTTGGTTATCTAGCTTTCCTTTAAAGTCTCGGCTAGATCAAACCTTAGCCGATTCATCCCTTATAAATTGGCTAAGGCAGTCAGAAAATGTTCTAAACTGGAAGCTAGTCATTGCTTTTACAGTACATTGGACATTGCTGTTTTGGAGCTCGTGGTCCTGAAGGTGCAAGGCTTATAGGGCATGGGATAAATAAGTGAACATGTGCTTATATCCTCTTCCTTGGCAGGCTGAGGCTAATACTACTGGGCTGATAGTTGATGTCTTCTCAAGCTTGAAAACAATTCTGGCAACACCCAAATGATGAACTGGTTAAGAGGAAAGAAAATTCAATTGAGAGAAGTGAGAGGAATAAGAAAGGTAAACAACTGTGTTCCCAAAAACAGAAAGGGTGGACAGAGCAGGGCTTTGAAGTATCAAACAAGACATTAAGAAAGCAAGACAGTAGACTCAAAGTGAACAAAGCTTTAAAGCATGGATGATCTTGGAGCGACTCAATGTGCACAAAATCCAAGCTGAAAACAGTTGTTTACCTGGTCTTGTGTGATTCTTCTCAGTGCTGGAGTGTAATGTTGAATAGCCTCCTCCAGGAACTGAGGAGGGGCCTGAAGCTATTCTGGCTATTCCAAGCTAATGCTATTGCTGTCTCTTAGCTTCAGTAGTTACTAACAGTTACTTCAATCACTTTAATATTAGTAAGAGGAAGTGTTTCTTGGTGTCCTGTTGGAATAAGGCAGGTGTATTTTTCTAAGACAAGCTGTGATGCCCTGTCCGTGAAGCATTTTTTCTATCGCAGAGAAGAAATTAATCTTGAATTGGAAGCCTGTGACCATGTACATTCATAACTTATAAGCTGACACAGATGTTTTTCTCTGGTTTGCATCTTTGTAGGGAGTCATCTGATAACGACATAGCTGTCAGGCTGACATGGGTCCCTGCTCCAATTTTCAATGATTCTGATAACTTCAGACTCCATTCAGTTCTTAGCAGCTGGGGAAAGTGCTGTCAGAAGCCAGAAAGTGGGGCAAGCCAACCTAGGTCTCCAGCATGGGTGGTTCTGATAGTGTGGATGTTCTTGCCTGTACTTGCTAGGACAGCCTTTGTGTGATAGCAACCTGGTGCTGTTGCAGTAGGCTATTAAGACAAGAATGGGCTGTCAATTTTCCTTCCGGAAAGGAAGAGTGTTCTAAGGGGTGGCTATTAAGATGCTTAAGCAAGTACTATCTGTAGCGTAGGTGGGATTATTTCTTTTCATGAGCTTGAATGAAAATGTTGTTACTCAGTCTTACTGAGTCTTACTCCATCCTGCTGTGTCTTGTGGTTTGGGTGGGGCCGAATGCTGCATGCAGTCAGTGCATGGTTGTGGGAAAACCAACTTGCTTTGCTGTTAACATTGAGTTCACAGACTATCCCACTAAGTGAAGAATGAAGTGATGTTGGCAGCCACTGTTCCACTATTTCATCCACTATTTAGACTGAACATGGTCACTTCTTCACCTCAGAAGACACTTTATCCCCCAGCAGGGTTTTCCTTTTTTGGAGAAAGGAGAGAAAAAAAAAGCGCCTAATGTAAGGATGTGAGTTTGCTGGTCAGACCTCTCTGGCTCCTGGCTTCATTGCTGTTTACTTCTAAATAGCAAAGGACAAAGTTGCTGAGTTTTATTCCATCTTCTTTCTTCCAGTGGCTGTCCCTCTGCTTGGAAGCTTTTCTGAGAGCTGCCTGGAAGCAGCTCCATGGTTCAATCTCTCTCTCTCTTTTTTTTCCCCCCCCTTCCCTTTTGGGCCTAAGAAACATGGGGGAGGAGATGTAGAAATTGCCAAGCCCATTTCTGACCTGCAAAGCTTTTGTTTCCTGATGCTCAAAGAAAGAGGTCTGTTCTGCCCTCCTTTAGGATTTCAGGTGGCAGCATGCTGGAGAAGGAAGCTCTGCTCTGTTGAAGGCTTCTTGTAACGTGTTGTAGCTTGTCAGTAGTCAGGACTCTAGTCTTAAGAGCATCAAGGCTTTTCTTTTCCCTATCTACCTCTGATGCTGTCAGCACATGAACAACTCCTTTCCTCTCTGGGCTTCTGAAAGGTAAGAAATTCTGTCAGCATTGTTGCACATCTGTTTCTCAGCATACAAGCTGAGAAGAAAGACAAAGAACTAAGAATAATTATAATGGGAACTAAAGAGTTGCAAGTGTCCAACCTGCAATGCATCCTTGTCTGTTTACTTCAAACCACATTGCAAGATTGCCTCACTTGGAAGCTGCATGCTGCTAAAGGTAAGGACTTCCCTGATTTTAGGAAGGTCCTGGAAGTAAGGTATGGAAACTTAGGACGTCCTTGGGCATGTCATGAGACCTTCGATGTAGTCCTGTTTCGCCAATAGCTCCATTAGTAACAGAATGGCCAGCAGAAGGAAGTAAGGAGGAGGAGAGGAGACCAGATAAAGTGTTTGGTAAATGATGAGTAAAGCTGACAAACTAGCCAGCGAAACCAAAGGTGCTGCTTCTGTTTGTCCCTAGCTGGATATGCTCATCTGCAGTTGCAGACAGGAACTTAAAGCCTAGCTCATCTAGGTGTCTTAGCAGTAAATCATTTGTCTCTTGTCTAGAATGGGTGGCTTTGGATAGAGGAATTGTGTTGTCTGAACTAGAAAATATTTGTGCTCCTGCAGCAGTTGCTCTGTTACTACCCGAACTTCTAAAATGATTACAGAGGTTCTGAACTTTATGGAAAGGATTGCTGCTCTCAGCTCTGTCAGTCTTTATCTTGCCAGATAAATGCTGCTGTATGAGGTCTCGGCAGCCAGGTATGTTCAATCTTGCTTCTGACTGATTTTACTGTTTAGGTGTGGTATGCTCAGGGTGTCCCTCTTGTAATGTAAGTGATTATCTTTCTCTTCCAGGTGTCTAGTGTAACATGGGAGTAGCACTTGGTGATGCTCATGGTTGGCTGAAGTCTGGGTAGGTTTGGCAGGCTGGTTACTTAAGTCTGAAACTGCCATTTCTTCTCAGCCTGTTTAGCATGAGTGGTGAGGCTCTGCCACAGAGGTAGGTAAGTGCCCAGTAGGCTGATGCAGAGATGGTCGCGCTAGCCTAGCTTGCTCTTATTAAATGGGCTCTGCTGCTCTTGAGACTGTCTGGCAAGAAGAATCCATGGTGGGATATAAACTTGGACCCAGATGAATCTGAAGAGATATATGGTGTCTAAATGTGGAATGTGGGCCTTGCAGAGGCTTTAAGAGGGTGCATTTATGGGCTGGGTTGATAGTATATCGGCAGTCCTGCTGTATGACAGCACAGCTTTAGCATGTGACTCTTTATTTATAAGAGTCTGAGATGCTGTTGCTGCAGACTGTCCTGCTGGGTTCTGTGTTGGTAAGAATTGTACTCAAAGTAGTAGTGCTACTTTGTGGCTGAACCTTTAAAGGTAAAGTCATCCCTTGATGGGGGGTGAAGAATTGCTCTGGGAATTGTGTGGTAGCTGGGAAAGCACTGTGGATAGCAAAGCTAAAACACCTCTGAGGCAGATGCACAATTGTTAGATTTTTCTTTAGTGTGCAGTACCTCAAGCTTGCCTGTTAAATTATACTGCTGCAGCTGGAAAACTTACTACTTTATCCTTCTGATAAGTTGTCAGGGCTTGAGGCACAGATGTTCTACCTATCAGTTTATGCAAGTTTGGTGAAATCAACTTGCCTTTAGGCCTGAATGAAACGTTCTTTCATAATATCATTATTGATGCCTCCCATGGGGCAGAGTTAACAAATGGCAGAGTTTAGTGTAGTTAGTGAGCTCAAACTGGAAATGTCTGCAGCTGGAGATATGTGAAGGGGCTCAGCTCCTGTTTCACTAAGCCTGTTCTGACACTGTGCTGCTTTCCCAGTTATGGCTGTACCTGTCCATAAAATCCTTCACTGCATGCTGAGGTTGTTGGGACTCTCTGAAGCATCATGAAAAATGCTGAGAGACTGTTTTGCATGACTGTGGTGTGCATGTGAGGGCAGCCTTAACGTGTTAGTCTTAACATGGGAAGTTCTCTAGCTATGTAACATGAGAGCTGATGTGTCACAGCCTAGTCTCTGGATAGGCCTCTCTAGCAAACCGCTTACCTATCTGCTTTGCGGTCTGTCCCACTCAGTTCATGCATTCTGTGCTCAGCCTTCCATGAGGCTACATGGTAGAGCTTCTGTAAGGTGAGCCCTAGTTTTATTGCTCTTCACCTCTGACCTGAATAGTGTTTCCACTGCTGCCAAGAGGAGTGGGGACTTGCTATGAATGTCCTTTTCTTCCTTTAGTGACCTTGTCATTGTTACTGAAAGGCAGAGATTTCCTGCTCCACCCTGCTGGAGTCTTAATTGCTGACATTGAGCGTTAATAGACTATAGCATGGGACAGGCTGAACATATTCAGAGGGGTGATTTGTTAGCTTTCTTGTAGGTGCATAATGTAAAGGGAGTTTTCCTGCCCCATGTGACTGGCGTAAATTTAAAAAAAAAAAAAAAAATTGGTGGGCCTGCCACACTCACTTGTTGTGGGTTTCCTTTTTAGTCATCTTGAGATACAAATTGGAGTGAATGCTTTGTAGTTAGCTCATTGACAGAAGAAATAACATTTCCTGGACTGGGCAAAACTAACATGGGAGCACTGCAGCTTCAGTCTGAAAAGGCCTTGGCCTTAGCCATGAGGCCCCAGTGCCTGAAAAGATGTCTTCCCTATTTCATAAGCCTACGAGGAGGTGACTAGGAAGGGCTTAACAATTCCTGCAAAAGTTTCCCTACTCGGGGTGATGAAGTACTAGAGGGAGCAAAGAGTAAGAAGGATCTCTGGGGAAAAGCAGTATCTGGACAAGAGAAGAAAGGAGGTGAAAATATAAAAAATACATATGTATTTTTCCTCTCAGAGTAGGGTAGGAAGAGTAAAGAGTTGACATAGGGAGCAATTCTTTTCCATGTACATCATCGGTGTTCTCGCTGCATGTTCCTGCAAGGAAAAGAGGAATAGGATCCTCTATATGAATCTGGTAGATTGATATAGACACAGGTGGGTTTGGGAATCTGAGCTGTGTCAGAGTTAACTGTTCGAGCAGATGTCTGCAGCAGCTTTTGGTGTTCTCCTGTTGCCGGGCTTTCTAAGTTTTCTCTTATATGGACTGTGAAAGAGCAGGGCTTCTCTCTGTCAGCCTGTTTATGGTGGAGGGTATTCATAGGGTAACAGGGAGGGCTGTGTGTGTTTTGCTTTGGATTTTCTTTTCTTGTGGGGCAGCAGCATGTTAACAATCCTGTTCTGGCTCTCAAACCCTTCAGAAGATGAGCTTAATTCCTGGATCCTCTGTGAATTATTTCAGCCTTGTTCTCCTGGCCTGGTGCAGTAGGACTTCTTAAAAGTGCTTGTGGGGAGGGATGGAATAGATGGGTAAAGGGACTGGGATAGTGCAAGACTTCTGTTAGTAATGATTAAAAGCCTCTGTGAGAGCTATAGACTGTCCAGCAGAAAATCTAGGTATAAAATGTGTTTTGACTCTGAATCTTCTTGTCTACGTGGACAAACTGAGGGCATATGTTACCAGGAACTGTAGTTTAGAGATCCTTTAACATCCAACTTCATTCTAACTGTCATGGTGTGCAGGGGGAGTAAGGAAAACTTATGAAACCCTTTTTATCCTGGATTTAGTATTTTTGTAGTATGTACAGGCAGCACTTCCCAAAGCTGTCTTGCAAATGGACTCTATCCCCATACGATGGGTGTCTTCAGACAAGAAGGCTGAGGCAAACAGTTCCTTGCTGAGGGCCTTGCAGCAAGCTAGCAACAGAGCCAGTCATGCCTCTCTCTCTCATTCTAGCAGCTCAGGTGCTGTTGATTGTTTTGCCTGTTCTTTCCTGTTGCTGTGAATGTGTAGTCCTCTTGTCCTAATCTGATCAATGCAGCCCATTCTGCATAACAAAGTGGCTGGCGTGCCTAGTCCTCTGCAGCTCTGGTCCAACAAGATGACAGTTGTTTCTGACAGTGCTGTATATAGCTATTTTCATCCCTTGCTTCTGCATGCTGTGCCAAGATTGTGTGAGTTGACTGGCTGATAAATAGATAGATCTAGTTATTCTTATGCCTTGTCTTACTGAACTTCCAAAACAAACATTGCCTGATTGTCTTTCAAAATTCCTTTCTCCAAAAAAGCGTGGAGAAAATCACCCCAATCAGTGTCTTGTAATGGACTAATATAGTATTGGAACTGGATGGGCAGAAGGGCAAATGGTTCCTTAGGGATGGCTGTCATCTTTTTGTCTACTGCTTTCTAGCTGCTTGCAGCCTTCCCGAGTAGCATAAAGTCCAACTTGGCATTTTACCATCTATTGTTGTAAGCAGCAAAGCAGGGAGCAGAGTTCTGTACCTAGCCTCTAGGGAATGTGTTGCTTTTTGAATTCATATTGGGAAGGGCTTCCTTTGTAGTTCTCTGCTGGAAGTTCATTTTAAATACAGACTTAAATTCCACAAAAGCAGACAGTGTGGGCACCCTATTTGTCAAGGAAACCTTCTTACTAGGCAGTGGTATACCAAAAGTCTGCTTTCAAGCCTGCAGTCCCCTAAGACTTGTCAGTACTGGCTGCCCAAGTGTTAGCTTGGCACTTGCTCTGTTAGAGTTGAGTTGGTGGGCTTCTCAAAATGACTGAAAGATTAGTCCTGGTCCTATTCCTGAACTTTGCTAGCAAGCGTGATGTGATATTGCTTTTTGCTGTAACTTGTTCTAATCACAGTGGCTTCATGGTCTTGGCTTGTGTTGCCTGGCAGATCTGGGGGAAACTTTGTGAGCTCAGTTATCTGTGGATCAGTCAGGTTTCCAGGCTTTCTCCAGTTTGTAGAAGAAGATGCTTAAAGTTCTACCTGGAAGTCTGAATTGCTGAAGGGAAAAAAACAAGTCCTGCCATAAGGTCTCTGCTTCCCAGAACCTTTTGAGCTCCCTCGTGAGGCTTAAATCCCAGTTGGAGTGAACTCTTGGAAGGTGGGAGTGGTTGGCCAGGGAAGTTGATCTCATTTTAAGTTTGTCTCCCCCTTCCTATACTTCTGAAGTAGATAGGAGCAAGAAAGAAGAGAGCAGAGGTTGCAGGATTTCAGTATCGGATCTATGACAGGACAAGAAACTAATTTCTCTTTGGAGAATTAACGTAAAGGGGGAAAAGCCAAAACTCCTTACATGGAAGGCAGAGGCAGCATATTAGATAACTGTATTTAGTGTTTTGCTTTAAAGCTTGTTTTATCCCATGTGATGTTGAAGTGTATCAGTGAAGTAGCTCTAGGACATGCAGCTATAGTGCAGGTAAATCTTCACCTTCAACTCTGCAGTTTGAGAGCAACGTCAATGTGGAATTATTTTCTAGCTCTGTAAAACAGTAAAGCTCAGGATAGGTATGTTCTGCTGTGCGTGAATTTGGTCTTTTCTAACAACTCTGGCAAATTCCTTCATCTCTGAAATATAATCCCTGGATACAATAGCAGGGGAAACTTCCAAATACCAGCCTGGCAGGACAGTTTAAGCCCATCTTGGGAGCTTTCCTTAAGTGTGAATGTCTTCTATCCCACAGACTGCTAATGAGAGGTGCCAGTTCTGATGGCTTGTGACAGAGCCCATCTGTCAGGGAAGAAGACAACAAACTTAACTTCACAGCCTCAGCTGTAACAAATTGCTCACCAGGTAGCCTCATTCCTTTGTCTCCAACTGTCCTAATTCCAGTCTTGCTGTGCCAGACTTAAACTATTTTCCTCCACTTTTCAAGAGGGCTCATGTTTTATTAAGCCAGTAATGCCTTCTTCTGGTTTCTTTTCAGGTGAGCCATGATTCCAGTCACTGAACTGCGCTACTTTGCTGACACTCAGCCAGCATACCGCATCCTGAAGCCATGGTGGGATGTCTTCACGGACTACATTTCCATAGTGATGCTCATGATTGCTGTGTTTGGAGGGACGCTTCAGGTCACCCAGGATAAAATGATTTGTTTGCCCTGTAAATGGATAACCAAAGACGCTTGCAATGACTCGATCAGAGGTTGGACAGCTGTAACCCCAGAGCGTACTTACTATAACTCTAGTCTTGTTCCCTCTACTGATGCAGGGCCTACAGGGATCCGATACGATTTGGACCGGCACCAGTATAACTATGTGGATGCTGTGTGTTATGAGAACCGCCTTCACTGGTTTGCCAAGTATTTTCCTTATCTAGTGCTGCTACATACTCTCATTTTCCTGGCTTGTAGCAACTTCTGGTTCAAATTCCCAAGGACCAGCTCCAAGCTGGAGCATTTTGTGTCTATTCTGCTGAAGTGTTTTGACTCTCCATGGACAACGAGGGCACTATCTGAGACAGTGGTGGAAGAGAGCGATACCAAACCAGCCTTTGGGAAAATGAATGGCTCCATGGACAAGAAATCCTCCACGGTCAGTGAGGATGTGGAAGCCACTGTTCCCATGTTGCAAAGAACAAAGTCTCGAATCGAGCAAGGCATTGTGGACAGATCTGAGACAGGTGTCTTGGACAAGAAGGAAGGGGAACAGGCCAAAGCATTGTTTGAGAAAGTGAAGAAGTTCCGCACGCATGTGGAAGAAGGAGACATAGTATACCGCCTCTACATGAGACAAACTATCATCAAAGTGATCAAATTCATTCTGATCATCTGCTATACTGTCTACTATGTCAACAACATAACATTTGATGTTGACTGTAAAGTGGACATTGAGAGCTTGACTGGCTACCGGATGTACCGCTGTGCTCATCCTCTGGCCACTCTCTTCAAAATCTTGGCATCTTTCTACATAAGCTTAGTGATAGTCTATGGCTTGATCTGCATGTATACGCTCTGGTGGATGCTGAGGCGATCGCTTAAGAAATATTCCTTTGAGTCCATCCGGGAGGAGAGCAGCTACAGTGATATTCCTGATGTGAAAAATGACTTTGCTTTTATGCTGCACCTGATTGACCAGTATGACCCCCTGTACTCCAAGCGCTTTGCTGTCTTTCTGTCAGAGGTGAGTGAGAACAAACTGC
The DNA here is from genome assembly GCF_040807025.1 of Struthio camelus. NCBI lineage: Eukaryota > Metazoa > Chordata > Aves > Struthioniformes > Struthionidae > Struthio > Struthio camelus. The sequence continues at coordinate 7,169,371 of NC_090961.1, read as the reverse complement.
GGCAGCTGAACCTTAACAATGAGTGGACTTTGGAGAAGCTGCGCCAGAGGATCACCAAGAACTCCCAGGATAAGCTGGAGTTGCATCTCTTCATGTTGAGCGGCATACCCGACACAGTCTTTGACCTCATTGAGCTGGAGGTCTTGAAACTGGAGCTTATCCCTGATGTCACTATTCCCCCGAGCATTGCCCAGCTCACCAGCCTTAAGGAGCTGTGGCTCTACCATACAGCTGCCAAAATTGAGGCTCCAGCTCTTGCCTTCTTGAGGGAGAATTTGAAATCTCTCCACATCAAGTTCACAGACATCAAGGAGATTCCTCTTTGGATTTATAGCCTGAAGACACTAGAGGAGCTTCATCTGACAGGGAATCTGAGTGCTGAAAACAACCGGTACATTGTGATAGATGGCTTGAGGGAGCTGAAGAGGCTGAAGGTGTTGAGGCTCAAGAGTAACCTCACTAAGCTGCCACAGGTGGTGACAGACGTTGGTGTGCATCTTCAGAAGTTATCCATCAACAACGAAGGCACCAAGCTCATTGTCCTGAACAGCCTTAAGAAAATGGTCAACCTGACAGAGCTGGAGTTGATCCGTTGTGACTTGGAACGCATTCCTCATTCCATCTTCAGCCTCCACAACCTCCAGGAGATAGACCTGAAGGACAATAACCTCAAGACCATTGAAGAAATCATCAGCTTCCAGCATTTGCATCGTCTCACTTGCCTTAAATTGTGGTACAACCACATTGCCTACATCCCCATGCAAATAGGCAACCTCACCAATTTAGAGCGCCTTTACCTGAATCGTAACAAGATAGAGAAGATCCCCACCCAGCTTTTCTATTGCCGGAAACTTCGGTATTTAGATCTTAGCCACAACAACTTGACTTCCATACCGGCTGACATTGGACTTCTTCAAAATCTGCAGAACTTAGCTGTGACAGCCAACAGGGTAAGAGAGCAGGGAGCTGAGAGTTGCTTGTGTGAGTAGAAGTAACCCTGGCACTTCTGTAATCTGTGTGATTAAACATGCTACAATGGAGTGTGAAATACTCCAGCCTTGCTTTTCACCTTCAAAGAGAAACAAAAGCTTATCTAAGGTGAAACATTGCAAGTAACTCCAAGGGCAATTCTATTTTTCAAACACCCCTTGTTCTGTACCATTTCCTCTCTTAACAGCGAAACAGCTGTTAAGTGGCACTCTGGAGGATGCTTCATAAATCCTTTCGCTGTTGTTTCTCTGCAGTGAAAGTTTATATTCTCTACTTTGATACTGGCTTTAGGCTTAAAAGAGAGGTCTGAGAAACTGTAGTCTCAATCTAGTAGTACGCGCTTATATACTTGAGCTGTGTACGAACACCATAATGGTGGCCGTCTAGGCAATGTGTGTCTGGCTCACGTGGTTGTATATAGTACTGTGCATTTGTGGGGAATACTCCTGTAGTTCAGTCTCAAACACATTCTGAGAAGCTGCGTACAGGCAGACTTACAAAAATGTTCTTAAACTATCATGTCTAAGATGCATTGTCTAGTTCTACAAGAGTGAATTTGGAGAGAGCAAAACTGTCTTCTGCAGTGTCGTTATTCAGTATAGAGTGAACTACACCTGGTGTGTTAATTGGCAGTCAGGTGAATTTGTGTGCTGTGGCAATGCCCTGACTTCCAGAGTAGGGAATAGGATGGCACCTTGAAATGTGTAAATTGTGGCTATGGGTTTTCTTGGGTAATCCCAGCTGGGTTAAGTTCTTGCACTTTGAAAGCAGGACAACAGTTAGAAGGGATCTAGAAGTTAGTCTCCCTCCCTGGAGATAGTCAAAAGTCATCTGGACACAATCCTGGGTAACGTGCTCCAGGTGACCCTGCTTGAGCAGGGGGGTTGGACTAGATGATCCCTAGAGGTCCCTTCTGTGAAGAGATGATCAGGTGTGCTGTCTAACCACTGCAGGAGTGGTTTCTTGGCTTGTGTGGGGTTTATTTTAAAGCAAACTGTATCTGAGGATTGTTTCCTGCACCTTGGTTCCTGTGTTTGGCATTAAGGAGACCTCTACCATGTGTCACAACTCAGTCTGTGCGTTAAGCTGAATGTCTCATTGAAGTTTGTATTCATTCTGTCTGCAAATTCCTGGGAGGCTCTTCTGCTAGAAATGTGATAACAAGATATTTGTTTTTTGTTTACCACCTGAGGTTGCAAAAGGCTCTAATATAATTGTACAAAGAGCAGCCAGATCCGATTAGTGGCTTGTGAGGCCTTCTGGGAATATGCAGCAACTGCCTCTGAGCAGTCCTAGCTTTCATTGCCATAAATCAAGACCCTTACTGCTACTGGCAAGCTGTATCCATAACTGAATGCTGTCAAGTTGCCTGTCAGAGGCAAACAAAGCAGCCTCCAGTACTGTTTGGCTTTACATGAGGGAAGCACTCTCTAATCCAACGCTTAATTTCTGATGCAGTTCAGTATTAAATAGGGTTCTGGAACTCCAATCAGCATTTTAAAGTTAATATCTAAAGTTCCAAGTCTGTTTTGCACCATTGAAGAGTAGCTGAGCAGACAAGCAGCAGCCAGTCAACTTAATAGCTGTTCAGTCAGTTTTCCCAGCACTAGCAGGCTATGTGGCTGTGCATCTGTTCATATGGGTGTGTTAAACACTGGTAAACCTCCTGGTATGGCCCATATTTCATGTTAGGTTAAAAGCCAATATTTTTTTTTCTCGAGGCAAGTGTGGCTGATGCGGGCAGTTTCTGAGGATGGCCCTGAGCAAAGTGGAGGGAGCTTTAAAGACTGTCTTAAGATACTGTTCAGAACTTGCATGATTCTGTACCGTTTGTCTTCTGGCAGCCTCCCTAACACAGCTTCCTGAGGGTTAATCTGCAGTGTATCCTCAGCAGTCTTGGGGTGGAGCCTTTGTTGGATGAAAAGGAGTTTGAGGCAGCTCCGTTTTTCTGCAGCACCCTGTGGCACCACCCATTTCTCTGTGCAAAGACACTAATGCAACAGGAAGGCTGGAGCAGCCTGTGTTCCAGTGTGTTCCGAAACAAAAGATGGTGAGGACCCAGTGAAATAGTTAAGCTGCTCTTATTGCAGCCTGCCCAGGCATGGACAGGCAATTACCTTTAGGGATCTGACAGCCTGGTTACTCCCAGTGACAGTGGGAAACACATGGGCTGGTAGCCTGGCGTTTCCCAAGGCTGGGAAACATCTCGATTGTCCTCTGCTAGCACAGTGGTCTTAGCACACAGATGCTTCTGGAGTTGGCTGGTCCAGCGTACCATTCTGGAAAGCAGGCCATATTCTAGCATGCTGTTTCCTTCCTAAACCAATCCTTGTCCCTTAAATAGCTGTTATTTTCAAGAGTCTGTGATTGTTTAATTGCATGTTGCTGTTTGCATAACACTTGATATACAAATAACAATGATTGAATTGTCCGTAATTGGTCTTGTCTCATTATCTTGGCTTTTCCCTGGACTCCATCTCATTCAGAATGAACTATGGTCTAATTTAGCAGTGACTGATATCATTGCATAATTCAAGTTAGAAAAGGGTGCCGTTGTGTTTAAAGAGAAATGATAGCCTTCGTGGTGAAACTTTGAACTAAGAAGCATCCTGAATGGATGCATCTAGTTCATAGCCTAGTGTTTATTGAACCTTAACTGTGGTGTATTCCGTGAAATTCACTGGAAGGAGGAGTGGACTATTAAAAGGCCTTAACATGAATATATGTTATCTCTTGAACTAGTGACTTTTATTTAAACTAGTGATTTTTGGGAACAGTCCTTCTGGTGGAAAGTAGGAACTCTCTTAAGAAAGAAGCAGATGACTGAAAAGTAGTGCTCTGTATGTCTTGAAGCATTGTGTGGGTTTGTCTCTTTCTTGTGAACGTGTCCTGTTTGCTGGTGACTTTGCCTGTGATTTGATTTTTCTCTTTTCAGATTGAGAGTCTCCCACCAGAGCTCTTCCAGTGCAAGAAGCTGAGGACCTTGAACCTAGGGAACAATGTGCTGCAGTCACTCCCATCCCGGGTTGGGGAGCTGACAAATCTATCGCAGATAGAGCTGCGGGGAAACCGCTTGGAGTGCCTGCCAGTGGAGCTGGGAGAATGTCCTCTGCTGAAGCGCAGTGGGCTTGTTGTGGAGGAGGACCTATTCAACACTTTACCTTTGGAGGTCAAGGAGCGGCTGTGGAGGGCAGACAAGGAACAAGCCTGAGCCCCTGAAAGGAGGGGAGAAACCTCTGACCAACTAGAAGGAAACAAAAGGCCATTCCAGTCCCCTTTTCCCAACGTCTTCCCCTTCCCCCTCCCTCCAGCAACTACCAGACTAGCCAAGGAGTCCCTGAACAAACATGGCTCTGAAGGAGGCTGATTCTTGCCTGAGATGCAGGATGGGGGAAGCTTGGGATCAGGAAGAGCATCAAGACAGATTGGGTGGCTCCTGAGCAAGGGCCAGTAGGAATAAGAGGTGCTGCTGTTCTTCTGGACAGGTAGTAGGGTGAGGTAGATGGTGCTGGTAAAGGGAAATGGCCTCTAACTAGAGGCAAAAATATGTTTGATTGCTGCATCACCCCAAGTGGGGCTCATAATAGTCAGAGACTGAGTGTTCAGTGTCCTGCAAGTAAAGACCAAGAGTTCAGGAAACCTCTTGAACCTCAATCTTGGTGACACCTAATACTGTTCCTCCTAAGTCAGCAGTTCAGTCAGTGAGGCCCCACAGTGGGGTGAGATGGGATACAGACAGCTGATTTTTATCTAGATGCTGGCATTGGGATTTTGGGTGGGGTAAATTTATGTCAAACATCAGCTTGGATGCAGGATCCCTTTTTGTTACTAATTGTCTTTTCCCCCTTGTATTCCACACCTTCCCCTCTGCCCCTAGGCAAAGAACCAAAACCCCCTGATGTCCACTGCTCATTTGAGATTGCACTATTTTAACAGCTTCAGGTCAGTTGTACTGACAAGTAGATCACGTAGCATATTTCTCCAAACATTTGTGCTGGAGGCACTGACTGAGATATTTCCAGAGCTTTATCCAGAACAGGCTTGTATATGTTCTGTTTTTTGTGAAATGGGTGGTTGTAGTTCAAATGGAAGATAAGATCTGGATTAAAAGCAGTAAGGCTGTCTAATTTACTCTGCCAGAAGCATCAAGTTGCTTCAAGATCTTGGCTTTTAAAGTTTTTAAAACTACTTTTAAGTTCTTGGTATTTTGTCATGTATCAAATATAAGGATGTGACTAGGCCAGTGCATCAGGGTCTCTCCTGGGGTTGGTGTTTATAGTAAAGAGGAATGCTCAGGTGTCCTCTGCACCGCCTCCTCCCCCTTTAAGTTGTTAGATGCTTTGCCAGTATCTTTCATGAAAGCAATCTACAGAGCTGCTTGATCTTTTCTGTTGTCTTTTTCACTTGAATGGCTGTCAGTTCCTGTTACACCTCTTCTCCTAAATAAGAGGCTAATGCTGATTGAACTTGGTGCTGGAAAGGAAACCTGTCTTCCTATTTCCTCCCCTCTTCACCCAGTGCTAAGGAGCAATAGGAGAATCCTTTATGGACTGAGCTCCTCTAGATTCCTGGGACAGAGCAGTTTGAAACAAGTCTGACTTGTTTGATATAGTCTGACCAAAACCTCTTCTGCATTGACAGAGGTAGATAACTGTCTAATAGCTACTGATAATCATGTCCTCAAGGTGGGGTGGTTAAAGGATGCCAACAGAACACCCTAAATCTGCCTTCTTTTTCCCTCCAAAGGAAGAGGGGGCTCATGGACCTGCAGGTCCAGGTTGCAATACTCCTCATTAAGCCAACAGGTTGGCTCTGAGGTGGGAGTGCTGCAAGCTGAGGCATGAAGTGTTTGGAGGCCTCCCATGAGTTATAAAGGGGAAGGTGGCAGCCATCCCCAGGCTGGTTCCCTGCAAGCTGCCAGTTGGAGTCCTGGCTTACCAAATCTTGGGTATCCTTGGATGTTTGGGCAATAGGACACACTATGGCTTGCTTCATCAGATGTAATATATGAAATTTACACACTAAACATGCTGAAACCATGGACAATGTTAACTGGGCTCTGGATTTGTTAATGTTCAGATGCTTAAATAAAGCTACATTAAAGTCTAGGAAATCTGTTTATAAAGCTGCTTTTAAGCGATGTAAATTCTGCCTTCCTTAGTCCATTCATCATAAAGTTTAAACAGTCCAACAGAATAATAAATTTATTTATCTAGCAGGCAAGGTACTGTAAAAACCCTTGTGCCTGCTCCTAACAGGGTTAGTGCATTGAGATTTTTATTAGAGTTGGGGCCACTGGTAAAAGGATGAGGAAAAAAGGTATTCAAAAATGTATTGTATCAGAGCAATCACTGGGGTTTGGAAGTGTTGATGCTGATGCTGCTTGAGTTGGACACATTCCATTTGTACTAGTATTTTGGATCAACACAAGACAGAAATGGCTAGGTGGACTTAATGCTGCTTAAGTAAAGAAGGCTTCAGGCTTAGGTACAGTAAGACTGCTTTCCATCCAGTTCCTCATGGTGGGCCTAGGGGTGGTTTGGATGGTGAAAGAAATGTCTTTTCCTTAATCTGTGCCAGATGAAAGTGCTGGAGAGTGGTGACAACTGAGTAGAGGCTTGAACTCTGATAATAATTATACTGTGTTCAAGGCCATTGGGTAATCTGGTTATAATGCAACATGTATTTTAATGTAGGCAGGGCTGAAAGGGGCAGCACACCTCGAGGAATTTTAACCTAGCTTACAGGAGCAGAGGTTTCTCCTGTAGGCCTAGATCACTGTAGATGAGTGCTCTGGCTCTTGCTTCTAGATGTGTTCTTAATCATACAACTAACTTTATGCAGCTAGCTTAGAGGTTTCTATAAGCAGCTCCTGAAAGTATGCCCTAGTGCTTCTAGAAGCTTGCAAGTCTCCTGAACCGCTATGCATTCAGCGCTGAGCTACACAGGTCAAGCAGATGGTAGGCTATTTTGCTAGAGGTGAGAGACTATTTCTGACTCCTACAAATAATAGAGCTTTACTCCTGCTAGCTTGCTGAGTAGAGACTGCCCTAGGCCTGACAGAGTTCTACAGAGCAATTGTGAGACAGGTCAGTATTGACCATGCATGGAAACACTAGCTTTTTGCTGCTCTTCAAATATTCCAAGCTCAAATACTTCAACAGCGGCTGCTAAAGCTAGAGATAGCTTCCTGTGTGGCAAGACTGGAAGGAGCAGTCTGATAACTTGTTGCACTGGAAACACAAGTACAAAAATACATTGCTACTCTGCGAGAAAGTGCTATATACGTTTTACTCTTGCTATGTTTCTTCCTCTTCCCCCAAATAGATACTGATTGCAGAGTATCAGTCCTATCATGAGATGGAAGAAGCTTGAAACTTTCAAGGATAAGGTCAAAATTGAGCTCCTGAGCATGTTTACTGCACAGGTCTCCTACAAATTCAACCCACAGCAGAGTGAGTCACTCCTCACTTCCCATACTGTCTGGATTGCTCAATCTTTGCAGGATGAATTTACATCAACAGTCCTCCCTTATTTGCAAGTATTCAATTGATCTGTTATTTCTTCCTTTAGTCACTATCATACTGAGGCTTAGTTTTCCTGACACTGATCTCTGCATGGAGTGGGGGGAGAAGGGCAGGAGGATTGTTCTACTCAAGCAGACAATCAGCAGTCTGGTCAGTGTCTTGTTTTCTGGACTCTCCTTTCAAAGGACTATCATGGTAGCAAGCCAGATCATCTATTAGCTGCTAAACTGTAAAACAACTTGAATTAAAAACAGTTTCTGTAGCAGCACTGCTGAGCTGAACAAATCCTTGGGGCCCCTGTAGATCACAAGCACACTAACCTCATGTTAGGAACCAAGGCTAGTAAAATGGGATTCCACCTTTCATGCTAAATGTCCTGATACACAATAGGTTGCAACTAATAGATTTGAACTAACTATAAGGCAAGGGATACCAACTGATTAAGGTGTTAAATCTTGCTGTATCTCTGAAACTATGCACTGGAATGTTAGCTGAAGTTTTTCCTGTTTTCAGTGTCTTTTTCTGAATTTACCATTTGGTCCCCAGTTAATTCAGCAGCTGGAATTAATTTACTCTGCCAGTCTGAATTATTACATAGCTGTTACAGTTGTCTGTCATGATGTGCTGTTCTTTGGTATTGTCACTTCCTGAGAATGTCCTACCTCACTTTTTTATTGCCACTTATACACTCCATTTAGCTTGCTTCATTTTAATTGAAGCAAGTTCTTGGTGTTTATTACCATAAATAGTGTTAAGTAGCTTTCTTTGCTGAACAACACTGAGGTCTTTTTTTGTTCTAAAATGATTCTAGGAATTCTGAAAGTAACATCCTTTGCAAAGGATGAGGTATATGGCAGGGGTGGAGGAGGCTCAAATATTGGGTCAACAGCTCTGACGTTTCCTTTTCAAGCCATTTTTTCACTTCCACTTTGGAGAGGGACTTGCCTGTTTAGAGTTCTCTTGAAACTTTTGTTAAGCCTTCCTTCAGAGGAAGGGTAATATTTCTTCATTAATAGCTGGCGTGCCTTCTCTAGAGATACATTAAGATAACTTCCCCACTGAGACCCTCGCTCCTTCTAGTATATTTATAATAGTCTCTGCCTGAAGGCAGCTGTTCCCTCAGATTCTTTTCCTTTCAACCATGGAGAGAGTTCTCAGCTGTTGGTGTGACTCTTCTTGCTGAAGAACAAAATGTCGTACCTTAAACAGTAGCATCGTCTACTCTGAAATGTTACTTAAGGTAAGGCTGAATGAATGCTGACTAGTAGAATTATCACTTAAGCCTCAGTTTAATTTTCTTTCCTCATTGCATTTAAAATGACAAATACCTTCTTCCACTGTTGGACACACAGTGGATCCTGTAGCTTTACTAAACACTACATGTGCCAAAAGAGAATGAGCTTTTTGTCCTACCCGCATTCTAACAGTGCGTGAAGCAGAACTTGGATTGGACAAGAACACTGTTGGACTTGGACCTTTTTCCCCTCCATCTCTCCAGCTCCAGTGGCACCATTAAACTGCTTTGGCAGTGTGAAATTCTCCACAAATCTCACCTCTGAAATCCCCTTTCAAAAGCAGCTATACTTGAATACTGGACCCCAATACTTAAGGCGAAATAGAATTCGCACAAAGAAAGGATTGGGATTTCTGGAAATACCCTTCCCTTCCCTCCTCTCCTTTAAAGGAAGTTTCTTGAACAATGGGGGAATTTTTTCCTTGAGGAAACCTAATGAGAAGAGGGCTAATGGATCTGAGTCATCTTTTACAGCTGACAAATGTGTCCATTTAATGAGGACTCTTCTCATGGCTTAAACATTGTTCACTCTACTTTTGTAAGTGTACTAGCAGGGATGTGATTTGGCATCTGAGACCTGCAACTTGGTGTAGCATTTCAGAATTGTGACATTCACTCTGTGTGGGATTATGTTTGGGCAGCTGATCAACAGCACCTCCACCTTAGGCTGCTATTGTTTTCTCTGAAAGACTTGTAAGACTGGACACTTTAACAAAATAAAAGTTTTAACTTTTAATTTACGTTTTCCTTTTCATGTCTGCTTTCTTCCAAGTTTTCTGTATACAAAGGCACATAGCCTTTGAAGGTCTCACTTTTCAGAAGATGGATGCTAATAATTCCTGCTATTGTATAGGATTGTTATTTGGTTTTTGTTTTTGGGCGGGTTTTTTTGGTCTTTGCCCATCACATGAGCCCTTTTGTATTGAAACCTTTATGAAGAAGGAAAAAGTAGCTGTATGACAATGAAAACTACTACTTGATGACAAGGTTGGGCTACCTGTACTGCCGTACATATTTTTTCACTATCGCTTTAACAAATGGCTGAAAGTGTACGTTGTTGAAAACAGGTAAGTGTTGGAGTATTGTCTGCTCAGTCCTGTAAAATTGCTTGGGTTTTCCACATGCAGGTTGTGTTCTCCCTCCCTACAAAAGGGATAGGGACTGAAGTCAGTGGGGAAAACTGCCTTTTCCCATAGAAATAGTGCCTTCAGCCAACTACTAGTAACAAATTGTCTTAGCATGTTTCCTACCTGTCTGTTTACCCTATGCACTACGTTTTTCCCCTTTCAGCTGAAAATGCTGACAGATACCTTTTTCCTCATTGACTGTTTATAGAGAATGTTGCTTTAGCCCATAACTTTCAAAGACAGTTTGAGTTCCTGTGCAGTTTCCTGTATGGGAAAGGTATTTCTCTTGCCTTCCCTTGCTTCCTTTGCAGAAGACTGAGCACAGGGATTTTGGTGCTGCTTCAGTGACAGGAAATGTGAGCAGGCTGTGAAACATGAAAGGTGCTAGTTGGATGCTGTTTGTTTGGCACTGAGTTTTAATGAAGTGCTTAGAACTGAACTAAGAAAGGAGAGGACAAAATACCTCATCAGCTAAAACTCAGGTGGACTGGAGCTGCCTTTGGCAAGGATTCGTCAACTCTTTGACTAGTTGAGGAAAAGGAAAGAATGAAAGGAACCATCAAAGATGACAACTTGTGCTAGTTTGATTCCTGGAGGACTGTAACATGGTGATGGGGAAAGACCCCAAGGGTAAAGAGGTGATGTGTCTCTGTGTGTCTTTGTTTTTTTAATCTAGAAAAATACAGATTTCTGTGTAGCTCACTGAAAAGTATAGACTGAAGACGCAGTATAGGCGGTTGGAACTCTACTAACTTTATTCTGGTACAATCCTCTAGCTCTACCATGCTGTAGGCTTTTACCTTTTTTTTGAAAAGTTTTCATGTCTTGTATCTGATTATAATGAAGATTCTCTTAACAGAAAATACCTGTATTTCTGAAGCTCCTGTTGGGAGAAAGGACTACTGATACAGGAAAATAAAGATTCAAATATCTATGCCATTTTTTTAATAGATGCTATTTTTGATAGATGGTAATATACTATTTAATACAATTTAAATACTCAATGTTATGCTGTCCTTGTTTCCATGCTCCTTGTTTCTCATGGAAATACTCCCTGTCACTTGATGCTGATCACAGCAAAGACTTCAGGAAAGGTGATAAGGGATCTAGCTGAAGTTTTTGCTTGCCTAAGAAGCCTGGCAGCTCCCACACAGCAGTCCTGGCCAGAGTGCTGAGCTGTTTAAACCGGCTATGGGGAGCTGGCAAGCTGGCTTGGCTCCAAATCGTACCAATAGGACTATTACTGAGGAGGAAGTTGGGATAATCACAGCACTCAAAAAGGCATTTGAAACACTTGTGCTTTGTCTGCTGCTGGGTTGCTCATGTTCCAGGTGTCCTGTGCTCCTATACCCTGCATGCAGACATGAGATGGGCTTTGGCAGCCTCTGAAGGAGTTTGCCGGAAGTGCAATGTTCTTGTGGACTTGTCAGGAGGAAGCGTTGCTAATGGTTTGCAACAGAGCTCTTTGGGGGGGGGGGGGGGAAGAGAAGGAAAAGGGGGCCATTTCCCAGTTTTGTCTGCCTACTTTCTGCCTTTCTTATTTAAACTTACTGGAAAATAAGGTATTTACAAAGATGACATTCTTTTTAACTTTTTGAGGGGCTCTTCTTGCTGAAACACTCTTTTCTAAGCCTCAAAGTAGAGCGTGTCTGGCAGGGCAAAGGACTGGAGGAAGCCTGAGAATGCTCCCTGAGGAATGTTCCTGTAACCAAGATGGGCTGCCTTTCCTGGTTTACACAGCCAGCTGTCTTCTAATGCTTGTTGTGTTGATGTGTTATGATCTGCTGTTTATACAGCTCATTTGTAAAGCAATCTGTAGACTGAACAGGAAATCTGTGGCTTAGGGTCAAGCTTACGTGCTAGAACAGTTCCTGAAGTTGTCAGGTATGTGTAAGGTGGGGAGTGGAAGAGATGACGAGCTAAACTACTGAAAAACACTGAGAATGAGAAGTATGTGACGTTAAAAAACATATGACACAGGTTGCAGACTGAGGAGTGGCATGGGAGCACATGTAAAAGGTATGCTTGTCCTCCCAAGCAGGGTGATGTAATGAGCGGTGAGGTCTTTTCAAGGTCTCCTTGCAGGCGATAGCTACAGCAAGCTTTTTCTATTGGTTACGCAACTTTCTAAGGAACAGTTCAGCTTCATCTTCGTGTTGGTGAGACCCCTGTAACAGGACGGAGGGACTTCTGCTGTGACTGTTCTTGAGTTTTGCAGCATTGGGGGTTGATTGTTGCCCCTCCACCTTTGTAGTCCAGTCATTAAATTTTCTTGCAAACTTTAGCTTTTATAACTACCAAATTCATACCTTGTGTGCAGAGAAAAGCTTGAAAATAATCTGTAAAAGTTCAACAATTAAATTCAGCATTTTCACTAGAAAACATTAGTTCCTATTCATAAAAAAGTATGTGGAAAGGGATTTTTATCCAGAGTCTATTTCCTTGCAGAGTAATGGACTTTATTCTCCACCCCCCCAACAATATTTCTTTCAGATGGATTTTTCAGTTGCTAGCAAGTGCATTTGGAAGTAAATACTTTCCCACGAACATTTTGTACTTCTTCAATTTGTTTTTGGCTGCACAAGCAATGCATGAAAATGTCCCCATGATGCTGTTGGTTTGCCTATCCTTTCAGTGCTACTGAAAGGGGTACGTCCTTTCAGGGAATGTTTTCTGTGTTGCCTACAAAAGCCAAACGTGTTTTCCTCTGGAGAGGAAAAAATCTTCCCTAGGAATTCTTGTTCCATGGGAAGGATGTGTTGGCAGTGAGCGCCACCACTGGGTTGGCATCTACTATTTGCTCTGTTTCTCTTCTGCCTTTTAGGTTAAGTGCAAAAACTTGTTCTGTCTTTGGTATGAAGTGTGCCTCTGGGCTTACCTATTTACATGTACGTTTGGAGCTCCAGGACAGCAAATCAAGCAACGGAAGCTATAAATCACCATAGAGCAGCTGTGAATGAAAATGTCAGATGATATGTTCTGGAAGAAGCTTACTGAATCCTTAGCAAAAGCCCTTTAGCATTAACCCCTTCAGTCTAATATTTGTTACCTCCTGGGCCACTGAATTTCCTTGCAGATGAGTGTGGTAAAGTGCCAGCAGGACTTGCTGACTGAGCGAAAAGAGCCCTGTAAGGGTTTGAATTGTCACTTGTTTAAATCTGTTGTTTCTCTCTTCAGTGGCCTTTATTTATATATATATATATATGGTTTTTTTTGGTCCCACTTGTATCTTATTTTACCAACGTTGTTTTACTTTATTCTGCCACTGTTTTTGCACCTTAACTCTTCTAGTCTCTTATCTGGGTTATTTATTAAAACAGTGACTTCTTGAAGTTGAGAAGTGAATGAAGTTTGTGATTGCATGATATAAACTTGAGAATGTTTTTGTGGAGTTGAGGTTGCACCAAGTGCTGAAGCAAAGCTCTGCAGCCCTAAGCGTCCCCACCAGGAACAAATGGCCGGAGTCAGGAACAAAATTCCTCGAGAGGCAGCTCCTCTGGCCACGCAGCAGTCCAGCTGCCCAGTGCTTGCTCTTATCACATGCTGCTACAAGGGTCACGTGGAGAGGCGAGGAGTCAGCTGTGCAGAGCCTTGGCGGCCTTGTGGTGCTGCTGGCGGGGTGCTGGGAGCTTCTGCTTCTGATGGCATTTGTAAGCCAGAATCTGATCCAAAAGGTAAGGGAAGAGACCAAGGAATTGCACCCTGGGGGTTTGTAGTGCCGGCTGGTCACAGTACTTGTAAGACATGGTCACTATTACTTGATGAATGATTAGGTCTAGCAAAGATCTGCTTTACAAAGACTTTATATTCTTCTCAGCTGCTTGTATTGTATTTATTTTGAGTGTGTGAGGACCCTGTTGCGGCTACAAACTCTCGCAGAGGGCAGCTTGTCCTGCAGAGCGCTCTGAAGAATTTTTTTTCTCTTGCCCTTCTGCCTCTCCTGCTCAGCTCTCTTCCATGAAGCTGAAATCTGCCTGCCAAAGGATAATCTCCAGGGTAGTCTATATAAAGAAACAGTAGTGTCAACACAGTTCACTTCCTTTTGTAAGGGACTGTGTACTCAACCACAAGAAATCGCTGAGGGATTTCTACCTCAGCAAAAATAACTTTTTCCAGCTTGTAGATGAGTCTTATTCTAACTTGCAACCCAGGTATGACTGCTCTGTTCATTTTAGCAGAGTTTAATTGTTGCTGGTCATCCTTCTTTTAGAGAAGCTATCTGTAAGCCACAAAGACACTAGCAATTACATCCTCTCTGCTTTCCTCAGCCAGTTAGACTGAGGAGTTGAAATGCGTTGTTCTCAACGGTATGGAATCTGAGCCTGTTAATGAATTATCCTTTATACAGTAGAAAACCCTCTAGAAATAAAAAACAAAGAGCTTTTAAATTGTCCTAAATGTTGTCCATTGTTGTCCTAAATGGATGAAATCATAAAGAACAAATGTTCCAGATTAGTAAAAAGTTAGCTTGTGTTGGACAAGAATAGCTGAAAGTATAATTAACTACACCTTCATCAAATACATGGTCTGAAGAGCAAGGTCTACTACCTATTCTCTGGGTGCAGAGATGAAATTGAGACACTTTTGCAATAAGCTGAGGCACAGTGAAGGACCAGAAATGTATTCTCGTGTTTTTTACGGCCTTCCCTGAAGGCGCCGGAGGAGCGCGGTCGCCCCGTTTCCCCCTGAACTCCAGTGCTCTCTTCCAGTTCCGCGAGGATGGCTTCCTTGTGCTGGAGCGTTTCTGCACCGCGGAGGAGTGCGACAGCATGAGGAATCAGATTCAGAGAGTTATAGCTGAGATGGAAGTGCCGCCACACTGCCGCACGGAGTTCTCCACCAAAGAGGAGGAGCAGCTCCAGGCGCAGGTACCGCCGAGGGCAAGGCTGCCCTTGCTAGAGCTCTGGAGCAAGAAAGGGAAAGGGCAAACTCCTGGGATGAACTGACAGAAGACAACGTTTTTAAAACTAGCTGCTCAGGATGGTGCTGGCCAATGCCACCCAGTGTTTGGTGGTGGTTTTATCAGAGGGTGAAAGAGGAGAGGACCGATGTGCCTCTACTGTGTCCTCAGCCACAACATAGCAGCTCTTGAGGACGGTTTTGCCCTGCCTGTTCTACAGGCAGAGAATAAGTTATTTTCCAGGGCTATAATGGTGACAAATGGCAAAAGAAAAACAAGGGTGCAGCTGTGTGTGCAGCGTTCTTCTAAAGTGCCGGTCAGTGCCGAGAGGCTTAGTACTGTGGAAAGCCTTTGTAAGAGTGATTTCTATTGCCTGTGTTTTGTTTATGCGGCGGCTCAATGGGAAAAAGATGCAGGTGAGTAACTCTTTGGGAAGGTTCGTGCATGTATTTATAAGGAGGTTGTCTTTAATGGGCTCTTATCCCTGGCAGGGTAGCTCGGATTATTTCCTAACCAGTGGAGACAAGATTAGATTCTTCTTTGAAAAAGGCGTTTTGGATGAGAGAGGTAAGCTCCAACTTAAGTTAGCCACAGTGGGTGGAGTGAGGGGACAGGAGGAGGCCGAGGGAAGAGACAGGAAAGAGTTCCAGCTCGGAGGACTGTTCTTGCTCTGCATACCCTGTTAAATTCTCTTTTTTTTCTTAGGTAACTTTCTCATTCCAAAGGAGAAATCTATCAGCAAGATTGGCCACGGTACGTTTAAATGGTGGTGTTTTGAGAGGGGTGGAAAAAAGGGATGGGTTTTTCAGAAATAAGGATTTCTCTAGACCTACCCAGTATGAATAACTTTGGTCATCTGAGTTTTAAACTTTCTCGCCACAGAACTGACTTCCTCCGTGTTCTGCTGCTTCTCACTGCTCCGTCAGGACCATTGCATGCAATGCAACCACCCCCTTCTTGTAATTATGGCCACGTAGCTCCTTTCTTTGCAACCCCATGCTGGTTTCATTAAGTTCTTCAATTCAATTTCTGTATGTGTCAGTTTGCTTTTTCCCATATACCTCTATCGTTCCCTCTGCAATTCTCTCCATGCTGAGAGGACTGCAGAGATCCCACCCTCTGGTGTCAAAAGAACTCCAAGTTTTCAGTTAAGCCCTCTTCAGAAAGCACTTCTAGGAGGTTTTTCAGTTATGCATAGCACAGAATCACTGACACGCAAGTTTAGACTTCAGCCCTTGTATCTCTTATGTAAGAGACTGGTCTAACAAATTTACCACCTAAGATTGGTCACATCCAGTACAGTTCAAACTGTTCTGTGTCCCGTGCGATGGTGTGTTGCCAACGCTGTCCTACCTCCTGTGGTGTTGCCAGCACCTTTTCTTTACTCTTCCTACTGTCAGTTTATGACCCGTTTCCCCTTTCTCAGCTACTGAATGTGCATTTTCATCCCTTTTCTTTTCAAACAATACATGGAAAATATGAGCAGGATTCGGTACATCTCCAATCATATGAACTTTGTCCAGGTTTTACTTCATTGAACTTGGAAAGTCTGTACTGAGAGTTCTCATTTCCGTGGCTTTCTCAGGAAAACAACATTCTTCAGCAGAAAATCACCTTCCCACAACCCCCCTGCTGTTCTGTTCTACCTCAGCTTTTCCTCGGAGGAAGTGAAAACAACTGCAGATGCCTGCTGACTCAGTGGCTTAACCATTCAAGGCTCCTCTTGACTTATTTTTCTGTAATTACTCCTTTTAGTCGAGTCTGGCCTCTTCCCTTGCTCTGTAGCAGCCCCTGCCGGAATAAGTACGCTGTCCTAGCTGCAAGTGCTCTCACAGCTGAGAGTGAACCAGAATTCAAGGTGTTTGCCTTAAACTTGCTGTAGTCCGACCAAAATTTATGTGCACAAACAGCACTGACCTGCAGGTTGTGATTCTCTGCCTAAGGGAACCAGAGATGACCCCTAGGTCATCTTTGCAGAGTTTATAACCAGTCATTTACAAAAAACAAAAGAACTTTGTGTTTTTTTTCAAAGGGTAAATTCAGATAGTACCACCCTTTTGCCTCAGGGTCATGTATAGTCGTTGTCCTGTTACAATTTTGTGTAATATCATATTTAATCATATAGTACTCAGATCTTTTTCACTCCTAGCTATACACTATTATTTCTTATATATCTGCATTTTGCTGCCAGTGAATGATTATATTTTTGGTCTCTAAAGAAGATTGTTCAAATCGGCACGTGTCAGATCACCTTAGGCATGATGATAAGCCATGTGTATAACAAATCTATGATTGGGAGGGATGAAAGTTTCTGGTTGCAACCTATGTTGCTTGCCTGGAGTCTTCAGCAGCCCATCCCCGAGAGCATCCAAGTTCCCTTCTGTTAATGAAATCTTCAGTCTGAGTCTTTTCTTTCCCTTTAGCTTTACATGCTTACGATCCGGTCTTCAAGGAAATCACTCACTCCTCCAAGGTGCAGGTAAGCTGTTTTACTGTTTCCTAGAACTGCCTGGAAAAAAATAAATCATGGGATAATTAATGTTCATATTCTAGACTCCTGAGGAGAGTCCTTTTGCCTATAAAAGGAAATCTAAATATTTTCTAAGAATAATGCTGTGTGGTGTGCAAAAAACAAACATATAAATTCTGTAAATTTTTTGGTTTTGTTTTGAAGGAACTGGGAAGAAAACTAGGCCTTGAGAAACCAGTAATTGTGCAAAGCATGTATATCTTCAAGGTATAATAATTCAAGTCTCCTTGTCACTCAAGAAATAAGACACTCTTTTATATGGGAAGCTGTGACACTAGTCTCTTCACAGACCTTCTTTCTTATTCTTGCAGCAACCTGGCATTGGTGGTGAAGGTGAGATTCATATTACCTCTGCACTACGCTGCAGATAACGTTTCACCAGGAAAGATGGGCAAAATCAGAATAAAGCCCGAGTGTTTTGTGTCCTGAATCTTGTTAAGAATTATAGGAAAAGGCATCCACACTTTCCAGAAATATTTCTACATCAGGAGTGACATGACCAAAGGGCTAATTTTTCATCTGCAGCAGGCTGAAAGGTGATATTTTGAAGTATGGCTTTATGTGCGTGCTAGACAGGTGGAAGGGGAAGGTAAAGAAGACAAAAGTAAGCATGCAGTCCTTCCAGCAGTTTTGAGTTCTGCAGGCTTCCAAAGACAGTAACCTAATGGCTTTTGTTTCAGTGACTCCACACCAGGATGCCACGTTTCTGTACACAGAGCCTCTAGGCAGAGTCCTGGGCTTCTGGATTGCACTGGAGGATGCCACACAGGAGAACGGCTGTTTATGGTTCATTCCTGGCTCTCACACCAGTAAGACTTACGCTTTTTTTGGTGTATGCTGTGAAATGCACTCTCCCCCTCTTGCTTAACGGCGGACAGCAATGTGGAGTGGATTGTGTTCTCTGCATCACACGGTGCTGGTGCCGGCAGAAGCATGCTACTGGCCTTTTTGTTTGCTGGAAGGGCACCTGTATCTCCCACTGTGCTGTTGTCAAATCTACAATCACATTTTTCAGCAGACGACTAACTGCCTTGTTTTGCTCTTAGCCACTAGCCCATGAGATGAGTTTAATATAAAAAAGTGGTTTTGATTTAAAGGGGGGAAAAAAAAAAATTGGTAGTATACATGGCTGACACTGTTAAGTTTTAACTCGAAACCTGGCCTAGAGACAAAGAATCTAAGGCACCAGAGCAAGGAAAGAGGGAATCTTCCTGAGTTTACACTTACTCCAGAATCTGTATGCTAAGGCCTATTAAAACTGCTCCTGAATCTTTTCCTTTTATGTCAGTATTATTTCAGTAGCTTCCTCCTGCAACATTCAGACTCTTCCTTGACAGGCCACTGAGATTTAAGAGCTTTATGAAATTAAGGTCTTAAACTACTGAGTACTTTCTTCCTGTAGTGAAATAGCCCCTTGCTATCTATGCTGGTGCGCCTTCTGCAGTTTTTGACTGCAGCCTTGAAAATGTTGATCAAGCCTCATCTGGGATGCAAATAAATGTCCTTATGCCTTCCAGAGTAGGAACAAACAGAGAAACCACTTTTTTCTTCTCACAAAACTATGTTTGTTCTCAAAGTTACAACCCCTTCACAAAAATACCTTTTGTGTTGCCCTGGGTCACGGCCAATAACATTTTTACTCCTGATGATGCTGTTTAAGGGGAATAAAAGTCCTCTCCCACACACAGCTGTCAAATACTGGTCTGAATTTCAGTAAACAAGAAAGCCTCCCAGTCTACACAAGGATCACTTGGAGAGCATCCAATCAATCAGGGAACAGTCAGTGGCTCAGGGGAATGCACAGACTAAACCTGATCAAAACTAACTTGTGCAATATCTGTTGTGACTGATGGAAGATGCCATATACTTCTAGCCACTATTAGGTTATTAGCAGTTCTGTGTTTATTTCAATACCTATACGGCATACTTCTTCATCTTCAAACTGCTGTTCACCTAAGCATTTACTCAGAGGAATCGCACTGCTTTTAAAATACGAAGACGCTCAAATTTTGGCGTCAATTGCACTCAAATTGCAATTTATGCTATAATAGAAAGGAGAAATGGACCAAAGGTTGGCTTTGCATAAGTGTATGACCATTTGTATTCCTACAGGCCTGTGTTGCAATGCCAGAAGGGCAAACAAAGAGCAGCTGTATCACTTTCTGCCACAACTGGAAAAACCTAAATCTTTAATGGAAAAAAACCTCCAAAGTACTAAGGAAAGAATGGAATAAACTGTAGTAATAAAGTTCTAATCAGTGCCAAGAGAAATCTGATGTTCCACTCCTGCGTAAAATCTAGTTAGCTTTTTAATTTTTGTGTCTGTGTGTGTGTGTGTTCTGTGGATTTGCAGATGGAATTACCCGGAGAATGGTCCGTGCCCCACCAGGTACCTCAACGTGTGTAGAGTTCGTAGGGTCAGACCCGACCTATGATGACAACCAATTCATACCTGTGCCTATAAGTAAAGGTAAAAATCGCCGCCAAACAAGATCTCCTTGCTTGGAGTTGTTCTTATGTTGATCGTCACTCTTAAAGGTAGCCCTGAATTTTTGGAAAAACAAAAGCACAATAGACTTCTTTCAAATAGGTGGGCTTGTTCTTATCCATGGTGAAGTTGTCCATAAGAGTGAACTGAACAAGTCAGAGTCTTCTCGCCACGCCTTCACCTTCCATGTGATGGAAGCCAAAGATACCAGCTGGAGCAAAGAGAACTGGTAAGGTCACTTTTGTAACAGGTAACTGAAGAAACCAGAGCCTTCTCAATGCAATAACCAAGATAAGCCTTTATTGGTTTTCTTGCATGTCACACTCGCAGCACAACGCTGTCAATACATGCAGGAAGCTGTTCTCTGCATTGGGCAGAGCTGTGCTGGCCACAGCATTATCTAAAGAAATGCTGAGTAGCTTCCCAGTATGATCTCTGAGTATGTTCTCAAACTTTGCTCTCCACCAGCCCAATTGCGGTACTAGTCCTAAGATTTTTCTAGTTCAGGAGCAAGTACAGCTCACAGCACCTTCTCGGGAGAGATGAGTATTGTGTCTCTACTGACTGGCATTCCCTAGTATTGTACAACCGGATCCACTTGATTTCAACTAGCGATAAAACTCATTTGCAATACCTGGATTGCAGCACAACAGGCAATGATTTCTTGGGAACAGAACAAAATTTAAGAAAACAAAGAATGAGAACCATATTCCTTAAAAATTTTGGCTAATAAAAGCTTTGAAGTTGTCAAATCTTGGTGTTTCTAATGACTTATCTAGGTCATATGCAATAAGCACGTGGGCCTCGGAAAAAAATCTCATGCTTGAAATTCACAATGCATGCTTTTATGAGGCAAAAACCGCAATCAGTTACATGCCTCAGGGGTGCCTCCCAATTAAAGCAATTTACACTAGATAAACAACTGAGTGCTGGAAAGACAGAACTACTCAACTTGTAATCTTCAAACTGAAGAGTTGTAAAACGTTTGTTTTTTTACTCTTGCTAGGCAGGCATTGTCTGTATCAGATCTTGCCCCAGGGGCTGCAAGGTGAAATGCTCCTTTGGGAACAGTTAGTTTCTGTCAGTAGTACCTCAGTTAGCATTGATTTCACATCAGAACTGGAATAGCCTCTGAAGTTTTGGTTTTAACTCTTCTTTACTTCGTAGGCTTCAGCCGACTCCTGAACTGCCTTTTCCATCACTCTACACCTGAAACCGGTGTCTGGCTTCTGGAGTCAAATAGTTGTTCAATACTCCTTGCTGATTGCTTGTTCCTGTTCCCCTCAAATATCACTTTCACTAGATCAGCTCTCAGACTCGTTTATGCTCTGCTGAGGAAGAGGAATCTTCACATAGCTGCATACGCCACGCTCTCTACTACAGCATCAGCCCTACTAGTGCTGACAATAGTCTCCCAGTCCTTTTGGTAAGGAAACTTCTTCAGTCTGGGGAACGGGCCTGTAAAGGCCATTGCACCTTGACTGTGGGACCAGTTAAGAAGTGTTTCTTCTCTAGGATGCTTAATATTTTCTTCTAGTTACGTCAAGAGCTCATGTCCTGTGTACTTACATGGTTGGGTTTATCCTAGCAACACAGGTGAATCTGTCTTCTGAAGATGGCTGACTTTCAACCCTAGCTCTGTCTTACTACTTGAATAATACTAATCAAAAATAATCCTATTGTGGGCAAAATGAAGCAGGGAGTCTACTCATATAATCATTCTTCTGACTATTTCTGGCAAATTGCAGCTGAGTGTTTGCTCTCTAGGTTTAACTCTTGTTAATTAAAAATATTTACAGATCTTAAGGATTCATGCTGAAGTTATAATGAGTTTTTGAATTTTTGTCTTCATAACACTTAAATAAAAAAGAAATCCTCATTTTCTACTCATTCATATCCTCTTTGAGGAGGACATCATGGGACCTTCTCCCAATATACTAGGCCAGAGCAAAGATACGCGATAACTGCTTTTTGACTCTAAACATGCACAAGAACAGGTACTAGCCCAAAAACCTCAACAAAAAAAACAAACCTATAGGAAGATGAAACCCAAGGAATGTTACATAAATTACACTGGAGGCAACCGCATGCCTGTATCCTTAAACCAAACAGAAGCCATGTAGATTTAATCACACTGGCACTGGTGTGCTGGCAACCCCGTTACGAGCCTAGTCTCATCAGTGCACTAACTACAATGTTATAACCTTAAGACTGCTCAGAGCCTTGGCAAGGTGAGCTTGTATTTTCTTGCCAAAGACCATGCAGATATGCCTGTAGCTGCTGTGAAATTCCACTCCGCTTTGAATTGTTACTTAGCTGTTTATCGGTGTTGTCGCTGACCAGCCATGCTATGGTGGCTGCCATTTCTGACTAAATTTTATAGGAATAAATTCTGATAGAGTATATTCTACTTGACACAAATGATGCATGATGCCATTAGGTATTTGTTTAATATCTACAGAGAGTTGCTGCTCTTCCACTATACATTTGAGAACAGAATATATTATAGCTGACAACATGATTTAGTTCAGCTCAGCAGAGCACATGCAGCATTTCTTAGAAACGGCAATAGATGGTATCTCTCACAGTAGTTCCCAGGGTGCTTTAGAGATGCCAGATCCATAACAGCTCAGAAGTGCTGTATTAGGTACAGAGAAACTAAAGCACAGAAGGAAAGGAAACAAGGAGAAGGAAGAGATTATAGGAATGAAATGCTCTGATCAATGACAATGTGATTACTTCTAAGCACTGTCATGTAGTCTGGAGTTAAGTGTCCCCTAGCAAACTTCTGAGGCCAACCAAGTTGTTAAAGCAAAACTGAGGCAGAATTCAGGAGATGAGGTACTTCATCTCCTAGATAATATTTCCTTTTTTTTCTTTTACTCTTTGAGTGCTTAGTATCAATTGCATATTTGGAAATCATGCTGTTGAAGAATAAGAAGAGAAAGACAACATGCAGTCCTGGGAAGAAAGAACAGGGATTTAAAGAATAAAGCTGCAGGCAACACCTTGTTGAGCTGTGGAGACTGAAGTAGTAAGAAACCTATATGCAAGCGGATATCAAGACAGCAGAAAGGCTGAACAGCAGTCATATGGCTGATCAATAATGAACTTTTCTGGCTGAGCTGTTCGATAAGCAGTCAGTTCATGTGTTGTGGACCAGTTCAACTCCAACATCAAGGAATGCACTGCCAAGGTAGTCTAGGACTAATCTTTATATTTAAAACTATTTTTTTCTTAGACATTTTGGATCCAGATTTCTTTTAGCCTAGCAGTCAAATCTTGTATAAATACAGTCCGAATCGTATTAAGGAGATTAAGAACCATAATACTCCTTTTAAAAGGAAATAAAGTAAAACTTATGCCTGACTAGAAAAGCTTGATGCAAAAACCAAAATTGCACAAGTAGAATAAAACCCCAAACTTTGCATAACTTCTAAAAAATCACTTGCAAAGAAAGCTAAACCAGCCCTGCCAGTGCCCAGTTAGACTAGATGAATCTTGCTCTGCTGAAGGCAGAATGGGCTTGAAAATATCCATTTGTTCTCTATCTTATAGTCTCTGTCAAAGTAAATTAGTTTGGGAGCTAGGTGCCAGTTCTTACTTTTCAAAAGGATGAGTCTGTATATTGCCTGCCTGTGGCATTTGTCTGACATGAAATAGTCAAATTAAGTTTGTTTATGATGATAAGTTTCCTTTCATCCTTTTGGGCTTTGCTGGATGAGGCAGCACTATGCCTTGTCCCTATGACAAGGAATTTTTCATAGATCTAAAATTATTGTAGTAGGAATTAGAAGCTGGGTAAGGGCAACCGCAGTAACCCTGAGTTCAAAGTTTCTGCTGGTAACAAGTGGCTGTTCTGGCCTTTCTTACCTTTCTGGAGTTTGTTTGAAAGCTATGAGCAGGAGGGAGGGGAGTGACTAATTTTGGTGCTATTTTTATGACTTCAGTAGTATATAAATCATCATGGTGAAGTGTTTTGTCAAGGAGTGAAGGCTGTGGCTCATGATGAGAGCAACTAAAGCTTTTTCTGTATCTTTTAATTGGAGGAGTTAATCTTTTAGAATAGCACCTTTCTGCTTAGTAATGACAGTTTGTCCTCTGATTATATGCACCACTACCTGCCACAAAACAAGATGGTTTTGTGTATAAAGAAAAGCAAAAAATTGAGATTGAATTTGCAGGATTTATGGTTAAGTGTGAAGGAAAACTGTCCTGCGCAATTACTGCATTTGCTTTCCTAGCAAAAGTATCTTGAAAAAAAAAAAAAATCTGTTTACTTCATTAACAAAAACAATGGCTGAACTATTTTTGAAATCCTCAGTATCGGATCTCAGGAGTCCCACCCAGGCAAGGAGGAGATTGGGCAACGCTGTTCGAGTCCTGGCTTGTTCCAGGGACAAGTGCAATCTCTATTAGATTCTGGGACTAGTGTTCTTGGCTCATTCTGCCAGCCCAGTGCACTTTTGCTGTAGAAGAGTAGCTATAATTTTAATGAAATGGACAAAAGTAGGTGGCTTTACTCAATTTGTCAATAGACATGTCTTCATAAAAGATTTTTGATTAAACAGCTAACTGGAAAACTACTTCCTGGCAATTTAAGCTGAAAAAAAATGCTGAAAGTGGAGAACTGTAGCAGTACTAGAGAAGTATGTTGACTTCAACGTACCTTCTGCTCACACAGTTAATGTGCAATTAGTTTTTCAATGAGTTTGCTTAGTTTTCTCCCCTCTATTAAATATTGTTTCAAATAAATTTAGAGATCATAATCTTGAAAAAGGTAGAACATCTTTCTTGTCACACAAACCTACAGGGCTAAACTTCTGACTCTCCTGTCAGTATTGTCTGGAATAGTCTGCGTTCTCTGACACCCTTCTCCCCCCCCCCCCCCCCCCCAATAAACTTAGCCCTACAACTACAATACTTGAAGTCACATCAACACATTGCAATGCATTAATATGGCTGTTGTTGATGGTGACTGGATGCATGAGGACGGTCTTAGTCACTGTGTTGCAGATAGTGCCCACCCTCATTATAAAAGCATGCTTTAAATAGTGCTTATACAGAAACAGGAGGAGTTCACATATTCAATAATACAAGGATGGCAGGACTCAGTACAGTGGAACAAGTTTTATAAACTGGCTTTTACGCACTGCAGATGTAGCAAAATTGGAGAGGTTTGATTATTTTTTCATCTAATTGACTTACCTCTTTTTTTCCTTTACGCCCTCTGCCTCTGGACACCCAGAAGAGACTTGGAAATAGAGTTTGTGGTTTAGTAACCAAATGCATACTTGTGTTTGTGTTCCTATGAGAATATAAAACAATTTGCCCTGTTTTAAAGAGGGGAGTGGGAAAAATAGGAGACCAAAACAAAGCCTTTATTTTAAATAGTGCTTTTCCATTTGTGTGTTTAACAATTTTACTTGCTGTATCAAATGTAGTATTTAGACAGACTTTGAATTTCTCAGTACCGTGCATATTCTATTACTGCTTTTCTCTGGAAAGGGAGAAGCCTCTGTATCTGGAAATGCTTCTAAGCCATTAACATTATCTGGAGGTAGAGAGGCAAGAGCAGATTATCTATTTGGGTAGTATAAGCTTCCAAAAGAGAAACTAAGCTCACAGACCCCAGAATCCAGGCATAGCTAGAGTTCAGATTCACGCTGCTGTCAAAGATCAGAATGAGAGCCACAGCAATGATCTGGGCAAAAATAGCTGTCATCGTCCCTTCAAAGGTCTTCTTCGTTCCTGGCCATTTGATTTCTCCCATTGCACTGCCAAATACTGAGGCCATTGTGTCTCCTACTCCTACAGCCAGTACCCCAGAATAGGGGACCAACGCTCCTGCCCCAGACAAGACACCTTTAGGAGCGCAAGGTCTTGGAAACAACCACACTGGGAGGGACATGCCAAGAAGAAGATAAATATGAGTCAAGATTAGAGGTCCACTGTCTCGTTCATCCAAGAAGAGAGACAGTAAATGCCTAAGGGTTTGGCCAAATGGTTTGATCCTGAAGTATCGAATGTACTCTAAGAAGATAAATACTGCCAGGCACAATACTGCAGCAATGTAGAGAAGCTGGCGGTCATAAATTAGTCCGGGGACATAAGTAGCTACCACAATGAAATGGAAATATTTCCTGGTTATGGTTGAGGCCTGGTGTTTTTTAGACTCAGATGATCTTTTAGCGTTCTGGTAGAAAACTATACCACATGCTGAAGCAGCCAACACGGTCCAATATACAAGAAGGTAAACTCTCGTTTGCGTCTGAAATAGAAACTGGAGTAGCCAGAACAAAGGATTTCTCTGGATCAGCCGGTAAAGCCAAGGCATAATGACCCCTAGGCCTAGCACTGCTGTCATCATGTGGAAAAACATGGAGGAGATCCAGGTACCTGAATCCATGAAAGCGAAGAGAACAGTGAAAAAAATCCCAAGAAGAACAACTCCAACAACTGCCACCAGAAGAAAAAAGTCTATGGGATCACCTCTGCTCTCGACTACGTTCAGTGAGCGTTTAATGAGCTGATTGAGCACAAAACTTATACCCCCAAGAACTAACAATGCTTCTCCAGGAGTAAAACATCGAGGCAACACGTACAGCAAGATCATACTGAGGTAGACAAAAATTAGCAGCACTTCTAGGACCTCTATCACTTCTGAAACAGTCAAAGAGTGCTTCATGGTATAGATAATTATACTGCCAGCAACACCAGTAAGTATGCAAGTGTTGGTTGGTACAGGTTTTGTGATGCCAACCGCTATTACAGACAGAAAGAGAGCAACCAACATGCCAGTGGAAGCTACAACTATGCCAAAACGTTCAAAGTACACAATGCCAGCAGACTTGCATCTCTCTTTCATCACTATTCCCAACAAGGGGATGACCATGCTAGCTGGTAGGAGGCCACTGTTCGCTGTTGTACGAAACTGGAATACAGCCCCACCCAGCTGGAGCAGACGGTCCCATTTGAATTGGACATAAAAAGCCTGGACGGCAAGAGCTATAGTGCACCAGGAATACCGGTCCCACACCACCATGTGCACACACAGAACAACGATGAACACGATCAGCGATTCCACCAGCACTGGCTTGTTTAACATGATTCCAGTCCGACGTGGCTCAAGCTTTCAAAATCTTTCTCACGAGTCCCAAATATTCTCAACAGTGGTCCATTAGCAAGAATTCCCTTTCATCCTACTGCAATTCCTATTAAAAAAAGAATACACAATTAAAAAAACTACTAGAGAAGCTAAAGCTTCCACTCGGCTGTGTTGTTCGTAAGCTCAGTTTAAACTGATAGCCACGGGCAAACTATTAATGGCAACACGAAGCCAAGTGAAAAAATAAAACCAAACGGACAAAGGGATCAGCCAACGCTTTTATCCATATTTGAGAAGCAGAGAAGGCAGTCTGCGGTCACAGAAATGAGTACCGAGTACCACTCAGTACTGTGGTATTCAGATACACACACTAAATACTTCTGTTGCAGCCTCTTTGAACTAAAATATGAAGCAAACAAACCATAACTATTCCCAGAGAGTTTGGTGAGGCACTGAGTACATTTGAAATATAGTTAATTTCATAGTTTAGAGGTAACGTTAGGACCTAATCTTGTATGCTGTTTTTGCTGTTGTTTTACAGTGACTTTTTTTTCCCTTTTGATAAATATTTTTCTTCCCGCTGCTGTG
Organism: Struthio camelus; assembly: GCF_040807025.1. NCBI lineage: Eukaryota > Metazoa > Chordata > Aves > Struthioniformes > Struthionidae > Struthio > Struthio camelus. The sequence continues at coordinate 7,141,819 of NC_090961.1, read as the reverse complement.
CAAAAAGCAAAGGTACCTCTCTCCTTCCATTACTGATGTTATGACTGAATACTTCAATTACTGCAGCAGCTGTTTTATAACATTATATAGTGTTTACAATAAAAGTAGGAAAGAAAACATTGCAATCATTAAATACTTTACTTCATCTAAAGTTGACCTATTACTAGAACTGTCAACGTAAGCTGAGTCAGAGAACTGAGCTCAGAAGCAGCAAATGAACAGAGTTCTCTTGCCTACAGCCATGAGAGGACTTTCATCCCATCCTTAGTATTAAGCAGCTGAATTTGTTTTGTTTCTACAGCGCTGTCGGATCATATTTGTTATGAAGAGATCAATTCTAAAATATACCTCCAGTCCATCTTGATATATTGGCAATATTCTATTTAGCTCTAGAATATGTTGTAGCAATATCGTTTAACCATTATGCAGCTTAGTGAGTAAATTTGATTTATTCACGTTTATCTCTAAGGAAAGGTATTGGCTTCTGTTTCTCCTTAACTCATGTCACAGCCTCTCCCTGATTCCAGCTGTCTCAATTGCAAATGAGAACTGTACGTGTCTCTTTTACATAGAGCCTAAATCTGTCTGACTGACTAGAAATACTTCTAGTGTTAGTCTGTCATTAATGACATCTGACAAATCCTAGCAAGCCAAACTATTTTTTGGGACTCATCCCCAAAAGGCATCATAATCTTACAGAAATGATTTGTTTAGCTAAGCGCTGGCATTTATGCATCATTTTCTTGAAATTCTCAGCAGTGAGTGAACCTTGTAACACATTCTTGATCATGATATAAAGCTGTCATTGCTTCCTATATCCCCTCACTCCCGTGTCTTGCTTATGTTGGCTGGATTTACATCATTTCGCCTTCTCAGTATCAAGTCTCACAGCCACTGGCAGCTGCACTGCAAACTAATCATTCCCTTAAACCCCTGGACTATAAGATAAATGGTTGAGATTATCAGCAACACACGATGATTCTATTAGGTTAAGTTGCATCTTATCTATCTCCTTCAAAGTACTGTGGACACTCAATATTGTGCAATTCTCACTAGCATTTATTGTTTTATTGTTATTTATTGTTTACTGTTTTCTGGTAATATGCATTTCTCCTTATGCATGATTTGATATTCAGTCTTAGCTGCACATAAGCCAAAGACATTATACTGACATCGCTCTTGGGTTCTTTGAAAGTATTCGTTTCTGTATTTCTGTTGGTAATAGAACGGTTGACCCCTTTCTCTCCTGTCTACTGTATGCTGATAAGATATCTCCAGCTGAAACTGTGAATAACATCTTCCTTTTTGGCCCACTTAAGTTGAGCAGCAGTAAACTCTTATCAAATTCTGCTTCCCGTTCTCATTACTAATAGCTACGTTAGCTTCCTCATGGAAGGCTATCAGTTTATATTTAAAATTGTTTCTGTTTTTCATCCAGTGCTGGCTGGTTTCACCAGATTATAATGCTGATACACGTTTTATTAGCGATGTTACTGGGTGACTATCAAAGTTCGTATCGCCCAACTCCCTTACGTTGTGGGTCCAGAGAATGTTCTTATTTATTACATCTCCGTACTGAAAATTCTGACTTTTAGTTTTCAGTAGCTTGATTTTCAGCATCTTTATCAGTACAGCCTGCAATATTTGATTGCCGAACCTAAAGACACTACGTTTACTGTTGCTATACAGCCAGATCAAGCTAAACGTAATCTCTCTCCCATACCAACTCATTTCTGAAATAAAGAAGAATTCAACATGTAGTCAACAAAAATAGAATTAGCATGGACGATAGGGCCAATAGTGGTTTTGTGGTCCCCACTCTTTGCTCTTTCTGGGCATGGGGGCGGGGGGGAAAAGCTTGAAGCTTATTTGAGAAGAGCCTGGCTAAAGGCAGAAGAGAATCCCTACTCAGTTTGGCTGCTTCAGGGTTGCAGCCCAGCTCTTGCAGCAATAATGGCACATGACAGCTTCGCCCTAGCACGCAGCCCGCCAGCTGGGCTGCGAGACGAAGACGACCACCCTTTCAAACGCGGGTTTTCTCTTCTGACGCAGCGGCCTTTGACAGCCGCCGACCTGCAGCTGCAACGCGGTGCACCTCGCTGCTGAATTACCTCATCCTGTGCCCGTGGCAGCTCCCCCTCCCTGCCCTCTCAAGGGAAAATGAAGCCCCTCGGCGCATCCCGCTTCCTCGCGAACAGGAAGGGGCTCCCCCTCGCTCCCACTTTCTAATAACTTTGAGGCGTTTTCTGGCCGTTTCGGGTCTACCTCCTGCCGCCCCTCCTGCCGCTGGCGGGCTCCGTCCTTCCCCGCGACAACAGCCGCCGGCTGCCGCAGCCCCGCGGGCCCCGCTCGGAGGCTCGGCCCGGGGCTGGCCGAGAGGCCGCGGCCTCCTCCTCCTCCCGCCGCCGCCCGCCCCGCGCTCACCTCGCAGAACGCCGCCATCTTGGCGCTGGCGCCCGTCACATGACCAAACCCGCGGGCGGAGAGGGGAGGCGGGGCGGCGGCAGGGGGGAGGGCTTCCTTCCCCTCCCCCGGCCCCCCCCCCCCCTCCTCCGGCTCCGCGCGGCGGGTCACGTGAGAGGAGAGCGAAGATGGCGGCGGGCGGGCTGTGCGCGAGGTGCGGGGACGCGGCGGCGGTTGGTCCGGCGGGGGGAGGGCGGCGGGGGAAGCACCGTCCCTCGCTGCGCGCGCGCGCGCGCCTCGCCTCCCCTCCGCGGGGGGGGGGAGGGGGCAGAGCGGGCCCCCGCGGGGGGCGGGGAGGGGAGAGATAACGGCCGCGAGGCCCGCGCCGGCCTGCCCCGCCGTAGCCCCGCCCCCCCCCCCGCGCAGCGAGGCCCCGCCCCCCTCCCCTGAGGGGGACCCCCCCACACACACCCGAGGTGGGGGGAGAGTGGGACCCTGGTGGTGGGGGGGGAGGGAGGGGGTCTCGCACCCAGGCCGGCCTGCGCCATGTTCCCGCCCCCGCGCAGGCTCTAGCGCGTCCCCGAGAGACCGTATCCCTCGCGGGGGGAGCGAGAGACCCACGCGAGAGACCCCCCCGGGCGGCGTGCGTGGGGCTGCCCGCCCCCCCCACCCGCGAGACCGCGCCCCGGGCGGCGGGCGTGGGGCCGCGTGTCCCCTCCACGAGAGCCCCCAGGTCAGGCCGGCGTGTCCGCCTGCAAGAGACCCCCCCCCCCCCCCGGTCAACAGCTGCGTGAGGGACCTCGCCTTCGGACGGGACCTGAGGAGATCGGGCGTTCTCGGGTGGGGTGGCCGCAGGCCGCGCGCCCGTCTGTGACGGACCCCCAGCCCTGAGGGGGCCCAGCGCTGGTCTGTGGGAGAAACCCCCTGCGCCTCCGTCTGTGCGCGCCGTCGGTCCCTAGAGAGGTCGAAGGAGTCTGCTCGCGCGGCGGACGTTGGGCGAAATCTTCAGGGATTTCTGTCATCCCTCGTTTTGGGGGGAACGAAAGCGATGTTTCTGAGGAAGGTCTGGAGTTGCCCGCTCTAGCAGGTGGATCTCCCCTTTGGATTTGAACGTGGAAACTCTCCGTGGTGTTCTTCAGTGGGCTGGGTTTTTTTCTCCCCCAAAACTTAGCAAGCATTGGTAGTGATTTTTTAGGCATTTTGTGTTTCTTTTGTTCTTCCACAATGTAAAAGATTAAGTGCTAAATAGAACTGCTGTTTACAAGCTTTGGCTGCCAAGCTGAAGTCTTGATTTATGCTAAAGTTTTGGAGGTATCTGTCAGACTTCTTTTAAGTCACAGAGTTATTGTCACAAAGAGCATAGATTTCAGGGTTTGATTTTCGTTTTTTGAAGAACTGAACCCTTTGCAAATATAAAATTAAAATAGCAGAGATGTGGAAGATGTGTACAGGAAGCTATTTTTTTTTGATGACATCCTGGTCCAGTGATCACTTTGGACTGATGTCTTCTTCGGTTTTGTGTGTGGATTTTGACATATATTGTAACGTTTTTGGATTCAGGAAAGTTCCTAGTAGTCTAATTACAGTAATGCCTACAAGCGCTAATGGGGACAGGAACACCACTGTTGCATATGACCACATTAAGAGAGCTTTCTTAGCTCTCTTAGCTCTCTTAGAGTCTAATTAGCGAACTGGCAACAAACAGTGGTCTGTTTTAATCGTAGAAGAGGTTTGGATGGAATGAAAATGAGAAGGGTTGGCTGTGCCATACTGATGCTCCGTTCTACAAAGGGATGCTTTTCTTGGTAAAATTGTGTGGCCTTTTCAATGCTCTGTGTGGGCTGGAGAGGTTGCACCCGCAGCTGGTTGCCAACGCGGGTCAGGAGAGGTCCTTTAGCTGCTATACAGGGAGGTGCATCTAACTGTCAAGGAAATTGGCAGGTAGAAATTAGGTTGGTTGCGCTGCTGAAAATAATAGCGCGTATAATCCATTTAAATAGCACCATGTGTCAGAAGTTACAGATGACTTTCATTGCCGTAGTGAATTCTCTTGAAGACGTTATTCCAAAAATAAGTTAGTATGTTTTTTTGTTTTTTATAAGAGTTGTTGTACAGCAATCTTTGCATGATGAGTAGTGCTGTTTAACTCTTGATTTGTTTTATATTGCTAAAAGATCGTCAGTTAGCTCCGAGTTCCTGAAATGTTCTACTTGGGTAGCAACTTTTTGCAGAGCTGTTTTAGGGAGATTCATCTTTCTGGTTTGCATATGCCTGAGTTAGGATTTGATCTGTAATACTTAATAGCACAAACTGGCTTTCCTACAAAGTTGTAAGGAACAGGGAGAAACAAGAAGCTCAGGGTTAATATTCCGAAGAACTGAGGCAAACATTCTACCTTATGTGAAAGTATTGCCGTTTTTCACTTTACCTAGTTTTATTTTCCACCTGGAGTGGAGTAGGAAACTATTATAGAGGAATTTGTTTGGAGGAGAGCAACAAATGACATTGGATAAAATATTGCTCTCTACTTTAATTAGATTTCCTCTTACTAACCTCAGATGTCCAAATAGCAAAATCAGATTGAGCTAATAAACTGATATAAATGTGCTGCTTCCTTGATATGAGTTTATGTTTCCCTGTACCACCTTAATGTGATCTGCTTGAAGTAAATTGCAACTTTAAAAAGGAGTAAGCTAAATATAAACCTGAGACAGTGTTCATTAGTAAAATACTCTCTACCTTTTCCCTTTGTTTTTAGGAGCAGCAGAGAATTGTGGACTATTCTTCTGGGCAGATCAGCTTTAAGAGAACCAGTAAGTCTGTGTCTGGCGAGGCAGGTTTGCCCGTCACTGAATGGACTTCGTGGCCTAAATACATCATTTGTTGTGCAGCTGTTTGAATATCAGTGAAAATATGTTTTTGCTGCTTTTCCCTCTTCCTCAGTGCGATCTTTTTTTTCCCTCTTTTTCCACTCCTTGTTTATTTTTCCACTCCTTGTTTATAGCTGCTTCATGAACTTCTACCTGGAAGGGTGTATGTGAAAAGGTGGTTCCCTTTCTGAAGCGGACACAAGTGGTACTTTCTAGACTGGCTGGCCTGGGTATTCATGAGTGGTACAGCCTGCTTCCTTATTTTCTGGGACGGAGCCCGTGCTTTCAAGAATGTGCCCAGAGGTTGGAAATCCAAATGTGTTTCTAAACCCAGTCCGTTGCCTCCTCTTTCCTCCCCCTTCCCATAATTAGGCAAGGCAGCAAGCTTTTTCATACAATATGCACCTTGAATCAGAGCCTGAATCATAGACGCTCTTGTTGTTTGTTGTGTGTTGTTCCTGTCTCTTTGTGGTGGTGGTGGTGGAATTACTTTGCCTAGTTTAAATTAAGCAAATCTGATACTCGGAGGTGTATGCCGAAGAATCTGTTCAGCAGTATTCTTTTCTTTTTTCAGGCTCAGATTGCGGCAGAATTGAACAAACACTGGCAGAGGCTGTTAGAGGGGCTCTCATACTACAAACCCCCAAGGTATAGCAATTACCTGATTTTAGAAATTGACCTCTAACTTCTAAAATGAGATCTACTAATATGTAGAGAAGAATGTTGAATATTTCTCTCTGATTACATAAAAACAGATTTTTACTCTTGCGTGATTTGAGATTTCAGGAGAGGAGTAAAAAAAGAAAGTGCTCTATCCAAATAACATTTTGAGGCATGACACGTACACTGGAGAGAAGTAACAGTGGTTTCTGCTCTCCTTGCTAATGTTAGATAGCTCTTAACCCTTGCATCTGCTAACTTGTAGTGATCGCATGCAAGTATGCATCCTGCAGAAAAGTGACTCCTCTTGACGGTTAGTCATCTCAGAAAGGTATCCAGATTCTCTCACAGAGGGAAAGATTATATTCTCCTTTTTTTTTTATAGTAATAAGATAATGATGTTGAATGTTATCTGGTGGGAAGATTACAAAGTAGTATTGTATTAAATACTGAAAGGCCTTTGAAAGTAAATGAAAGTTAAGTTTAAACTGATAAAACTGAAAATTTAAAACTAAACCTTTTTAATTCATTCCTTGAGATTGCTGCATTGTTAATGACAAAAATTTCTATTTTCTTTAGCACGACTTCTGCAGAAAAAATAAAAGCTGATAAAGATGTAGCTGCTCCACTAAAAGAATTGGGTCTGAGGGTCAGCAAGTTTTTGGTGAGTGAAGGTGCTATTTTTTTTTTTTTTTTTTTTTTACCCCTGCACTTGATTACGTTGTTACTGGAATTGCTTTTTTGAGTCTTCACGATGTTGAATAGAGGCAAACTTAAGTTCTTTTCAATTTAGAATAATCTAAAAGGTGTTATAAGTACGTGTTGGGGCTTTAGGTCAGAATTTTTGAGGGGATTAATAACCTTGAGGTTCTTTGACCTTCCTTGTTAACCTAAGAAAAGGAAGGGAAGGCAGAAGCGCTCACCCTCTTCGGTCTTTCTTGGATTCTTTCAAGACATCTGGTCTTGGAAGACTGGTTGGCTAAAACTTTATGTCCTTTGAATTAGTGGTCATGTTTGAAAATACTGACCGATTACCTGCAAGGTTATGGTCATTCAAGCTAGAAGTTAGAGTTAGGTGGTTAGTGGAGGTACCTTTATTGAAATGATGTCATGTTCCTTTTGCTGAAGTCGAAGTAGCTACATCTAAGTCATGTCAAAGCTCGCGTGTTCTGCTTTAAACAAAAATACTGACTGAAACAAGTAACAATTCGAGAAGCAAAGGTTTTCTTTTGACGTACTTTGGAAATTACTAATTCCGAAGAGAAGAGCTGCCTGGATGTTTCGAGCGAGTCTTCATCTTTAATGAATTGAGTTGCATGTTATTCATTTCAGAGCATCTCTCTCTCTGTCTTTCAGGGTCTGGATGAGGAGCAGAGTGTGCAGTTGTTACAGTGTTATCTTCAGGAGGATTATAGAGGGACAAGGGACTCCCTGAAGGTCTGTTACTCACATTTATTTTCTTTTTACTCCACATCTTTCCTTAATGCCCGTAGCTCGCTGATGAATCTGGTCACATGCAAATCTGAGTACTGATTTGGAAATGGCTTTTTAGCTTTTCTTCTCTGAACCTGTAACGTTCAAGTGCTTTACAGAAACGTGATGCCAGATATCCAGGCCTAACTTTCTCGTACCTCATCTTACTTTCTTTGAATCTCTTTGTGAGGATTCATCTCCTCTCTCTGTCACAGAATACATGAAAGCTACAGATTTTTGAAGGAGAGTGAGCAGAGATGACGAGCAAACATTTAGTTATAAATGGAAGTTTTGGCTTTGTACTTTTGAAATCTGTCTTTCCAAAATAAATGGAGTGAAAAATTCTCTCTTATTGCTTTCAGTCTATTTTGTGAGTATGTATTTTGTCAGCAGGTATTTCTGTGGTCAGTAACTCCTTATTTTTTTTGTTTTGCTTGCAGACCGTTCTTCAGGATGAAAGGCAGAGTCAGGCTCTGATACTGAAGGTTAGTCTTTTGCATTTATATTTTCTTTTGAGAAGATCTGTTGACAGAGAACCAGCTTTATTTATATGGATCCAGAAAAGCCTGGAATGATTAAGCTGCTCTTTCATATAAATAGCAAATTTTGGAAGGTGCTTATGAAAGATATACATATAGATTCGAACAACATTAGTAGTTGCTATAGAAATTTTAGATTTAGTACCAGAATATTTAGCTAGGCAGACATATATTCCCCAGTTTTCCAAAGCTTGCAAGCTTATGCGCTGCTATATGAAGTGACCACTCTGAAATGGAGACTGATGGTCATACCTGATTGAGGATCGTGAGGATGAGGAATGAGGGATCAGCTCTTCCTCTTCCAAGCTGTCTCAATTAGCAGTGTAATTATAGTCATGTTCCCGCAGGCATGTTTTACTGCGTTCTATAAAGTTAATTAAGGATTTTTTCAGATAACTTAAAACTGCGTAGAAGTATGTTGAAACTCCAGCTGTTGTAATGTTTAGGGCGCTGTGTGCTCTTGTGCTGAAGGCCTTGGCAGTATATGGGAGAGGATACAGAATACCATATTGGTACTGATGGCACTGTATATTCACAGCTTGCTGACTATTACTATGAAGAGAGGATCTGTATTCTGCGCTGCGTCCTCCACCTGCTCACTTATTTTCAGGATGAGAGGCACCCTTATACAGTGAGTATGGGAACCTTTTCCTGGATATGATTTCAGTGAAATAGGCTGAATATGTAACTTATGCAATAATTTCCCACCTGTGACTGTAATAAGCACATGAGCGTGCATGTGAAAAGTTCTTTTATATATTTTTTAAGGCACAGTACTTTCAGTGTATCGAAAAGTTGGACAAGGAACTGGTTCCTAACTACCGGAAACAGTTTGAAGAGCTGTACAAAGCAGAAGCTCCTACGTGGGAAACGCATGGAAATCTCATGGTATTTTGTTTCTCGCTATTCTCTATCAATGTTGTAAAGTCTTTTCTTATGTATGGTTTGCTGGAAAATGAGTATGTGTGGATGCAGTTAAAAAGGATGTTTTTCTAGTCCAAGAAACGTAAAAAATGTTTTCCCTTTAAGGGAACACACTTTTACGCGGGAGCAAAGGGAGATGTTTGAAACATATTCTTCCTTGTAACAAATCCATTGATAGTGCTAGGCTAACGGATCCGTTTTGTGTAGCTGTTTGTAATTTCTCTGCATCAGCATACTCTGTATTAACAGTGGGACAGAAGAGCAGGTTTTCTTGCTGTTGGTGCAAGCCACTTACTCCACAAGCTGTTGAAATGCCTCCACACATCTTGGTTTCTGGTTGCTTTGACTGATCTGTGACCTTCAACATGTAATAGTAGGATCGTTTTCTGTGCAGACAGAACGTCAGATTTCCCGCTGGTTTGTGCAATGCCTCCGTGAACAGTCCATGCTCCTGGAAGTCATCTTCCTCTATTATGCATATTTTGAAATGTCACCTGATGAGCTTCTGGCATTTGCAAAGATGTTCAAAGAACAAGGATTTGGCACTAGACAAACAAACAGACACTTGGTAGATGAAAGCATGGATCACTTGGTGGACCGTATTGGGTAATTATCATGTATATTTAGGGAGTGAGTACGGAGCAAAACAGTTTTTTTCTTCAGTATGAAAGTATTTATAATTTATAATTGCTGCTGCCTCTCAAAATCACCAGTATTTCAAGCAAACTAATTGTGATGAGGGTAGAATTGGCTTTTCTGGTCCCACCAGGGGTGTGTGGCAAAAGGAAGGTGTAGTTGCAAAGCAGAGGGGCATATGTGTACTAACTTTAATTTAACTGTCCTTGAGAAGACCGGCAATGAAGACCCAGCGTCATTAGTTCTTAGACTGGCTGGTGGTGAAGTGAAGTTGCATCTTCACCATCCTTGCGGTGCTTGTTGTTTGGCTACTGCCTGAGTGGAGGCTAGCACGCCCTCTCTGTCCTCTACTGTTAACTGTGATGCCTCTGTTCAAGCTGTCATGGGTTTGCTTACAAAAGCAGCAGTAAGATCTTCATTTTGCGGTTTAAGACATAACTTAAGCTTCAGCTGGAGGGAATGAAAGTGCTGCCAGGTGGCAGAGAATTTTTGTCTGTTCAACCAGGAATGGTAGTTTTGAAGATTTTACTCTCTCATATACTGGCATTTTGAGTCCAAGAATCTGGATTAGCTGCTCTTTATTTAAGAATTCAATGTGAAAAAGGAGGGATAAATAATTGAAGAACAATCCAGTCATTCTTTGAAGCAAGTAGAAAATGCAGGAAATTAAGTTTCTGACCTACTTGTCTTTATCCCACTCCTGCTTTCAGATACTTTAGTGCTCTTATTCTGGTGGAAGGCATGGAAATAGACTCCCTGCATGAGCGTGCTTTGGATGACAGGACAGAAGAGCACAAATTAGCCAGTAATGAGCATATCCACCAGGTAAGCTAATGGGAGAGTGATCCCCTGGCAAGCAATATGGAACCTGCTGTATTTACCCAATCAGTGCTGTTAACAGATTATAACTGTAAGTTCTTGATCCTTGGATGTGTTGACTGAGTGAAAGTGGATAACATCCACCTAACGTGCCAGGGCAAATAAGAGGTAACTAATTCTTATCCCACTTAGGTTTGCTTGGTTATCTTGGGCCTTTCTCCAAAGAAGGGTGTGAGCAAAGAAATAGACAGTGTGAACTTTCCAGAAGGGGATGAAACAACACATTTGTATTGTCAGGGATTTTTAGGACAGAGAACACCTGAGACTAGAACAACTATGAACCTGTAAACCATGCACAAAAGCAGACCAAGGCTGCAACTATCTATAATTTGGTCAACTGCAACTTTGAAGTAATTACCTGCAAAGGAAAGGTGACTTTGTGGTAAGACCCAATCCAGCTGTATGCTTGCTGAGCATGAGTTTCTTTAAGATGGACTTGATTGTTTTGCTTCTGCCTTATCTTTGAGCAGGAAATGGACAATCAGCTGCTGCAGTTAGGGGATGTCTCACATCATGCACCTGTGCTTTTGGCCTGGGCTCTGCTCCGTCATACTGTAAGCCCAGAAGAGTCAACAAACATGATCAGGAGAATGGGCAGCACTGCTATCCAGCTGAACGTGTTCCAGTATTTAACAAAGCTTCTCCGATCACTGAGCAGTGGAGGGAAGAATGTGAGTTTTTTATAACCATATTTTTAGGCTCTTTGAAGGTTTTTTCACTACTGATGATGTAAAGGCATGGTGGGAAGCAGATGATTTTGGACCAGTGTTCTTTCAATCTAAATCTGGTTTTAAGCAGAGCATGTAGTAAAGGAACAGTATGTGATGGACATTTCATCATCTTGCCTGCTTTCAGTGAAGGGCAGAAATCAATTTGAAGTTAAACAGATGTTTATGCCCAAAGAATAAATAAAAGTAACTTCTGTAAGTTGAGGAACTGTATCTCATTTGAGCAGAAAAGACTGCATTTAATCACATTTGTTGATTTGCCTCCGTAGGTGTACCTGCTATTGTAGATCTTGATTATTAGCTGATATAACTGTGCGCCGTTTTCCCTATATGGTTTCAGTGGACAATGCAACGTACAGGTGAACTACTTTGTAGGCAGAAACCAAGGAGAGTAAATCCTTTTGATTTCTCTGAACACCAAGTGTTTCTTTTCATGATGTTTTGAAGAAGTTTCTGCTGCTGCTGATGACAGTGGCAACGTTTCTCAGTTCAGTGAAATCTTTCGTGTTATGTGAGACTTAACTAATAACTGCTTCTTCTTTTATTGCCTCTCTGCTGACTGCAGCAATGAGGTATGAAAGAAGCAGAATCTCATACGTGCGCACTGTCTGAAAAGGAGATTGAGCACTGCTACAGTGTGTTCTGTACTTCATAATTGTTCCTATAATGGTCTTGTGTATTCTTTCTTTCTAGTGTACTGCCAGCACAGCTTGCATGTGTATTTATGGGCTGCTTTCCTTTGTCCTGACATCACTGGAATTGCATACGTTAGGTAATCAGCAGGTAAGCATCCAAGACTCATTTTGTCTGTTATCTAATGTAAAACAACCTGTCGTAACTGACGCTACTACCTCTGTCAAATGCTAATCCTGCATTTGAAGCAGCGAGCTTTATGTGATTTACGTAGTTCTAAGAGAGTGATTTACTATTTTTCCTCCTCCATTTACGTGATATAAACTTGATGAACACCTCTGTAGACTGACAGATTAGTAATGAAAGATAAAGTGCCTTGCACATGAAATCCTGCAGTTTTGAAACTGATTGCTGATGTGTTGTTTCCAAAAGAATGGAAATCATAACTCAATCTCTAAGTTTGGGAAGACTTCATGCAGCCCTCTGCAGATGTAGTGGACGTCTTTGGCCAGTCCTTTCATCGTTAATGAGAGCGGCCTTAGACCGATTGCATGTTCTGGGTTTGGGTGTTCTAGATGTTTCCCTCTGTTTTGAATAGTGGAAATAGTTCAATTTTAATGAGTAAACATGGAAACTTAAATTCCAAGGATGTGACAAAACTTGGTTGGGATGAAAGCCCTCTGGGTGAAACAACTTTTTGTTTTCTCCTTCCTTTCTTTCTTTGAAGGATATAATTGATGCAGCGTGTGAAGTTCTGGCAGCTTCCAGTATTCCTCAGCTCTTCTGGAAGACGGTGAGCGTGTCGGAAGCTTCTTTGACCTGCCTTGCTTAGACTTAAAACCTGATGAAGAAAAAAGATCCCTTTAGGAAAGGAACAGACTGGTCGTATTTAGTTAGTTTCTGGGAGGGCCTGAGGAGTTAGTTTCCGTTTGTATTTATCTCTGATTTACTTTTGCCCTTTCCTGCCTTTTAGGTACAGCCTTGGCTTTACTCTTGAAGGGTACTGGAACAAGTTTTAATATAGGTGATAGTTTAAACCAGGGCTGGGGTTGCAAGGACTGAACTAACTCCTGGCAACAGCGTCATGCTTATTTTTTGTTGTCACAGAATTGGGAGGATATGTAATGCATTATAGTCTTACTTCCTGCCTTATACTTGCACACTGCCTCATGCTCTAGTCTGTGCAAGTTCTGGAGTGATACTTTTTGCATGACTTAATGTTAAACGTACAGCTTAAAAGGGAACTATATCCTTGTGTTATACTGAGACCATTTTAGTATTTCTTTTTAGTAATAAGACATTTGCTTTCTGTTTCCACCACCAGGAACCAACTGCAGGTCTGGGTATTATCCTGGACAGCGTGTGTGGGATGTTCCCCCATCTTCTTACTCCTCTCCTTCAGCTGCTCCAAGCCCTTGTGTCGGACAAATCTACTGCAAAAAAGGTGCAGCATCTCTCTTAGTGTTTGGGAGATGATTTATTTCTAGACAGGGAGAATGTGCTGTGTGATACTATTTTCTTTCTTTCCGTTACAAATGCATATCACAGTTGCAGCCTTAGATAACAGATATGAAACTTCTACTGAAGAATAGTGGTTAGGGCTCCTTTTTAGTCCTTTGTTGTTGCTAGACACTGGGGAGACCCGTTTCCTGACTTTTAGGAAGCTCTTCAACTCTAATGCCTGAAGATTAAGATATTGTCTCTTTGAAAAGTTGCACTTCATTCACAGTTCGTTCCTGATTCATTGGGTCAGACTTGTCTGGACGTGTGGACTTCCTAACAGTGTTTTGGTAGGGTTGGCGTGTTAGAAGGATATTGTGCGTGTCAAGAAAACTTACCTATTCCTAGAAATGACCTAGTTGATTTTTTTTTTTTTGAGAAGTTCTGTTTTTTTGGCTGTATTCTTTAAGCTCTCTCTGTGTGCAGGTGTACAGTTTCCTGGATAAAATGTCATTCTATATTGAATTGTACAAGCATAAACCTCCTGATGTGATTTCTCATGAAGATGGCACACTTTGGCGAAGACAGGCTCCAAAGCTACTCTATCCTCTTGGTAGGGGAATTGCATTTGACCTTTTCTCATTCAAGTTTTGGGGATTTAGTTCCTTTAAGTGTCTTCTAACTCGTGGGGAAATTCATGACTTAATTTTATTTCACCTCCTCCTTCTTCAATCCTTAGGGCTAGGCCAGACAAATCTACGGATACCTCAGGGAACAGTAGGCCAAGTGATGCTGGATGATCGGGCTTATTTGGTACGATGGGAGTATTCCTACAGCAGCTGGACACTGTTCACCTGTGAGATTGAGATGCTGCTCCATGTTGTATCAACAGCAGGTAGGACATGTTGGGAATTGGGGGCATGAAAGAGAACTATGTGTGTCTGTTAATTGATATTGGTTTGAGGTTAATAGTAGGACTGAGCAGCAATAAGTACTTTGTATACGTTCTTCACCTCACAGGGATTGCCTGGTATGGTGCCAGTCATCATGAGCAGGTGATGACTGTGGAATACAGCAGCATGTGGAGGGCCCTGATTAAGTGGGGGAAGAAAATACTGGAGGAAAGCATAGAGAAGGAGGGGATTTGTAGGAGAAACATTGTAGAGCAGAGAGGGAAAAGTCAAGGGCGACAAGAAGATGAAAAGGCTTGGAATACTCTTCCAGAAATCTGTTTTTGTGTTACGATAATTCTGTGAAATTTGTTGGGAAAGGCTAAGCACATGTAGCGAGATGAGATAAATTTTAGAGGAAGGAAAAGTTGAGATAGATTAAAATAAAAATGTTTTGTGTTACGGGGAAACAGCCAGTGTATGTGCAAAGAGATTAATGTACGTTTCTATAGATTGGATGACTGCTTAAGTGTGATTAATTCTAATGTTAATGTTCCTTACCCAGATGTGATTCAGCATTGCCAGAGGGTAAAGCCGATCATTGATCTGGTTCATAAAGTCATCAGCACTGATGTATCAATAGCAGATTGTCTTCTACCAATCACATCACGAATCTACATGCTCCTGCAGAGGTAAGCCGCTGACCAGCCTTAAGTCACTAACAGCTGAGGTTCCTGAGAAGATACGATTAGCAGGAAGAATGATCAATTACCAGTTTGGTTAAAAGCTTTGCAAGAAGTGTCTCAGTGCTGGAATTCTCCAAGACTGGTGTTCAGCTCTCAAGGCTGTTCTGGCTACACACCATTTAATGCTTTAATTATAATAATACAGCAGGATGGCCTCTCGCTCCCTTCTTGAATGTAATACAATTTTATCTATTTCAAGGCATTTTGTACTGGTAGCTGTACTTACAGAAAAGGGGAATAAAGCCTACCATTAGAGCGGTACCTTCCTGGTGATAAAACAATCACTACTTATCAACTCTCCTCTCACTACTAACCGCCTGGGAATGGATTTTCTGCTGCGTAATCGTTGTTCACTGTGACAGTCTGCTGCTTTGGCAGCCTTACCTGTCGCAGTAAATTGCTCTAATTCAGGTGTGAGGCAGAGGTGGCTAAAAGCCTAGACTGATGTCTGTATTGTCCCTGGTTACTTTTAAATGCATGCGTACTTCAGTGAGAAATACATCTTTTTGATCAAAACAGTAATATGCAGGCTAGACCACGGGTGGCAGTGCAGTTTATGCATAATGCTTCTCTTTCCTAGGCTAACGACTGTAATCTCTCCCCCTGTTGATGTTATTGCTTCTTGTGTCAATTGTTTGACAGTACTGGCTGCTCGGATGCCAGCCAAGGTAAGGAAATGACCTTCCAGGTTTTCTAGAATTGAGCGCTAATAGACATGTATGTGTGAATGAGAGGGAATATCTCTACTTCTCTCGCAGGTTTGGACCGACCTTCACCATACAGGGTTCCTGCCATTTGTTGCCAATCCAGTGTCCAGTATGAATCACATGATTAGGTAATCCTTTTGGTTTTTTTTTTTTGTTTTTGTTTTTGTTTAAACCTAAACCTTTCGTAACAGGTCGTAAAACCTTTTTCCCAGTGTGAGATAGGAGGTCCATGAAATCCATGGATTTGACATGCTCTTCACTCATGAAAGGACAGAGAGCTGGCAAAAACTTTGCTATCGGTTCAGTTTCAGCAGAAAAGCTGGGATTCTTTGATCAAAGTGTGATTCCTGGGAAGGTCATCTAAAATTCCCTGGTATTCAGCATCTCTAGCTCATGTGATGTGGAATTTCCTCGTTTGTCAAATTACAATCTTAAATGGAGAACTATGAAATAATGTCTGTTGTCACACAATGGAAAAACAAACTCAGTAATACTTGGTAGAACAGTGAGCATTGGAGCCCTTCACCGCTAATGCTGCCTGTTGTTTTCACTCATGTGGACAGTCACTTGAGCTGTCAGCTGTGTAAAAACTCTTCAGCCCACTTCTCTCTTTCGCTTTCTCTTTCTCCACAGATTGTTATTTGCACTGTACGTGAATGAATTGCATGCAACTGTAAAGCATTAGTTTCGTGATGGAAAGTGCTTAAATAACAAATTTATTTTTAGGCAGTGAGGATGAGTGTGCTAAATTTGGAGTTAAGAGTAAGATTCATCTTATTCCAAATACAGGCTATAGCCCTGCGGAGAGGCAAAATACTGCATCTTAGAGTGCATATGATCTATGCTGTTCTGAATTAGTCCCTTCTTGCTTATGATCATACTTTCTTGTAGCTAGTAGCAGATGAAGTAATTGAGGTTGTACGTGTGCACCTGCTGCCCTTCTTGTCAGATTCCTGCTATTCATACCATGAACCCTCTTGCTCATTTCACAGTGCGGAAGGGATGAATGCTGGGGGCTATGGAAACCTACTGATGAGCATAGAACAGCCTCAAGGCGAGTACAGCGTTACCATCTCCTTCCTGAATCTGATCACGACTCTTGTCCGGGTGAGTGCTTCTGGAGCAGTCTTCATGTGAAGTTAGCTTTAGGCTGTTATGGTAGGAAAGTGAAATAGAGCAGTCTGAGATGCCCTTTGCAACGGGTTTCTTTGGGTAATAATTACTTGCCGCTCCCCTTTGTGCTATCGTTTCTGCTTTCTCTGTAGTCTGGTTCTCTCAAAAAAAAACCCCGTTTTGATTCATCGGATCTGCTGGGGAATAGAATTTGCTTGTAATTTGTAAATCTGTAAATCCCTGTACTCAATACTTTTCTCATACTTTAGAGATCGATATAGAAACTGGAATATCTTTTTACAGAAGATTTCTTGTCCTTTTAAGCAGAAGCAGAACAATAACACTTCTGTTTTCCCTAGGGACAACTTGGTAGCACCCAGAGCCAAGGGCTTGTGCCCTGCATTGTGTTTGTCCTGAAGGAGATGTTACCAAATTACCACAAATGGCGCTATAACTCCCACGGAGTGAGAGAGAAAATTGGTAAGGATGGTGGGGTTTTTCTTGGGGGTGGGAGGGGGGAAGGATCAGCTCTCTTATTGGAGAGAACGCTGATTTTTTTCTTTCTTCCCCCCTTTTTTTATCAGACCTTCTCTAGCAGCCATCTGGAATTTGCTTTGTGCATTATCAGTATTGCAAGATGCTGTGAATTTGTTTGAAAACGTTAGGAACTTGGCGACAGCTTTTCCTGAAAACTGAGTAGTCATTTACTCTCTGTTTTAGGGTGCCTGATTCTGCAGCTGATCCATGCTATACTGAATTTATGCCCTGAAATGGATCCTCGCAGTAGGTAAGATGGGCAATGGATTTCTGATCTGCAGTAAGCTCATTAACAGTGCGAGAGGACTCTGTTACTATCTTTTTGTTTCAATGTTTGACTGTGAATTACTAGGAGGAAAGTGATGTGGTTGTGTAGTATTGATTTCAGCCCTTGCCTGCATTCCTGAGTTCAGGGAGGGCAGAAAAACGTTAGGGATAGAGCAAACCATGTTGCTTTTTAGCGCACCTGACAAGGAAAGAGAAAGCAATAAGTATGTTCCCCAAGACAGATCTCCATCCACTTTCATATGTGGTATACCTGCTCTGAAGAAAGTAGAAGGGAGAAGAAAGTAGGGGTGCGTGGGGGATGTAGGAATTCATAGAGGCTACTTTGTGGTAGTTTACTTGGTGCTAGGTGAGAAACTAATGCAAACGCTCCCATTGGTGATGTCCTGTGTCATTCATGTCTCGCAGCAATGCCCCCAGCCTTCAGTCCTTGTGCATCTTCAGTCTGGCCAACACTGAAGCAGGGCAAGCTGTCATTAACATCA
Source organism: Struthio camelus (assembly GCF_040807025.1). Lineage (NCBI taxonomy): Eukaryota > Metazoa > Chordata > Aves > Struthioniformes > Struthionidae > Struthio > Struthio camelus. The sequence goes on along the minus strand of NC_090961.1, from coordinate 7,123,871 downwards.
TGGGAATTGGTGTGGACACAATTGATATGGTAATGGCTTCCCAGTCTAGTAGGTGAGTTGCATATATCACTGCAGTAGCCTGAGGAAAGAAGAAACAGATAATACCTGAAATGTAGTTTTAACTTGCTTAGTCTTAGCTGGGCATCAGCATAGCAGCTAGCTAAAGCAAACTGCCTCATATGTTCTGGAGGACGAGCCTTCTGTGTGTCCCGGACCTGTATGTAGTTTTTGCTGTACACTCTCCATTTCATGCAGTTGCTTTAGTTTTCTGTTTTGCTCAGCCTAACTGACGTTTGGAGCATGTCAGTGGGTGTAAATGTCCTCAATTTTTTAATGTTTGCTAGCATTACCTTTTTTCATCAAGAATTCACTTGAGCTCAATGTGTAAGAATGAATGAATGAATTAGAAGCAAGAGGATTATAGCCGGTATTAGAACGTCTAGGTCTTAAATTTACATCAGTCTAAGTCAAGCTATTATTATGAATGAATCATTATCAATGAGTTGTTATGAATGAATCATAACAAAGCTGGAACTGTAATTTTAGAAGGTGCTAGGAATGATTAGTCTCTTCAAGTTGGATTCAGAAGGCTGCTTGAAGTACTCTTGAAATCGACTGTATTGAAGGCTTTTTTAGCATTCAGAGTGTTAACTTCCTTATGGTTCTCACTGAGGCTTGAAACTTTGGCTTTAGCTGTGGTTTAATCCCTTCCCTTTCCTCTGCTCTCTTTTCCTAGCCAGCCTTACTTGACACGCAGACACAGCCAAACTTGCCAGCCGGTTGTTTCTGAGAATGTCTGCCATTTTGTTCTTTAGCAACAAAAGATCGGAGGAGAATCCAGATTTATTAAGAGGAGAGTGAGATCTATTTGAAAAGCCCTTTTTGGCTTTCTCTCCAGCCTCTTTATCTGATAAGGAAAACCTTAATGAAAATACCAGACTTAGAGCCAGTTTAAGCTCTTCATCCAGTTTGGGTACGTTATAATTTATGAGAGATTGGTTCTGGAAATGTTTCTACCTTTGTCCTAGCAGATTTAAAATCTCTGGACCCAGAAGAAGAAGAAAGTGACAATAGACAGTCAGACTATTTTTCTTTTTTCTTATTGGACACTGAAAAAATATTTTTGCCAGCCTTGAGTTGTGTGTATTATGGGGATTTGTATTTCAACAGCTGTTATGTGGTGACACGAGAAACTGAGTAAAGGTGTCTTATAACCCCTGCCTGACAGCATATAGAATCTGCTCTGTGAATGTTGTGCAAATAATAAATGTCAGTTGTCAACACAATTACTTTGATTTCTTTTTGGAAACGCAGTGATGAGTCACAAGGCCAAGGTCAACTGCTGATACAAACAGTGAAGCTGGCATTCTCAGTCACGAATAACGTCATCCGATTGAAACCCCCTTCTAGTGTGGTGTCTCCATTAGAACAGGCGCTTACTCAGCATGGTATGTGTTTCTCCAAGCGGGCAGCTTAGGAAGCTGTGCTTTTCTGTTATATGGAAATAATCTCAAACGTTTCTAAAGAAACACATTCGGATTTGAAGGTTCCAAAAAGTGCTCTCCAGAGATGGGCGAAGGCCTGTTCTCCCTTCTCTAAGGCATTTTTCTCCTCTTAAGACAGCTTCTGAAATATTAAACAAACGTGGCTTGGTTTTACTGCGTTTTAATGAGATGGATGTGAAGCGTATAATAAATCAGTTGCCATTAGTATCTCTGACTGGGCTCATACCTTATGCTTTTGGAAGATTGGGCTAATTTTCACTTTCCACTATTGAAATCGTTGATAAATAATTACAACTTATTGCAGGTTCTTCTCTTTCATTTTAATTGTATTTTCTGCAGGTGCTCACGGAAACAATCTTATTGCGGTCTTGGCCAAATACATCTACCACAAACATGACCCTGCACTTCCACGCCTGGCCATCCAATTGCTCAAACGACTGGCTACGGTGAGACGAAGCTTACTCAAAAGTGCTCCTTTGCTTTTCCCCTTTTGACTGATTCCAGCACTGAAACTCTTTTGGGATAATTCCTTCAGGCTCGTGTGTGTCACAGTACATAATGCAACTCTACTGAAGGCTGCATGAACTGAAACCTTTCCAGTTTTGCCATGCTCCTTGAGACATAAGAGAGACAGCAGAATTGCCAAAGAGGAAATTTTGGTTCAGTTTGCAAGTTTCTACCTGCTTAATGAAAATAACTGTAATTTTGGAGTTCACTTACTTCTATTCCTAGATTCAATATAAAATATTTTGGAGTTTCAATTTAAAATGCAAATCACCTTTGTGGCAGAGGGAAGCAGCATTCTGTAGAGTTTGGTTATCCATGTTTCTGACGTTTCTTTGCTTTCGCAGGTTGCTCCCATGTCGGTTTATGCCTGCCTTGGTAGTGATGCTGCTGCCATCCGTGATGCCTTCCTGACCCGCCTGCAGAGCAAGATTGAGGACATGCGTATTAAAGTCATGATCCTGGAATTCCTCACAGTTGCAGTGGAGACACAACCTGGGCTCATTGAACTGTTCCTGAACTTGGAAGTGAAGGACGGCAATGATGGGTCAAAGGTAGAACAGCAGATACCTTCCCAGGGCCTTACTTGTTTTTTATCGTAAATTAGTTCAAAATACGTTTATGGCAGTCTTATGGCATCGGTCTCTAAATTCTAACAGGTAACCTGAAGTGCCTAATGTGAAGGTAAATGTAGCGTTTGCTTACAATGAAAGGATGTGCTGCTGTCCCAGCTTCACCTTTCCTTACAGCCAAAGAGAAGCTTTCCCCAGGGTCTCAAAGCAGATACTTAATTAACATGCAAATGGCTGTATTGGGTCAGGCCAAAGATCCCTTTCTTGACTCTGACAATGGACAGTCAATGGAAAAGCTGAAGACTGAGATACCTGGACAGTATCAGTTTTCCAGAATGCTTACTCTGTCTCGAATGCTTTGCGGTTCAGTGTCCTCTTGAGGTGGGACTTTTAGAAGGCTTATTAAGTCTCCACATAGCCCTTTTTTAGTTTTCCTGTCTTTGAGCTACCTACTCTGTGGAAATAGTTATTTATTTCTCTCCTCAGTGTTATGCATTCCTTGTAGTCATTTATATTATGCATATGTGCGTACGAGAAGCATGCCTGCACCGCACACTCAAGGTTTACTTGCTTGTATATTGTTTAAATAGAATTGAGCAACATTCTGCTTTAGGAGGCGCCTACATAGCAGTTCTGCGGAGAAGTAACCTCTCTCATTTCCTTTTGCTTTAGGAATTCAGCTTAGGGGAGTGGAGTTGTCTCCAAGTTGTCTTAGAGCTGATAGACTCCAAACAACAGGAGAGGTACTGGTGCCCTCCCCTCTTGCATCGGGCTGCCATTGCCTTCCTGCATGCCCTGTGGCAGGACCGCCGAGATAGCGCCATGTTAGTTCTGAGGACCAAGTGAGTTGTTTTTCTGTGGTGCACTTTGCTGCCTTTTTATTCTCCTAACGCTTTTTCCGTAGTTCATGTGGCTTTTCAGAGACAATCGCATTGTAGTCCTTGTGCCCCTTTGTAAGGGCGTGCAACATGTGGGCTTTGTACTTGATCTGTACGTTAGTCTCTTGGGAAAGGCAATGAGAAGCCTGTACTTGCATATTCAGAAGAGAATACATTTCATTCAGTTTATTTTACACAGAGCTGTTTTCTCTGAAGTCTGGAAGAGTCAAGATGCTGCTAGGCATGTGGCGTGGGAGAGATAGCTGATATTACTCCTGTATGTATCTTTTAGGCCAAAATTTTGGGAAAACTTAACCAATCCTCTCTTCGGGACACTTCCTCCCCCTTCGGAAACGTCAGAGGTGAGTTGCATCTGAACAAAATGAAGGTAGTTTTGTGCTTCTCAGAATGGATTTCTCAGTGTTGTGTATGGCTCTTCCTTCTGTTTGCAGCTTTCTAAAAAGAAATGTGATCAATTGGTTTAAGCGCAGGCAGGAGCTGAAGCATATGCTTTCTGCTGTTGCAGGGACTGGCTGTACAGCCATGGACTAATTTTTGAAATTCTCTGCTCTTTGTTAACTTACGAAACAAAGATGATATGTACCTGGCATCTGCGATAAGACGTGTTCTTTGCAAGGAGCTAATATACTAGGTGTGCTGTGTATAGCATATCCGTACTATATTTTGGGCACTCTTCGACAAAAGAAACTCTCTTTCCCTTTTGTAGGCATAGCTCAGGCTAACTAATAGCACAAAAGAATCCGTTAAGTTTTTATTGCCTTTCTTTTCTTGAAGAGGGAGTTTCCCTCTTCATTATGAAGGTGCTGGGCTCTCACTCAGTTCCAGGGCGCGTTTGAACAGAACATTTGTTCCCCGTTGTCGCTAGTCCCTGGTCAAATGACATAGCGTTGTGGAATGACGAACTATTGTGGAAGAAAAATCTCCTGGGAAACTGGAGTATTAGTAACCTCAAGTGGATGGGTAGGGATAAATTAGAGTTCCAATCACCCTGCAGAGTAAGATGCTCAAGTCTTGCTTTTATTTTGTTTATAGCTCAGTGTCTTGGACACCTGTGCCTTAATCATGAAAATCATCTGCCTGGAGATCTACTATGTTGTCAAGTGAGTCTTTGATAGTCTCTCCTTCATCCCAGTTGTCTTTAATTATGTAAACCGTGTGTGTTAAATATTGAGAGGCCATGCAGGCTTTGAGGGCGTTGATATGGTACACATGATTCTGTGGAAATGTGGGAGGAACAGTGATTTGTAAACAAAACGCAAACGTGCATTTGAATTTCCTCTTTAATCATCGGTTACACAAGGAACGCTTCTGTAGCTTGTAGACTAGAACATTAGCATTAGTGTTTTCCTTTTATCCTGGGATGAAAATAGTACAGTATTAAAACTAATTGTGAATTAAGCTAAGTGCCTCTACTATAGTGATTGGTGAATAACATTTCAGTGGTTTTCTCCCAGCCAGGTTGTTTCCCTGAATGTAACTGCCATTCAATATACTGAAAAGTCAGGATTAACTAAAAACCTTTTTTTTTTTTTTTTTTTTTTAAAAAAAAAAGAAATCATACGTTTTCTTCAGGGTTCATCTTTTTCCTTCACATTTGATGCAAAAAGTGGGATTCCCTATACAGGTCTAATATGTGGAATAATCTTCACTTGCAAGCTGTGTCCTTGGCTTTCCTGCCTGAATCTCAGAAGGAGTATATTTTCTGACCAAAGAATAAATGAAGATAACTTCTCCTCTTGATTTGGTCAGGGGCTCACTGGATCAGTCCCTGAAAGACACGCTGAAGAACTTCTCCACCAAAAAGCGCTTTGCTTATTGGTCAGAATATGTCAAGTTACTGGCATATCATGTGGCAGAGACAGAGGGTAGCAGCTGTGCCTCCATGACAGAATATCAGATGCTGATCTCAGCCTGGCGGATGCTGCTGATTATTTCTACTAGCCATGTAAGAGCTACCTTAGTACTTTTTTCCTCTTACCTTTCAGGATAATCTGGAGTTAACATTTTGAATAATGTAGTGTCAGCTTTTCAGGGCCAGATGAATATGGCACAATGAAGAAGTCACTGTTTTGGGTTTTTTCCCAGTTATTTTATGTGTATGCTTACAACACAAGTTGGCACAGGCACTGTACAAGAGATAGTTACAGTAGGTGGTGTTTTGCTATTTGATCAAAATGAGCACATTGTCTATCTGAGCAGAGGAGGGAGGTAGTAAACAATTTTATAGCAATTCTAAGTAAATCTGCGATCCCAAGGAGATTTTGCGGAGTCGAGTGAGGTAGGGATGCACCATGAGGGAAATCGGTCATTGCCAACTTTTTGTCAACTGTTAATGTAATGCTTCTGTGATTTCTGTAAAATTGCATCATTCAACAACTGTAATATTTGATGAATTCTTTAAGTAACCAATTAAAACAGTAGACTGATCTTAGACTGGGGAAAAAAGTTACATCTTTTGTTACATTTGATTAAGCTCATCTCTGTCTTTGTGTACCTTAGGCAGATATAATGCATCTGACTGATTCAGCAGTCCATCAGCAATTGTTTCTGGATGTGCTAAATGGGACCAAGGTTTTGGTAGGTGCTGGTGCTTCTTAGTTCTTGAATTTCCCAATAGCTCATCTCCTTCGTACTAAGAGGAGTTCCATTTCTGCAGCTGCTTGCTATCATAGGCTTTTGAAATTCTGTGAAATCAAGCTGAAACAAAGTCTCTCTCCCTGAATTTGTATAAATCTTTCTTTTCTACGTTTTGTTCTCATCATCGCTGGGCGACCCTGCAGAGGGTCCTGACTGGGGATCCCACGATGCTGCTACTTGTTGAAAAACAAACCTGGTCATTTGGTGGTGGTGTTTGGGGTGTTTGAGTTTTATCTGTGACTATTGCAACTGTAACTCTTGGGGTATGTCTTCTTAGCTTCTGGTTCCCATGTCAGTGTCCTGTCTGCAGTTGGCATCCATGTTATGTACTCTCCTTCTGATCCTGCTCAAACAGTGGAAGAGGTAGGTATTTTGTATGGATTGTTATTGGTCATGGCTAAATATAAAAACGTGAGAGATTGCGTTCAAGTGTGTGGCTCTAGTGAGATTTCCTTAGTGATTTATGGAGGAAACTGATGCCTTACTATGGGATTCTCTTTTGGGGGGGAGGGGGGTGGGGGGGGGTGGCAATATGGATACTTTGTTGCTGAAATCTCTTGTCAAACAATGTATTTATGGTTTGACTTCCTGCTTGCAAGTGTACAGAGAAGCTTTTGTGATAGTCCTGCATTCTCACTCTGTTGTGGATGTTGTCTTTAATGAGATCCAGGTGATGACTTAAAGTTTACTTGCAAGAACTGCTTTTATCTGTGTGGATCATACAACCTATGATCCACACAGCTCAGTCAAGCCAATATATTTATTGAGGGATCTTGTCTAATCTGAAGAGCTCTCCCTTTTTGTTGTCAGCGAGTTGGGTTCTGTGGATAAAATCATAAACTCCTTGACGCAGATTCTGGAGGGAGTACTACAGGCAGATCAGCAGATGATGGAGAAGACCAAAGCCAAAGTGTTCTCAGCTCTCATCACTGTGTTGCAAATGAAGGAGATGAAAGGTGAGGTGGTGTAGGAGTATGAAGAGCAGGGCTGCTACAGCTGAACAAGCTCTTGTCACACACATTTTCATCTTAGAAATACTAGTGATGTTAGTTGTAGTGCAGGATGCTGAATATAGTCGCCACCCTGTGGGACTTCTCTGCTTTTGTTTTTCTTACTTGTTTTAGCTAGTTTCAGAAGGAGATGAGCTTTGTCTTTAAAAATGTGCATATATCTTTCCCTTCTCCTGTCTTTTCCCAGCAATAACCCCTATGTTTGATCAGTTTGATAGAGAAGGAGATAGAGATCTTGGATCTGTTTAAGTTCCTACAGGTTTGTGAAAATAGCTCAGCAGATATGGGAGAGACACCCTACTAATCTCATCTCGCAGAGTTAAGTGTAGAGCTTTTTAGATTCTGGTATGAGTTACTTGTGAGAGATAATGAGTGATCCAAACATAGGAAAATCTTTTGGGGGGATACATTTCATTACAAACCAGAGAAACCAGTTTGGTCGTTACTCGTGTCACTGTTGGGACATTTTACATTACGGTAGCACTTGAAGACTATTACTGGAATCTGGACTAGGTGCTGTGAAGCACAGATATAAAGGCAGTTGTGGTGTTGAGAGGTATATCAGCCTACCTTTCTATGTAGTCCTTATCCCACTGCTTGGGCTCTGCAAGCCTCTCTCTTTTGGAAAATAATTAGAATTAAAACTCTCAGCTTCCAATTCGATGAATATTTTTGTTTGCTAATGAATTTGAGTCTGCAGTAATGGTGGGGAAACGAGGTGTAATGTTTTTAATGAGAATTTAGTATTATAAAGACTCTCAGAACACAGACTGTACCCATAACCCTGTACCAGCAATCTGGAGAAATATGCAGGAAATGTTGTAGTGAGCAGTTACGGGATAATCTTCCCATAACAGTGTTTGGTTTGTGTTCCGAAGTGTTATGAGTTTATAGGACTTCCTAGGGAAACTACATGTTCTTACGATCAGATGACCGTCTGATCTCTTATTATGTCCTCCTAAGCTTAATCATCTAACTTAGTCACGGTTCCTTGCATTCTGTTTTATACGTTTTGAAATGAAAGCAGGATAAATACCGATTCTAAGAAATGTGGCCCCAGTGATGTTATCAGTTGAACTGGAAACCTAAGTGCAAGGACTGGGTTAACTGTTTTCTATTCTGTGTCTGTCACAGTGAATGAGATTCCACAGTACTCCCAGCTGGTGCTCAGTGTGTGTGAAACACTCCAAGATGAGGTCATTGCACTCTTTGATCAGACTCGGAACAGCCTGACCTCTGGAGATGCTACAGATGATAAAGACAGCATGGAAACAGATGATGCCTCGCGAGTTAAACAGAAGGACCAGCGAGATGGGGTAAAGGACCTGTTCGCGTGCTTTGTAACTATGTTTCTTTTCTCTGAACAGAAGTTCTGTGTATGTTTGGCACAATTCTCCCTTACAACCTGCTGCCGCCAAAGGAAGCTTTGGGAGTTTCTGCCTCAGAATTACTTTGTGTCTTTTTGGCCTATGTCAGCTTGGGAAGTCAGCTGTTGCTGCTTCTCTTTCAGATCTGTCCTAAGAAACTGTCACAGTTGCTAATACAGCCATGAATTATGCAGAGTGTAATGTGAGGGATATCAGATGCCCTAACTGATGACTCTTGAGAATGACTGCACTTTAGACTGTGTTAGTAAATGCTTTCGAGTTTTTTTTTTTTTTTTTTCTCCTTAGTATAGATGTGAAGCCTATACTTTGTTCTCCTCCTTTCCTTGTCACTGCAGGTATGTGTTCTGGGTCTGCATCTGGCAAAAGAACTCTGTGAAGTTGATGAAGATGGAGACTACTGGCTACAGATTACAAGGAAAGTCCCTGTGCTTCCTACCATCTTTGCTGCCTTGGAGATCAGCCTGAGAGTTAAACAAAACCTTCACTTCACAGAGGCCTCGTTGCATTTACTGCTGACCTTAGCAAGGACGCAACAGGTGAGAGATGCAAAGAGAGGAGAGCATCTTGCTATGCATTTTAAATAGCTGTACATCTCATTATGTTGTTTGTGAAGCAGCCAAATGATAATTTGTAGATAAAAGATTTCTTTAGAGGCTGGCAAGCAGTAGGTCTTGTATGGATGTCTGCCTGATTTTCCTTGTTCTTCCTGATAATGGAATGTCTCGGATGGAAGAACTGACCCAGCCAGAGCAGACTTGTAATTTAGATCAAACATTTTCCCTGAATATATTCTTCTGCAATGCAAATTAAACCTCCTGGCTAAAACAGTGCTGAGAGTTGGAACCTGCTTTGCTGTTAGTTGCAGTAGAGCATTACTTATCTATTGCAAATTCAACTGTGTGTAGGATTTCAGGAGAAAGCAAGGTCCTTCCAAAGCCAGAGCTTTTTGAAGATTAGATATGTACCAAACCAGGTGACAGGGGAAGAACGGGTTCATGGTACAGTTATGCAGATTAGTGTTCGCAGTAAGAACAGTGTTGCTTTTCTTGACGCTGAATTTTTGAGCGGCGTATAAGAAGTGTACGTGGATGAAAGTTCTCTAAAAGAAGGGTTGCAATGCGAAGGACAGAAATGCAGGAGGGATCTCTTTGGTCTCAGAGAGGAAGGACATGCATATTTTAACAGGAATTTGTTCTGTGTCTTGTAGGGGGCAGCAGCAGTGGCTGGAGCTGGTGTCACACAGAGTGTCTGCCTGCCCCTCTTGAGTGTGTACCAGCTTAGCACTAATGGAGCCATTCAGGTGGGTGCTGCTGCTCGTGGGTGGGAACGCACTAGGAGAGCTCTGCCCTGCCCTGCCCTGCCCTGCCCTGCATTGCTGACTAGTTGGAGAGAAGGCCGCAGGGCCTGGGAGGGCAGCACCCATCCCTGGAGTCTGGGCCCTTCCAAAATGTGGTGAAGGGTTCGTCGCATGTGCCACACTGAGCAGCAGTGTAAATAAGTCATTTGTTTTGGTTTTATATCTCGTCTGTTCAGACATCTGCTTCATCTCGAAAATCTCTGGATGCCCCCTCTTGGCCTGGGGTCTATCGTCTCTCCATGTCATTGATGGAGCGTCTTCTTAAGACGCTTAGATACAACTTCCTAACAGAAGCCCTGGATTTTGTGGGTGTCCATCAAGAGAGGATTCTTCAGGTATGTCACGTGCCTCCTCTGAAATGGTTCATTTGGCTTCTGTGTTACAATAGCTGTGGAAACGTGTCAGAAACTATAGAAGCATTGAGAAGACATAGCTCCTGTCTCAGAAAGCTTTACAGTAAATAGTGGGAGGAGGAGAATAGCATACAAGCCATGCAATCAGGCAG